>NC_134878.1:47097751-47112751 GCF_041734735.1 Babylonia areolata
AGATAAACAACAACAACAACAAAAGTTGTAGGGTGTTGCCAGGCGGGGGTGGGGTGTGTGTTGGGGGGGCGGAGCGGGGGGGGGGAGGGCGAGGTGGAAAGGCTCGAAGGAGTTGGAGATGAATTTGGAGGGGGCTGGGGGTGCGGGGGGTGGGGAGAGTGGGCTTGAATCTCTGGAGCTCCAACATGTTCTCTGGAGCTCCAAAATCCTGAAGATGCAGCAAAGTATTAACAACCTTCAGACTCAAGCGCCGCGGTCAACACAGAGTCATTCGTAAGGAGGCAAAGACCGAAAACAGGAAGGTATCATAAGACGCCGGGAAAGAGAAGGATCGTGCAGAAATCAAGTATCACACCAAAGCATGTTGTTGTTGGTTTGTTGTTTTTTTGGGTTTTTTTTTGTTGTTGTTTTGTTGTTGTATGTAGCAGCTACGTAAAAAGTATACCGCTGCAGAGCCTGTAGGCTTGTATTGTATGGAGCGGATCAATATGAGATAGGGATAAAGAGAAAGAGAGAGAGGGAGAGAGAGGGAGGAGAGAGAGGGGGAGAGAGATCGAGAGAGAAGAGGAAGCGAGAGAGAGGGAGATAGAGGGAGGAGGAAGAGAGGGAGAGAGAGAGAGAGAAGAGAGGGAGAGAGAGAGAGAGAGAGAGAGAGAGAGAGAGAGAGAGAGAGAGAGAGAGAGAGAGAGAGAGAGAGAGAGTTTGTTAAGTGCTTGGAGCTTGGTCTCCTACCGAGGATAGACGTTTTTAAGTATCTATATCAAATCAAATCAAATCAAATCAAGTATGTTTTCGCAAACATCGATGCGATGCACATCCTTGTTTTCTGTCCGAGAACTCTTGCTGCCTGTGTCGATGTGGAGGCCATTGGTGTTTGCTGCTGATGTCACCGTAACAATCCATATTGATGTTCTTTGTTATCGGATTGTTACGGGCGATACAGACGATAGGCTGGATGTTTGTGTAGTTCTCTCGCGCTGTCGTTAACATTGTCTTGACAAGGAAGCAATTAGCACCACACCACGATGATGTATGCGGAAAACGGATGCTCAAATTAATGAATAGGACAAAATCGTCACCGAGGCCGCTGGTTTTAAACACACACACACACACACACACACACACACACACACACACACACACACACACACACACACACACACACACACACACACACACATATATATATTCAAACATGCGAACACTTTCTCTCCCCCCTCCCCACACATGTATATTCAAACATGCGAACACTCTCTCTCTCTCTCTCTCTCTCTCTCTCTCTCTCACACACACACACACACACACACACACACACACACACACACACACACGTATATTCAAACATGCGAACACTTTCTCTCTCTCTCTCACACACACACACACACACACACACACACACACACACACACACACACATACACACACACACACACACACACACACACACACACACACGTATGTTCAAACATGCGAACACTTTCTCTCTCTCTCTCTCTCTCTCTCTCTCTCTCTCCCTCACACACACACACACACACACACACACACACACACACACACACACACACGTATATTCAAACATGCGAACACACTCTCTCTCTCTCTCTCTCTCTCCCTCACACACACACACACACACACACACACACACACACACACACACACACACACACACACACACACACACACACACACACACACACGTATATTCAAACATGCGAACACTTTCTCTCTCTCTCTCTCTCTCACACACACACACACACACACACACACACACACACACACACACACACACACACACACACACACACACACACACACACACACACACACACACACACACACACACGTATATTCAAACATGCCAACACTTTCTCACACACAAAAACGACCTGTCGGACTAGGGCCTTGCCATTACTTGTGAAACACAGTGTATTTTCATGAACGAAGTCATGTTTTTTCTAATCATTATTTTGGATGAGTGAGATCCGTTCGAAAAGTAGGAATATTCCCCATGGTATATCATTCAGATTTATGTCCCCGAATTCTGCTGCTCTTGGCAAAATGCGAAAATCGATGTAACATCCATTCTGGATACATCTTCATCCGAAAATGACAGAAATGAATGTTACTTATCAATGTATGAATTTTGAATTCAAAGATTTAAAATCTGATATGAAAAAACAACAACAATAAACAAACAAGCAAAAAAGCAGGAAAATCCAACAGTGAAATGATTGTTTTCTGCTTCCTATGCAATTTTCTGTAGTAATAATAATAATGATAACAATAATCATGGATACTTCTTCAGCGTTTTCCTCCCTTAACAGGTGCTTAAAGCGCTTTACAATAAAACATTAAACACATAGGCCTACACACACACACACACACACACACACACACACACACACACACACACACACACACACACTAACTGACAATGAGAAAAAAACAAAAATAAAAAAACAAAAACGATTTAATGCACAAAAGCATAAAGCAAATTAAAAGACTGCGCGTATTACATTACTTAATTACACAGACACAGACACACACAGACACAGACACACACACACACACACACACACACACACACACACAGAGAGAGAGAGAGAGAGAGAGAGAGAGAGAGAGAGAGAGAGAGGTAACGCAGTGTCACTGTGATCAAAATGTGTGGACCGGATTTTTGGACAATCTCTACCCCGCAAACATTCCCTGCCGAATCTAATGGTGAACGTGCTTGCTGTTGCTATTCTTCATCATATTAACTGATGGTGAATCAGCTGGATTATCACTGCAAGTTACTTCTCGCTCCATCTCCAGTCAATGGTGAATTTGGTCCAGTAAAGCGCTCTGTTTCATTTCCAGTTATTGGTGAATGTTAAGTTTACGGCGCGTGTTGTGTCACTGCACTTCTTCCAACCAATGGGGGAATGTGGGTTAACACTTTCCCCCAACAACAACCCACGGCTTGCTTCATTTCGCTCTCAAACCAGGAAGTTACGGACAATTTGGACGGCGCATAAACAAACCAGACATTTTACGATCATCATAACCATCACCATTACTGCCGTCATCATCGTCGTCATCGTCGTCTTCTTGGTCGTCAACACCGTCATTAGAACGCCCTACCGACTGTTCCAAACAAGAGGTTATGTTACGGACTTGCGCCGATAACGAAGGCAATTTGAGACCTGAAGGAAGAATTCTGGGGAAATGGATGTCACAGTGAGACAGCGTGGTGTACTGATACCAGGCCTACACGAATAATAAACACACGGGAAATTACAACCTGAAGTGAGGTATAGGTGGAAATGAGAGGAGAGAGAAAAAAAAGGGGGATGGGGAGGGGGGTGGATGAAATGCCGTTTACAGATGATTATAAAGAACAGATGAAAGGACAGAGGGGATGGAAAGGGAGAAGGAAAAGCAAAACAAGACGTTGAAAATAAATGTATACGTGTATGCCTGCATGGGTGCTGAAGCGTGTGTTGCACTGAGCGTAGACCGGTGGAAACACTTTCAACGCCTCGCAAGGACAAAGAAGAGAAATGTAGCAGACACAGAGAACAATCAGACTTGACAAACTGAAGTCAGAGAAGCACAGACGTGGATGATGACAGACCTCGGGAGGAAACATAAGGAAGACTCCTGTTTCGATCAGGAAGAAAAAAATAATATAAACTACGTGACCCGGCCAGCCAGGGACCGTTCAGCGGCCCCTAGCATGATGCCGAATCCTGCAGGGAACCTCGGCAATAACTCTATCAATCTACCTTTTTTGTTGGGGATGGTGGTGATGGTGGTGGTGCTAGAGGTGCAGGGGAGACGCTATAAGTATTCCACGGAACCGAAAAGCTGCAGAAAACAACATCATTTATCGCCAGAACTGAACTGGTGGTGCAGCTGTGAACGCCAAGAAGAAAGAAGAATATCGTGTCGTGTCGTGTCGTGTCGTGTCATATCGTAGTGTATGGTATGGACGGTTATGATATGGTATAGTATGGTATGGTATGGTTATGGTATGGTATAGTATGGTATGGTATGGTAGTGTGTTGTCGTGTCATGTCATATCGTATTGTATGGTATGGATGGTTATGGTATGGTATAGTATGGTATGGTATGGTATGGTAGTGTGTTGTTGTGTCGTGTCATATCGTAGTGTATGGTATGGTATGGTTATGGTATGGTATAGTATGGTATGGTATGGTAGTGTGTTGTTGTGTAGTGTCATATCGTAGTGTATGGTATGGATGGTTATGGTATGGTGTAGTATGGTATGGTATGGTAGCGTGTTGTTGTGTAGTGTAAGTATAATGTAGTGTAATGTGTGATATGGTATGGTATTGCATTCTGTTGTATTGCATCGTATTGTTTTGTAAATTATCGAATCGTATCAATCGTATTGTATTATATTCTTTTGTACTGAAATAAATGCATTGTATTGTAATGATTTTTGTCACCACAGATTACTGAGTGTGAAATTCGGGCGGCTCTCTCTGAGGAAAACATGTCGTCACAGTGTAGCTCAACTTATTCTTTTTCCTTTTCCATCTGCAAGTGTATTCCTTTCATGACCAAAGTCGATTTTTCTATTTTTTTTTTTTTCAAATGCCAGGGACAACAAACCTAACAGTGAACGTGTGTGTTGCTAGATTTCATCATATTAACGGGTGGTGGAATTGGATTATCACTGTATGTTACCTCTCACTCCATCTCCAGTCAATGGTGAATTTGGTCCAACAAAGCGCGCTGTTTCATTTCCAGTTATTGGTGAATGTTAAGTTTACGGCGCGTGGTGTGTCACTGCACTTCTTCCAACCAATGGGGGAATGTGGGTTAACACTTTCCCCCAACAACAACCCACGGCTTGCTTCATTTCGCTCTCAAACCAGGAAGTTACGGACAATTTGGACGGCGCATAAACAAACCAGACATTTTACGATCATCATAACCATCACCATTACTGCCGTCATCATCGTCGTCGTCGTCATCGTCGTCTTCTTGGTCGTCAACACCGTCATTAGAACGCCCTATCGACTGTTCCAAACAAGAGGTGATGTTACGGACTTGCGCCGATAACGAAGGCAATTTGAGACCTGAAGGAAGAATTCTGGGGAAATGGATGTCACAGTGAGACAGCGTGGTGTGCTGATACCAGGCCCACACGAATAATAAACTCGCGGGAAATTACAACGTGAAGTGAGGTATAGGTGGAAATGAGAGGAGAGAGAGAAAAGGGGGAAGGGGAGGGGGAGAATGAAATGCCGTTTACAGATGATTATAAAGAACAGATAAAAGGACAGAGGGGATGGAAAGGGGGAAGGAAAAGCAAAACAAGACGTTGAAAATAAATGTATACGTGTATGCCTGCATGGGTGCTGAAGCGTAGAGCTTGGTCTCCGCTAAATAAGTATACATATCAATCAATAAAAAAAAATAATAATAAAAAAAAACACGTTTACGAGCGAATATCTCCAGAACCAAGCACCAGACCATCACGTCATCGATAGCTTCAAAGACTTTAAAAAAAAATTTAAAAAGGGAAAAAACATTGAGATAGGAATAAATCGCAAATTAGTTTGAAAGGAAGAGCGATAGGATGAGCCTTTTACATTTCGTTTCTATTTTGTTTCATTTTAATAGATTATCTTATCTTTCATTCCGGCTGCATTCGGTAGACTCTCACGGCATAAGGTGGCGCGGTGATTCGATGCGTACATCACACACCACTACTGTACCTTCTCACCCACCTCTCTCTCTCTCTCTCTCTCTCTCTCTGTGTGTGTGTGTGTGTGTGTGTGTGTGTGTGTGTGTGTGTGTGTGTGTGTGTGTGTGTGTGTGTGTGTATGTGTGTGTGTGTGTGTGTGTGTGCAGGAAATGAGTTGTGGTGTTGCAGCATTCATGAACCAGTCTGCTTCCTGTGACGCCCACTTATAACTATGTACATTATTTCATTTTATATTCATTGGTAGCGAAATGCTGTGTGTGTGTGGGGGGGGTGGGGTGGGGGCGGGGGGGGTGCGTGTGTGTGATTGTGTGTGGTTGTGTGTGTGCGTGTGTGTGTGTGTGTGTGTGGTTGTGTGTGTGCGTGTAGGTGTGTGTGCGTGCGTGCGTGCGTGCGTGCGTGTGTGTGTGTGTGTAACATTTCGGAAGCCGGTTTCAGTGTGGCCGAAGCTGTAATTTTTTTCTTTCTCCAGAGGAACAGTGGAATGGATGTAAAAGCAAAAAGTCTGCCCTGGTATATAAAAACTTATATCTCGACTCACAGACGTACACAAAAAAACGTCAGGGGGAAGGGAAAGCTTTTCAAGTTTCCCAGAGAATAGTAATCATTCAACTGATCGTTTCTAACACAAAAAGATAATAAAAGAAACCCAAAGAAGAAACATCAGCTAGAGGTACAGCGCACACGTTTTCTGTTTAGTGAGCAAAAGACAAAGAGGAGAGATAAGAAGAAGAAAAAAAGAAAAGAAAAGAAAAAGCCAGAACGAACGAAGAAATAAGTTGTACTGAAACAGGTATAACCCATACATCCTTAACTCTCTCCATACGAACGGCGAAAGAGACGACGTTAACAGCGTTTCACCCCAATTACCATCATCAAAATATTGCAAGCGGAAGGCTCTTATACTGAAGACGTGAATGTTGACAAAGAATACCACAATTCTGACGATGGAAGCTAAAGGTTGGGTCATTCAGACACCTACTGGACATCCGAGGGGTCTGTGTAGAGGAGAAGAGAGGACTGGCCGTACTGCGTGAGTTAAAGATAAAAGTCCTACTTCAACATCCTTAATTCAGAAACCTGTTTTACCAGAAGTGATTGTGCATGTATGAAACAATAGTATCATTAGTAGGTGTTGAAAACCCTTTTTCAGCGGATTTCGACTCATTTTGTATGTTATTTTACTCTCTTTTTTTCAGTCACTAATCTAACGTGCCACTATCTTGCCTTTTACGTTTTCGTTTTTGGTCCCACAAACCATGAAAATGTAAAAATAGGTGCAATTATCTAGGAGGCTAAAACACCAACCTTTAAACTTGTTTTTGTTAAATCTGAACCTCTGGATGTCGAAACTGGGTGTACATAACTACATGCATGAAAATGAATGTGTATTGTGTGTGCGTGTGTTTATGTAAGTTTGTGCCTGCCTATGTGTGCGTATGTGTTAGGGTAGCTGTTAGATACACATGTATGTTAAAATGTATGTATGCAGTGTGTGTGTGTGTGTGTGTGTGTGTGTGTGTGTGTGTGCGTGCGGGTGTGTGTGTGTGTGTGTGCGTATGTGTGTGTGTAGTCACATTTTGGTGTGTGTATGTAACATACATGTAATGTTTTATGTTAACAAAAGCGTTTTTGTAAAGCACCTAGAGCAGATTTCTGGATAGTGTGCTATATAAGTATATATTATTATTTTATTTTTTTTTATTATTATTTTTATTATTATTATTATTAACAAACAAACAAACAAAATAAAAAAAATAACTGAAAAATCAAATGATTCAAACTGCGCACAGCGCACACACACAACAGTCTATCAGTATTTACGCGGAAATCACAGCTCTGAGCGAAAAACAGCCCCGGTCACGTGCGAACAATAAAACACCAGAACTAGTTTCCAGTGCCAAGAGGCCACTGAGTACATAACGATAAGGCGAGAGACCGGCTGAGGGCGAAATCTGCGCTTACGTACCCAATGGCTAAAGATCGTCATGAGCCATGGAGAGACACAGGCAGAATAGCTGTGTCCAATAGACATTGGGATTGGGTGAGTTGGAGATCATGAAGTTGGCCAGAAAAGCAATGGTTCTGTTTATGACGTCTTGGGGGTGAAGACGAATGTACTCGTACTTCGATTTTTGTTTGCTTGTTTTACAAAAGTGGGTTTTTTTTCCACACAACAGTGTCTGAGCTGACTTGTCTAGGTATTCATTATGCCTTTTCCTTTTCATTTTTCCTTTATTTTTATATAGAGTAAATGGCTTCTGTCCTATATTCTCGTTGGACTGAGAGAGAGAGAGGGAGAGAGGGAGAGAGACATAGATAGAGGGAGGGAAAGAGAGAGAGAGAGAGGGAGGGATAGACAATAACAAGAGAGACGGAGGGATAGATAAGAAGGAGGGAGAGAGATAGAGGGAGGGAGGGAGAGGGAGGGAGGGAGGGAGAGAGAGAGAGATACAGCGAGGGAGGAACAGTGAGAGAGATAGAGGGAGGGAGGGAGAGGGAGGGAGGGAGGGAGAGAGAGAGATACAGCGAGGGAGGAACAGTGAGAGAGATAGAGGGAGGGAGGGAGAGGGAGGGAGGGAGGGGGGGAGAGAGAGAGAGATACAGCGAGGGAGGAACAGTGAGAGAGATAGAGGGAGGGAGGGAGAGGGAGGGAGGGAGGGAGAGAGAGAGATACAGCGAGGGAGGAACAGTGAGAGAGATAGAGGGAGGGAGGGAGAGGGAGGGAGGGAGGGAGAGAGAGAGATACAGCGAGGGAGGAACAGTGAGAGAGATAGAGGGAGGGAGGGAGAGGGAGGGAGGCGGCACCCCGTCACACCCAGCTGGGCGGAGGGACGAAAACCAGGAGTAAAGTGCCTTTCGCTCAAGGACACACCACACACACACACACACACACACACACACACACACACACAAACACTACCACGCCCAAAACGGGGCCTCGAACCCTGATCACTGGTGAACACTGGATCACAAGTCCAACGCTCTGACCACAAGGGGACGGTGGCGCATTGAGAATCAAGACAGAAACAGAACGAAAGAAGCAACACATTCGCTTCACACCCACCCCAGCGCAGCACTTATATTTATATTCTTCTGCTGTTTCAATTATGTCCTCTCCACATTTAAAATGTAGGGTTATTTTTGGGACAGTTTTTGAAAAAAACGATTACTTTTGTCTTTTCTCTATTCAAACGTAAGCACCATTGACTGCAGTAAGAGTGTAAAATGTTAAGCTTTTGTTGCAAGCCGTCTTTAGGAGATACGCATATAATAGACATGGGATTCTAGTAGATGAAGTGTTGTGAATTGTTGGGGAGTTCATATCTGTCATATCTGTGGTGATATTGATTAGCGTTGGGCTGAGTATATTTCCCTGATGTACCCCTTTTCGAATAATAAATCCTCTGCTGAAATGATCTTGTGATTTTGCGTAGATTTTAGCGTTCGTATACATATTCTTTATGATATTAAAACATTTACTTTTTATTCCTATCCGGTATAGCTTCAGCATCATTGCATCATGCTAAACACTGTCGAACGCTTTTTGAAAATCTACAAAGCAACCATATAGTCGACTGTTTTTTCTTTTTTATTATCTCATCTACTAGCTTTTTTTAAAACAAAGATTTGATCAGTGGTTTGATAGGTGGGTTTTTTTCGAAATCCGGCTTGTTCTTTGATCAAAACGTCGTTAGTCTCCAGATATTCATTTATTCTTGTATTCAGGATTGTGCAGAATACTTTACCTAATGTATTAGTCAGTGTAATCCCCCGATAGTTATTTGGGTACATTGGGTCGCCGCATTTATATAAAGGGATACTGATACCAGTTTTCCAATTGCCTGGATACATACCTGTTGTATATATTATATTATATAGCTTTTGCATGACAGGTAACAGAACCGGAAGACTGCTTTTGATCATCTCATTTGTTATTGCATCCCTTTCTGGCGATTTTTTTTTTTTTTTTTGTTTTTTACTTAGGCATGCCTTTCGTATTTCTTCTTCAGTAATTTCTTTATTGAAACTTAGTGTATTACCATCATCTAACATTTCAGTGTTTTCAAGTTCATCTTGAACTTTTGTTTTTTGCTCGTCATTTATTTCCACGTCTTTTCCAATTAAATTTTCTAAATGATAAATCCATTTTGAAACATTTAATTGATGTTTACATTCCTTCAGTTCTCCCATTGTTTGCAAAGTTTTAATTGTTTTCCATGCTGACTTTGGATCTTTATTGAGCGCCTCGTTTAATTCTTTCACTAAGAGATTTTTATATCAACGTTTCTTTTGTTTTACCAGTCTGTTGTATACCGTCCGTTTAGCAAAATATTTTTGGCGTAAAGACTGATTGTGTGGCTGCCTATTTAACGCATTCAAAATTGATTTAATATCTCTCCTGTGTTGATAACAGTCTCTGTCAAACCATTTTTTATTTCTTCGGCGTTTTTGCTTATGAAACCTACATTCTGTTCTTAGACTAACATTCGCAGCTGACGTCATTATTTGTGTGAATTCATTAACAACGTCATTCACTTCTATGTCATTAATGATAGATTGATTAACAGTTTGACTGCTCAGTTTGTTATATATATTATGTATTTGTTCCTGTATCTATGGTAAACCTAAAGCTTTGACATATGCTGCTGATGAATATTGACCCCAAATGTATTTTTTATCAATATAGTTTTGTTTAAGTGTGTGTGTGTGTGTGTGTGTGTGTGTGTGTGTGTGTGTGTGTGCGTGTGTGTGCGTGCGTGCATGCGCGCGCGCCTGTGTTTGAAAACCTCTCTCTCTCTCTCTCTCTCTCTCTCTGACCTGAGAACGTTATGTCCAACTTATGTTTTAAAAAGAAATAAGTATCTAAATTTCCATCTCTGTTATCTCCTTCTCCTCGCCCTCAACATCATCCCCAGGACTGGATGAAAATCAAAGAAACAAAAAAGAAAAATAGAAAAACAAAAAGCAAACAAACACTTTGACTGCTTCTCTCATTACTCTGGTTAGATACTCGAAAAAGAAAAAAAATCGTTTCGTTTCGTCTCTGTTATTTCCATTCTAAGTTTTCGATCAGCCTTCCACAGGGGAAATATTAGGGGAAAAGATTTCAGACGGTGTTGCCTTGACCCCAAAATGGAAAAACAAACCTGGTTCGTTTGAACAATGTGATTTCCCCTCTGATTGCAGCTGCGTTGTTTTAGTTAATCCTGTGGACAGGTTACTGCTGCTGCTGCTGGTGTTGGCATCTTCCCTCCCCACCTCCCTCCCTCCACCCCCTCTCTCTCTTTTTCTGGGGGAACGTGGCAGAGTGGTCAAGACGCTCATCTGCCAATACAGTGTCCGTGAGGGTCTGTGTTCGAATCCCGCTCTCACCCTTTCTCCCAAGTTTGGAAAACAGCTGCCTACGTGGCGGGGTAAATAAACAAAATAGTCATACACATAAAATGTTACATGTCTGGAGAGAGAGAGAGAGAGAGAGAGAGAGAGAGAGAGAGAGAGAGAGAGAGTGCCTGAAAACTGATTGAACGACACAGGAAACGAACAATGAGCGCCCAATGGCAGCCGCCAGTCGGCTCAACCCAGACAGGCAGCCTGTTTTGCAAATGACATCGAGTTTGTAAAGCAGCTTAGAGCTTGTCTCCGACCGAGGATAGGCGCTGTAGAAGTATCCGTATCAAATCAGATCAAACTGAGCGTCTAATCAATCAAACGAGACGATAAACCGAGGTCCCGTGTCCAGCACGCACTCGGCGCACTGAAAATGAACATGGCCCATGCTACCATTTTCATGAACGGAGAACAACTGGAAGATGTCGGAAACTTCAAATATCTAGGAGCAACCCTGACAAAGGATGGAAGCAGCAAAGCAGAGATAAGAATTCGCATTGGCACAGCCACTGCAGCCATGACCAAACTGAACAGAGTGTGGAAAAGTAACATCCAATTCTCTACAAAATTAAAACTCTACAAAGCTCTGGCAGTCTCCATTGTACTGTATGGTTGCGAGGCATGGACACTGACGGCCGAAACTGAAAGGAAGGTCCAGGCCTTTGAGAACAAATGCCTGAGGAAGCTCCTTCAAATTTCCTGGATCGAGCACAGGACCAATGAATATGTACGGAGCAGAATTGAAAACCTTGCTGGATCTCAGGAACCTCTCCTTTCAACTGTGAAGAGACGCAAGCTGATATGGTTTGGGCACAACACTCGACACACCAGTCTGTCCAAAACAATCATGCATGGTACCATCGAAGGCGGGAGAAGAAGAGGAAGACAGCGGAAGAACTGGCATGAGAACATCAAACAATGGATCGGACTCCATACACGTGAGCTGCTGCCGGCGGCTGCTGACAGAGACAGATGGAGAAGGGAGATTGCGTCTGCGGTCTTCAGGTTTCCCCCAACGACTACTTGTCGTTATAGGCCTGAGGTGAGGTGAGGAGGAAGGTAAGTGATGTCCTGTGGCAATCCGTTTGTAGAAGAATTCCACTGGTGACAGGAATACAAATATAATCATATGCATGCACTCAAGGTCCTGACTAAGCGCGTTGGGTTATGCTGATGGTCAGGCATAGATGTGATGTAGCGTATACGGATTTGCACGCACGCAGTAACGCCTGCTTGAGAAACTTAAACTGATCTCTCTCTTTTCTTTATTACTGTTGTAACTTGACTTGCTGCTGCTCTCTCTCTCTCTCTCTCTCTCTCTCTCTCATCCCTATCTCTCTCACTCACTCTTGTCTCATCTCTCTCTAAAACTTAATGTCTAATGGCCATTTTTCAATCTCGTTCTTTATGTTCACCCCCCACTCTGCTGTCATTTCACATTTTTATTCTTTTCAATATCGATCAGCGTATTATCACACTTTGGAAGACGAAATAATTGCCAGGCATTTCCTTCACGAGACCCGAATGGGAATTCAAACTAAATTCAGTTAAAAGTTGTGGCCTGAATTCCCTCTCTTCTTTGTTATTGCTGCATTGATTTTGGGATTAATATAGTCTGTCTGTCTGTATGTCTCTCTATCTGTATATCTGTGACTGGGTGTGAGTGCTTAATTCTCTCTCTCTCTCTCTCTCTCTCTCTCTCTCTCCAACTCTCTCGCTGAGAATGTTTGGTATCTTGTGTTTAATTTTTTTTCTTTTTGATATTTACGTGTGTGTTCTATGTAAACGCCTTTGGCATACTTTCCACATTATGCGTATGCTCATGATGATGATGATGATAATGCAAAGGGAGTGGCTTATCTCCACAAAGTTTTCCTCAATTTCACACAACAGAAAAAAAAACAGGCTTCAAGCTTTGTAGGATACTCATACTTCTTGCAGTCTACGTCTGCTGTGCTTTTTGGTGGTGGTGTGAGGCGCGCTCCGTCAAATGTGGCAATATGTTGAATCACCGGAGAAATGTAAATGAAATGGTACTACTTTTCATCAATACACACGACTCTCGAATGCAGCTAAACGTAAACGTGTGAAATAAACATAAACATGTGCAGAATATGCGGTGTTAGAGGGGCTATGCCGATCTTGAATGCGTGCTAATTTGTGTTTTCACATTATGTCTGTCACTGCTGCCATGTTGCACATGTCAAATGATCGGTATCATGACAAGTCCCGAGCTTCCTTTTTTTTTGGGGGGGGGGGAGGGGGTCTGGGTTTGTTCCAATGTACCTTGTATTTATCACCTGTGTGCTAGATGAATCGGCAGCATAAACAACATTGATTTTGAAGTTGTATACCTTATACATGGGCATAGTTAGCACTCTTTCTTTGTTCCAACGTACCTTTTATTTACCTGTGTGCTAGCTGAATCTGTAGCGTTAGGAAGCAGCACTGACTTAGAAGTCGCATACCTTGTGCACGGACAGAGTTACCACTCTGTTTTGTTGATTAACCCTTTACTCTCCTGGAGCCAGTTGCATTGCTCGGACGAAAGAGCCTAGTATGGCCGTAACCCGCTACTAACTGTGTGTAGTATGGAACTGACCAATGACGTAGTTCGGTCAACGTAGCATTTAGTCACGTGTAACTGTCAAAAAGTTAGAACCAAGCAATGCAACTGGCTCCAGCTGGCCTCGTTGTTCTTTCATTTCGTGAATGAATAAAATTTTCGTTTGGGGAAGACCCGCTTTTTGGGGGGTCAATAATGCGACGACCTCACAAGGATATCAACTCCTCGTGGATTACTTTCCTTTTATAACTTTTCTCTCCCTTTGTTTTCTAGCCCCCGATAGGGATTTGAAAGGGCCAGCAAACAACTAAAAAAGAACATCTGATGTTTGATACGGGATGCAGGAATCGCTGTTTGAAAGTTGCTGCATGAAAGACCAATCAACTTGGACCAAAAGAACTGCAACAAATTCAAGTTTAAAGGTAGTCTTCAAAGTTTGATATAAACGAAGAAGAAGAAGAAGAAAGAGAAAGAAGATGATAGTATTTAATCAAGTTAAAATCGAGGAAAATCTATACCAACATTGTTGCTGCTGCTGCTGCTGTTATTATTATTGTAGTTGTCGTTAAAATCCCTTTACTCTCCTGGAACCAGTTGCATTGCTCGGACGGAAGAGCCTAGTATGGCCGTAACCCGCAACAAACTGTGTGTGCAGTATGGAACTGACCAATGACGTAGTTCGGTCAACGTAGGCATTTAGTCACGTGTAACTTTTCTCTCCCTTTGTTTTCTAGCCCCCGATAGGGATTTGAAAGGGCCAGCAAACAACTAAAAAAGAACATCTGATGTTTGATACGGGATGCAGGAATCGCTGTTTGAAAGTTGCTGCATGAAAGACCAATCAACTTGGACCAAAAGAACTGCAACAAATTCAAGTTTGAAGGTAGTCTTCAAAGTTTGATATGAACGAAGAAGAAGAAAGAGAAAGAAGATGACGGTATCTAATCAAGTTAAAACCGAGGAAAATCTATACCAACATTGTTGCTGCTGCTGCTGTTATTATTATTGTAGTTGTCGTTAAAATCATTTTTATATACAACAAGATTACACCATCTACGTGTCTGCCTTTCTCACTCCCATCTCTCTCTCTCTCTCTCTCTCTCTCTCTCTCTCTCTCTCTCTCTGTGCCTTCCCCCTCTCTTCCTGCACATGTCATGTCCCCGATTCATCAGCTATTGCCCCCGTTAATCCGCCTTGATGGAAAATTAAAAATTAAAAAAAATAATCATTTCTCAGCAGATCAGAACATGAGTGACCTTGGAAAACGAGTTGTCGTCCGAGGCCTCAGGCGTCTGATGATGTTATGCTTAAATAAAATAGAACA
>NC_134878.1:47122751-47140251 GCF_041734735.1 Babylonia areolata
AATAATACACCACACAACAAAAGGTCTATCGCGTGCAGTAAGCAACCTCTCTCACTAACTCACACACAAAGCATTTGTATTTGTACTTCTCTTTTTATCACAACAGATTTCTCTGCGTGTGTGAAATTCGGGCTGCTCTTCCCAGGGAAAGCGCGTCGCTACACTACAGCGCCACCCCCCTTTTTTTGTTGTTGTTGTTGTTGTATTTTTTCCTGCGTGCAGTTTTATTTGTTTTTCCTATCGAAGTGGATTTTTCGACAGAATTTTGACAGGGACAACCGTTTTTATTGCCGTGGGTTCTTTTACGTGCGCTAAGTACATGCTGCGCACGTGACCTCGGTTTATCGTCTTATCCGAATGACTAGCGTCCAGACCACCACTCAAGGTCTAGTAAAGGGGGACTGAGAAAATATCGGCGGCTTAGCCGTGATTCGAACCAGCGCGCTCAGATTCTCTCGCTTCCTAAGCGGACGCGTGTTACCTCTAGGCCACCCTTCTCAGCAACCAAGAAACATGATTATACATCCCCCCCCCCCCCACCCCACCCGCGAACACCTTCTTCTTCTTCTTCTTTGTTTGTGGGCTGCAACTCCCACGTTCACTCGTATGCACACTAGTGGGCTTTTACGTGTATGACCGTTTTTACCCCGCCATGTAGGCAGCCATACTCCGTTTTCGGGGGTGTACATGCTGGGTATGTTCTTCTTTCTATAACCCACCGAACGCTGACATGGATTGCAGGATCTTTAACGTGCGTATTTGATCTTCTGCTTACATATACACATGAAGGGGGTTCAGGCACTAGCAGGTCTGCACATATGTTGACCTGGGAGATCGTAAAAATCTCCACCCTTCACCCACCAGGCGCCGTCACCGTGATTCGAACCCGGGACCCTCAGATTGACAGTCCAACGCTTTAACCACTCGGCTATTGCGCCCGAACACCGAATGGCAAAGGGTGACAGAAGAAGTGTGTTTCAAAAGAAATTTAAAAAAAAACAACGAATACCTGGGAGGAAAAAAGGTATGTACTGAATGTCAATCACTAACCAATTACGATAACTTATTCACAAAAAAAAAGAAAAAAAAGTAAACGGCGAAATGGAATGCGCTTCACACACACAAAAAAACAGGTTTCACATCGTCAAGCTCTGAAAGGCGAAGCTCTGGGCCTTGATCTTGATTCAGAGGATGGTAGGGGGGTGTGGTGGAGGCGTGGAGAGAGAGAGGACGACCATAAAGACGAACGGAGACAACTGGATAGATAAGAAGGATACTGTTCGACAAGGAAGATTGAAAAGCGGTTTGTTCAGGAAGCGATATTGAAAGCGATGACTGTTGTATTCAGATTTAGTTGAAGGTGAGGAGGAGTTATCAGGAAGCATGTGTGTGTGTGTGTGTGTGTGTGTGTGTGTGTGTGTGTGTGGAGGGGGAGGGACGGGGTGAGGGGGGGTGTATGTTCGCGTATTTAATTGTGCGTGCGTGCGTGTGTGTGTGTGTGTGTGTGTGTGTGTGTGTGTGTGAGTGAGTGTCTGTCAATGTGTCTGTATGTGCGTGTCTCGCATTGCACTGCATCCATATACATACACACGTGCGCGGGCACGTCACCACGCGTGACCTTATTTCACCAACCTAGTGAACACAACACACGCACATAGATATCCACACATAGCCAAGAATGTAACAAACATTACACACACACACACACACACACACACACACACACACACACACACACACCGGCACACACACACACACACACACACACACACACACACACACACACTATCCCATTCCATCTCAACCCACTCACCACCTACAATCTTATCCAACCCACACCCGCCACCCCTAACCCTCACACCACCTCCATCCTTCCACACCCCTATCCACCCCCACCCCCACCATCCAACACCATGTCCCGCCACCCCCTCCCCCCTCCTTCCCCCTTCCAGCCTCACCCCCCCCTCCCCCCCCCCCCCCCCACCCACCCACACACACAGCAGACTGAAATCATCTTTCTTCAAACGCACGCACGCACATCTGCAGTAGTAGTTTTGTTGTTCTTGTTTCGGGGGGTGGGGAAAAAAAAGTTTCAATATTCTCTCCACAGAAGACCAAGACGAAGAGATTATTATTCACGTCAGTGAATGAGGCGCCTCTTCAAAGAACGAAGAAATGATTCTATCAAACAGCAGCGTTTCTGAAGCCCCCCCCCCCCCCCCCCCCCCCCCCCCCCCGCGCCACCTCCCCCCCCACACACACACAAACACATCCCCACCCCCCACCCCAACCCCCCTCAGTGCCATTTTCCTTACAAGTGAATTTCCAAAAACAGTGACAGTGAAAAAGGAAGAATTTTCAATGTGAGCGTACGTGAGAGAGAGAGAGAGAGAGAGAGAGAGAGAGAGAGAGTGTGTGTGTGTGTGTGTGTGTGCGCGCGCGTGCACGTGTGCATGCGTGTGCGTGCATGTGTGTGGTGTGTGTGTGTGTGTGTGTGTGTGTGTGTGTGTGTGTGTGCGAGCGCGCGCGAGAGAGTAATATATATACTGCTATTGTATCTTGGTGTGGGTGCCGTTGTGTGTGTGTGTGTGTGTGTGTGTGTGTGTGTGTTAGAAAAGAAGAGATTCAGAGACAGACACAAAGACAAAGAAAGCCAGAGACACAGCAGAGAGACTGCGACAAATTTAGACAGACAAGACAGGGACGGACAGACATACAGACAGACAGACAGAGGGACAAACCGGTGAGACGTAAAACAGACAAGAGACCGACATACCCTGCGTGTACGTGCACGTTTGCACGCGCGTACGTGCGTGCGTGCGTGTTGGTATGAGTCCGTGCTGTCTTGAAACAATGCTGAAAACAATATTGACCGCTTCTCTTTTCTCCCCGTGTGTGTGTATGTATGTATGTATGTATGTTGTTGTTGGTTTATATATATATATATTTTTATTTTATGGGAAGCCATTCCGAAATGCCAAAGGGTCTGACACATACGTTCACTTTTTTTTTTCTTCAGAAGTTCCGATATCACACCTAACAAAAAACTTCAATGAACACAGGAAGATAATAAAAAAAGAGAGGGGGAGGGGGGGGGGTGAGGACTTCGGAGATGAGGGGAGAGGGTGGTGGTGGAGGGGCTGGAAACAAAACAAAAAAAACAAAAACAAACAAACAAAAAAACCGAAAAAAACAACTACGAAAAAGTAGTAGCAGAAAAGAAAGTCGTGAAGAAAAGTAACAAGAGAGAAAGAAAGACTAAGATGAAAGGGAGAGAAAAAAAAAGAAAGAAAGGGGAAGTAAAAAATCAGAACAAAAAAATAGACAAAGGGGTGGGGGAGGGGAAGGCGTGGGTGGGGTGGGTTGGGGGCGGCGGGGCATGAAGCTTAAAAATAAATGCTCTGTCAAATTAATACGGAATTAAATGTGTTAAGCAATAACCTTTCTGTTTAAAGTTCAGTCAGAATGCAAAAAAAAACAAAAAAAAAACACAAAAAAACAAAACAAAAAAACTGGGCAATTTGAAAGTTTGAAGCGGGTTGCAACCTTCCAATAGCTTATGTGATATACTGACTTCTTTTTTTTTTCTTTTTTTTTTTTACCAAAGATTTCAAGGGCTGAGACTGAAAGCGACGAAGGAGGCAGAGAAGTGTTTGTCCTGGCAGCTTTAAGGCGAAAAGTTTCCGTAACATTTTATTTGTATTTGTATTTTATTTCTTTTTATCACAACAGATTTCTCTGTGTGAAATTCGGGCTGCTCTCCCCGGGGAAAGCGCGTCGCTACACTACAGCGCCACCCTTTTTTTTCTTAAAAAATTTTTTTTTTCCTGCGTGCAGTTTTATTTGTTCTTCCTATCGAAGTGGATTTTTCAACGGAATTCTGCCAGAAACAACCTTTTTGTTGCCGTGGGTTCTTTTACGTGCTCTGAGTGCATGCTGCACACGGGACCTCGGTTTATCGTCTCATCCGAATGACTAGCGTCCACACAGACCACCACTCAAGATCTAGTGAATGGGGAGAAAATATCGGCGGCTGAGCCGTGATTCGAACCAGCGCGCTCATAATCATTCTCTCGCTTCTTAGGTGGACGCGTTACCTCTAGGCTATAACTCCACTTTTACGTTCATGGAGACCAGGGATTCGAACCCAGACCCTCACGGACGTTATATCAGTCCAGATAAGAGTCTTTACCATCCTGGCATCTTTCTCCCTATGCAGGATATCATGGAGACATTTGCACTGTCTCTTTAGGATGCCCAGTTCAAAGGCGGGTATCAAGCTCACGCGCGTGCGTGCGTGCGTGCGTGCGTGCGCGTGTGTGCAGTCATACACGTGCGCTTGCTCGCGCACTCACATACTGATACATTAATATTCTTGATCGATTGATTGATGTGGATACTTATATAGCGCCTATCCTCGGTCAGAGACCAAGCTCTAAGCGCTTTACATACACGGGGACATTTGCACTACAGGCTGCCTACCTGTGGTTAGAGCCGACTGACGGCTATCACTTGGCGCTCATCATTCGTTTCCCGTGTCATTCAATCAGATTTCAGACGCACACACATACACACCCAGACAGACATGTAACATTTTACGTGTATGACCGGTTTTTTTTTGTTTTGTTTTTTTTTTTTATTTACCCCATGTAGGCAGCCATACTCCGTTTTCGGGGGTGTGCATGCTGGGTATATTCTTTCCATAACCCACCGAACGCTGACATGGATTATAGGATCTTTAACGTGCGTATTTGATCTTCTGCGAGCGCATACACACGAAGGGGGTTCAGGCACTAGCAGGTCTGCACATATGTTGACCTGGGAGATCGGAAAAATCTCCACCCTTTACCCACCAGGTGCACCGAGATTCGAACCCAGGACCCTCAGATTGAAAGTCCAGCACTTTAACCATTCGGCTATTGCACCCGTCTTCTTCTTCTTCTTCTTCTTCTGCGTTTGTGGGCTGCAACTCCCACGTTCACTTGTAAGTACACGAGTGGGCTTTTACGTGTTTGACCGTTTTTACCCCGCCATGTAGGCAACCATACTCCGCTTTCGGGGGTATATCAATATTCAAATCTTACTGTTGTTTTTATTCAGATTTCCTTTAAGAACATTTGAAAAAAAAAAAAAAATAGTGAGCACTGCAACAGACTTCTCGCTACAGTTCACACATCCATTTGAATGTATTATTCTAAAAAAAAAAAAAAAAAAAAAAAGATGCTAACACGCATAGGCATGATATATATCATTAGGTTGTTTCTCCCTCACATGCAAGTAATTTGAATTATGAAATCATCTAAATTCTCGCTACAGTTCACACATCCATTTGAATGTATTATTCTAAAAAAAAAAATCAGAAAATTAAAAAAAAAAAAAAGATGCTAACACGCATACACATGATATACCATTAGGCTGTTTCTCCGCTCACATGCAAGTAATTTGAATCCTGGAAGACATCTGAAGTGCTTTTTCTCGTTCTCTTTTACCATTGAAAACTTTAAAATGCCCTCTGTGCTCGAAACCACAGCAGAAAGCGCTCGCGGTCAATAATGTAACGCTTGTCTTACTTTAGTATCTTTCCTGTTCGCTTTTTGGTTGGCTGTTTTGTGTGTGTGTGTGTGTGTGTGTTCTTTTTTGGGTTGTTTTTTTTACTCCAACTTTACTCTCTCTCTCTCTCTCTCTCTCTCCCGTTTGTGGAGGGACAGGGAATTAATTAAACAGCGGTGTTGAAAACGATACACCGCCTGATTTTAAAAAAAAATCTTTCTTCGCAACAACTGCCAACCTATTTTCACACACACACACACACCAACCATCACCACCACCACCACCACCACTACCCACCAGGTCTTCTATTACATTTTTTTTTTTTTTTTTGGCTTCTTTCTCTTTCGCTTACTTTTGAACGTCTTCCCTCTTATCTAGTTCCTTTCCGCGATGAAATTCTGCAGAGAAGTTTGGTGAGGAATGTGATGTGATTAACATTTAAACACTACCTTATATTGTTCCCTTTCTTCTGATTCTTATATATATATATATATATATATATATATATATATCCTATTCTTTTCTGTCTCTTGGAGGGGGGGGGGGGGTTGCTATCTCTCTCTCTCTCTCTCTCTCTCTCTCTCTCTCTCTCTCTCTTTCTCTCTCTCCTGTTTGTGGAGGGACAGGGAATTAATTAAACAGCGGTGTTGAAAACGATACACTGCCTGAACTTCTTTTTTTCTTTCTTCCTCGCAACAACTGCCAACCTATTTTCTTACACACACACACACACACACACACACACACCACCACCACCACCACCACCACCACCCACCAGGTCTTCTATTACATTTTTTTGTTGTTGCTTCTTTCTCTTTCGCTTACTTTTGAATGTCTTCCCTCTTATCTAGTTACTTTCCGCGAGGAAATTCTGCAGAGAAGTTTGGTGAGGAAGTGATTAACATTTAAACACTACCTTATATTGTTCCCTTTCTTCTAATTCTTATATATATATATATATATATATATATATATGTGTGTGTGTGTGTGTGTGTGTGTGTGTGTGTGTGTGTGTGTGTGTGTATACATATGTATATGTGCATAACTACATGCATGTCTATGAATGCGTAATGTGTGTGCGTGTGTTTACGTAAGTTTGTGCCTGCCTATGTGTGCGTATGTGTTAGGGTAGCTGTTAGATACACATGTATGTTAAAATATATGCATGCAGCGTGTGTGTGTGTGTGTGTGTGTGTGTGTGTGTGTGTGTGTGTAGTCACATTTTGGTGTGTGTATGTAACATAGATATAATGTTTTATGTTCACAAAAGCGTTTTTGTAAAGCACCTAGAGCAGATTTCTGGATAGTGTGCTATGTAAGTATCCATTATTATATATATATATATATATATATATATATATTGTCGCTCTCTCTCTCTCTCTCTCTCTCTCTCTCTCTCTCTCTCTCTCTCTCTCTCTCTGTGAATGAATGAATTATTTACACGCTGTAGTTGGAACCAACTATGGAAACTTCCCCCAAAGAGTTGTGCCACGTACCCCCTCCCCCACCCCCCTGCCTCCACCCGCCCCCTCCAACGTCTACCCCCCAACTACCCCTCCCTCTCTTTCTCTGTGGAAACTGCCACAGACACTTGTGAAGAGGAGGAGGAGACACCAAAGACAAAGACAAAGAAGAAGAAGAGGAGGAGGAGACACCAAAGACAAAGACAAAGAAGAAGAAGAGGAGGAGGAGACACCAAAGACAAAGACAAAGAAGAAGAAGAGGAGGAGGAGACACCAAAGACAAAGAAAAAGAAGAGGAGGAGGAGACACCAAAGACAAAGACAAAGAAGAAGAAGAGGAGGAGGAGACACCAAAGACAAAGACAAAGAAGAAGAGGAGGAGGAGACACCAAAGACAAAGAAGAAGGAGGAGGAGGAGACACCAAAGATAAAGAAGAAGAGGAGGAGGAGGAGACACCAAAGACAAAGACAAAGAAGAAGAGGAGGAGGAGGAGACACCAAAGGCAAAGACAAAGAAGAAGAAGAGGAGGAGGAGTGTGTGTGCGTGTGGTGTGTGTGTATGGTGTGTGTGTGTGTGTGTGTGTGTGTGTGTGTGTGTGTGTGTGATCCAGCTCCCTTGACATGGGCAGATGGCCTGGCTCAATTAAACTTCTTGTTCTTGTTATTGTTCTCTGTCTGTCTGTCTGTCTGTCTGTCTGTCTCTCTCGATGTTTGTTCATTACACACTTTCCCATTGTGATTCAGCCCCTTTGACATGGGCAGATAGACTGGTTCAATTAAATTTCTTGCTCTGTTCTTATTCATTCTCTCTCTCTCTCTCTCTCTCTCTCTCTCTCTCTCTCTCTCTCTCCCCTCTCTCTCCCCCTCTCTCCAAGGCCGATGGCACAATAAACATTTCGAGTTCCCTTCCCAACCTTACCCTCTCTATCTCTCCAACACACACACACACACACACACACACACACACACACACACACACACACACACACACACACACCCTCCACCCCACCCCCCACTCTCTCTCTCTCCATGTGTCGTAGTCGGTTATCCAGGTAATTATCCATTCCCACTCCCTCTCTCCTACAAACCAGGCTTTTCGCCAGCACTCTCTAAGCCCTGTTAAATAGTTATTTCAGGATTTATATGTACTTTAGTACATGTTTGTACTGATATGATGTGTGTCGATGTTACATGCGTAAATATTCATTGTATGATTTATATGTACTTTGTTTTCTGTGTACTGTCCAAACCTTTGGAGACGAACGACTGAAAACAAGGCATATTATCTCCCTGTCACATGTACTTTGAGCTAAGGACAAAGTACCAAAGTGTCGCAAATCTATTAGTTAATGTTGTTTTTAATGTTGTTTTACATCTGGTTTTGTTTTTCCCTTTCTGTTCCATTTTATCTGTTTTGTACCATTTTTGTTCTGATTAGCACCTACTAGGTCACTAGAGCTTTTCAGCTAATGACGTTCAACATTTCAGTGTTCAGTCCCTAAACCCTCCACATTTCACTATGGTTCTCATTGTTGTCGTCCTCCACCGGGACCCCATTCAGTCATCATCAGTTGGATCGACCCAACAACAACAACAGCAACAACAGCAGCAATAGAAAGAAAGAAGAAGAAGAATATAACAATCATAACTATAATAATGATATAACAATGATAATGTACATTTGTACTGCGCTTACTATGCGACTCTACTATGCGCCTTTAACAACACACAAACTAGGAATAAGAAACAGGAATAAGATTTGAAAAAAAGAGAGAAAAAAAAGATTAGATACAAACTCGCTAACCATTTCAAAAACATAACATCACTCCCTCCTAGCACCTTAACCCTCACATGAACACATCCACACACACACACACACACACACACACACACACACACACACACACACACACAGTGGAGTGATGGCCCAGAGGTAACGCGTCCGCCTAGGAAGCGAGAGAATCTGAACAGGCTGGTTCGAATCACGGCTCAGCCGCCGATATTTTCTCCCCCTCCACTAGACCTAGAGTGGTGGTCTGGACGCTAGTCATTCGGATGAGACGATAAACCGAGGTCCCGTGTACAGCATGCACTTAGCGCACGTAAAAGAACCCACGGCAACAAAAAAGGGTTGTTCCTGGCAAAATTCTGTAGAAAAATCCGCTTCGATAGGAAAAACAAATAAAACTGCACGCAGGAAAAAATACCCAAAAAAATTGGGTGGCGCCGTAGTGTAGCGACGCGCTCTCCCTGGGGAGAGCAGCCCGAATTTCACACAGAGAAATCTGTTGTGATAAAAAGAAATACAAATACAGATACACATACACAAAGACGGTTTGGGGGAGAGAATGTTCTATTACAATTTAGCCAACTTCGGCTCCAGGTACCGGGTTCAAATCCCACACTGGTCAAGATATTCTGTCCTTACAGCTTCCTCATTGCCCAACCCGCTTGTCCATTCACGTGAATGCCACCTTGGGTGGGTGGTCTGGAGCCTTGTCTTTCGGGCAGGGGGTTAAACATGCGTCAATCGCGATGCCTGCGATTAAAGCCTGTGAAAGAACTTGATGTTGATGATGATGATGATGATGATGATAATTATGAGTACTTACTCTTGCGCCTATCCTCTGTCGTAGACCAAGCTCTAAGCGCTTTACAAGTCATTTGCACAACAGGCTGTCAACCTGGGTAGAGCCGACTGACAGCTGCCGTATTTGGGCGCTCGTCATTCGTTTCCTGTGTCCCTCAATCAGGTTTCAGTCACACACACACACACATACACACTCATACAGACATGCAACATTTTACTGTATGAACGCTTTGTTCAATTACCCTGCCATGTAGACAGCGATACTCCGTTTTCGGGGGGTGTGTGCATGCTGGGTATGTTCTTGCTTCTATAACCCACCGAAAGCTGACATGGATTACAGGATATTTAATGTGCGTATTTGATCTTCTGCGTGCGTATACACACCAGAGGGGTTCAGGCACTAACAGGTCTGCACATAATTGACCTGGGATATCTGGAAAAAAAAAATCTCCACCTTTTACCCACCAGGCGCCGTTACCGAGATTCGAACACCGGGACCCTCAGATTGAAAAGCCCAAATGCTTTAACCACTCGGCTATTGCTTGTGGCTAGAGATCTTTCCTGATAAAAAAAAAAAACCCACCATATTGGGAAAAGCAATTGGGTGTGTCAAAAAACAACAACAACGAAAACCAAAAAAGAAAACAAACAAAAAAACAAAACAAAAAACAAAAACAACAACAAACAAACAAACAAAAAACAACAACAACCCAAAAACAAAAAAACAAAAAACACACAAAAAAACACGAACAGACAGAAAAAGAAGAGGGGGAAAAAAAAGTTAACATGACGAATCGAAACGGAAAGAACACAAAGCAACGCCATGCTGATAAGACACGCCCTCCATTGAAGAAGGGAAAATAATTTCCTCACACACCTTTTGTGGGTGGGTGGGTGCGTGCGCGCATGCGTGCGTGTGTGTGTGTGCGTGCGTGCGTGCGTGTGTGTGTGCTGACAGGAAAGTGACACTAAACAAAGCTTCGTTTTACACGTCACCTGTGTCAGGAAGGTTTACCACTCCTCAGTCTATTGATTAGCAGAGGATCGGAAGATGTTGGGACAAAAGAAAACAGGAAGGGAAAGAGGATGTGGAGAAGTACCATCATGATGACAGTGGTGGTGGCGGTGGTGGTGGCGGCGGTGGTGGTGGTGGTGGTGGTGGCGAGGGAGAAAGGTGGAACGATGGTACAGACGCTCAGCTGCCTTATTCTTCTTCTTCTTCTGCGTTCGTGGGCTGCAACTCCCACGTTCACTCGCATGTACACGAGTGGGCTTTTATGTGCATGACCGTTTTTACCCCACCATGTAGACAGTCAAACTCCGCTTTGGGGGTGGGGGGGGTGTATGCTGGGTATGTTCTTGCTTCCATAACCCACCGAACGCTGACATGGATTACAGGATCTTTAACGTGCGTATTTGATCTGCATGCGTTTACACACGAAGGGGGTTCAGGCACTAGCAGGTCTGCACATATGTTGACCTGGGAGATCGTAAAAATCTTCACCCTTTACCCACCAGGCGCCGTCACCGTGATTCGAACCCAGGTCTCTCAGACTGAAAGTCCAACGCTTTAACGACTCGGATATTGTGCCAATACAGAGAGTCCGTGGAGGGTGGAGGGTTCCAATCCCGCTGTCGCCCTTTCCCTCCCAAGTTTGACTGACTGGAAAATCATCAAAACTGAGCATCTAGTCTTTTAGGATGAGACGATAAACCGAGCTCCCGTGTGCAGCACGCACTTGGCAACACTGAAAAAAAGAACCCATGGCAACGAGAGTGTTGTCCTCTGGCAAAAATTATGTAAAATGAAATCCGCTCTGATAGGTACACAAAATGTATAACCATGCGCTCAAGGCCTGACTAAGCGCGTTGGGTTACGCTGCTGGTCAGGCATCTGCCTAGCAGATGTGGTGTAGCGTATATGGATTTGTCCGAACGCAGTAACGCCTCCTTGAGAAACTGGAACTGAAACTAAAAACAATGGGTGGCGCTTATCAAATGTAGGAGGAAGTTGAAAATCAACTGGAATGATGATGGTTAAAATGACGACGACGGTAATACTGAGCATGAGAACGGAGGGGCGGGGATGACGGGAGGGGGTGGGGGTGGGGGGGCGTGTACCGCAACACTAATACCCGTGATAACAAAAATTAAACTATGATGATGATGATGATGATAATAATAATAATAACAAGAGAGGCAAGGCCTTCAAGACTCACTTGTGATAAATTACGTCCCCTAGCATTAATTACAGAGTAATTTCCCTTTTTTTACTATCAGCACCAAAACGTTTGCAAAATAGATAAAAATTCCATGCTTAGCAAAAGAAGTTCCTGTTTGAACAAAAAATGATAACAATGACTCCTCTTGTTGTTGTGCCAAGTTTAGAGAATGCAAAAATATAAATATAACAGTAAATGCAGTTTGCATATAATTAGGCTTCATTATTTTTTTTTTTGTGCCCATCCCAGAGGTGCAATATTGTTTTAAACAAGATGACTGGAAAGAAGTGAATTTTTCCTATTTTTATGCCAAATTTGGTGTCAACTGACAAAGTATTTGCAAAGAAAATGTCAATGTTAAAGTTTACCACGGACACACACACACACACACACACACACACACACACAGAGACAACTGAACACCGGGTAAAAACATATACTCACTTTTGTTTACACAAGTGAGTCAAAAACGACGACTATGATGACAACGACGAGGCTGTCGAACACTGAGGTCAAGTGATTAAGATGCGATAAAAAAATATTAAATTTTTTTTTTTTTTTAAACAAAAAAAACCCAACAGCAACAACAAACAAACAACAACAATGCATGACATGATGATGATTCTGATGATGATGATGAAGACAACGGCAATGTTTCTGCCGACGTTGACGATGGTAACGACCATGGTGATTAGGATGTGACAGCAAACATAATGATGCTGACGATGACGATGATAATGACAATATAATGACAATGTTTATGATGATGATGATGGTGGTGGAGGTGGTGGTGATAATGACGGTGTTGATGATGATGACACTGTTGATAAGGATGGTGGTGGTGGTAGTGGTCGTCGTCGTCGTCGATAATGACGATGTTGATGATAACAATGATGACAAAGCTGACGATGATGACAATGACGATGAAGACACTGATGACGAGGATGAGGATGACGAGGATGATTACGACGACGATGATGATGGTGGTGGTGGTGGTCGTCGTCGTGACAATGACGATGCTGATGACGACAGTAATGACAAAGCTGACGATGGTGACAGTGACGATAAAGACAATGATGACGAGGATGACGAGGATGACGATGATGATGATGATGGTGGTGGTGGTGGTCATAACAATAATGATGATGACGATGATAATGACAATGTTGACAATAACGATGATGATATTGATGAGGATGAGGATGACGACGAACGACGACGTGTGTTTTCAGTTCACAGGTTTCATCACCTTCACCTGGCGACTGGGCGAGGTCATGTGTAAAGGGGTGCACTACCTGCAGAACGTCTCCATCATCTGCTCCGTCCTCAACCTCACCGGCCTCAGCCTGGAAAGGTGAGTAGTGGGGGGCGGGGGGGGGAGAGAAAGGGGGCGGGGGTGGGGGGTGGGGGGCACAGAGAGAGCAGGGGGCGGGGGTGTAGACAGGGGGGGGGGGAAGAGACAAAGGGGAACGAGAGAGAGACAGAGAGAGAGAGAGAGAGAGAGAGAGAGAGGCAGAGGAGAAACAGGAAGAAGAGACAGAGGCAGAGACAAATGGAGGGAGTGTGGGGGGGGGGGGGGGGGGGGGCGTCTTCGTGTGTGGCCTGTGTGTGATCCGAGTTCATCTCTCTGTCTCTGTCTCTCTCTGTCTCTGTTTCTCTCTGTCTCTCTCAAACGCACGCACACACACACACACACACACACACACACACACACACATATACATATATATATATATTTGTGTGTGTGTGCGCGCGCGCGCGCATATGTGGCTGACAGTGTACTTGTTAAGACTGTCGCATCCAATCCGCCCCCCCACCCCCACACACACACCCAGCCCATCCATCCTCTGTGTGCATACATGCGTGCGAGTGTGCACTGTATATGTGTACGTGCGCGCGCGCGCGTACGTGCGACAGTTCTAGAATAATATAAACACTGGTTCGTTCACACACACACACACACACACACACACACACACACACACACACACACACACACACACACACGGTTGAATCGAGGGTAATGGAGTAAGCAAGGCAATGATTTTTTTTCCAACTCATCCAGCCTTCGAAGGGGAAACATTGAAATAAAACACCAATGGTAAAATCGAGAGAGAGAGAGAGACAGACAGACAGACAGAAAGACAGATAGACAGACAGACAGACAGATACAGATACAGAGACAGAAAGACAGATAAAGAGAGAGAGAGAGGCAGATGAGACAGATATACAGAGAAATAAACAGGAATGGACAGACATACAAACGAAAGGTCTCTTTCTACGCTATGTGTGTGTGTGTGTGTGTGTGTGCGCGCGCGCGCGCGTGCGTGCGTGTCGTTGTGTGTGTATGTGTGTGTGGTTGTGTGTGTGTGTGTGTGTGTGTGTGTGTGTGTGTGTGTCTGTGTGTCTGTGTGTGTGTGTGTGTGGTTGTGTGTGTCTGTCTGTATGTGGTTGTGTGTGCGTGCGTGCGTGCGTGTGTGTGTGTGTGTGTCTGTCCATCTGTTAATGGGTTAGTGTAGGTCATTAGCGTTCCGAGTTCTCTGTCTCACTCGATATCTCACACTGAGGTGTGCCGTTCACATGCAAATCCGCTGTAACGATACAACGATCGAACTAAATGCCACCCTTAGGGGATTCCATTCATGTGGGCGTGTTTTGCGCCGATGGTTGATTTGATTTTAAAGCTAGGGGGAGCGGAGGGTGTGTGTGTGTGTGTGTGTGTGTGTGTGTGTGTGTGTGTGTGTGTGTGTATGGAGGGGGTGGGGGGGGACGTGACAGCGCTGGTAATCTTCCCACTATCATTTTACTTCCACGATCCTGTGGGACAGAAATAGTGTGTGTGTGTGTGTGTGTGTGTGAAGGAAAATTGTTTATCATGCGTTTCTCTTTAGAGAGGGACCACTCCCTATTTTGCTTACCAAAAGGAAAAAAAAAGAAAAAAAAGGGGGCCTGGATCATCAGCTTCTGGGGTGATTATGGGGTTGGCCTACCGTCTTAGTTGTCGATATGAAATGAATGGGGTGTGTGTGGGGGGAGGAGAAGGGGGGGGCGGTTGGCGCAGATTATTCCTTAAATCACCCGTTGTTACGTTGTTGTTTTTCTTAATTCTTTATTTTTTTTTTAAGTTTATTTTCGTAATGGATGGCCTGCCACGTCTGTGCTTCTTACATCCTGTATCGATGATAACTATACTCACTCACTCTCACCCACTTTTTTCGATCTCTCGCATTCGCATTCTCTCTCTCTCTCTCTCTCTCTCTCTCTCTCTCAAACACACACACACACACACACACACACACACACACACACACACACACACACACACACAGAGGCAAGCAGACAGACAGAGAAGGAAAACAAGACACTCAAACAGCATTTGTATAAAATTCAGAAAGAGAGGGACAAAAAGAGAGAAGGTAGTGACAGACACAGGACATTTGGGTTGAAGGTATTTGGGTTGAAGGTAGAAACGGACATTTGGGTTGAAGGTAGAAACAGACAGTTGGGTTGAAGGTAGAAACGGACATTTGGGTTGAAGGTAGAAACAGACATTTGGGTTGAAGGTAGAAACGGACATTTGGGTTGAAGGTAGAAACAGACAGTTGGGTTGAAGGTAGAAACGGACATTTGGGTTGAAGGTAGAAACAGACATTTGGGTTGAAGGTAGAAACGGACATTTGGGTTGAAGGTAGAAACAGACAGTTGGGTTGAAGGTAGAAACGGACAATTGGGTTTAAGGTAGAAACGGACATTTGGGCTGAAGGTAGAAACAGACATTTGGGTTGAAGGTAGAAACGGACATTTGAGTTGAAGGTAGAAACAGACATTTGGGTTGAAGGTAGAAACAGACATTTGGGTTGAAGGTAGAAACGGACATTTGGGTTGAGGGTGGAAACAGACATAGGTAGAAACGAACATTTGAGTTGAAGGTAGAAACAGACATTTGGGTTGAAGGTAGAAACAGACATTTGGGTTGAAGGTAGAAACGGACATTTGGGTTGAGGGTGGAAACAGACATTTGGGTTGAAGGTAGAAACAGACATTTGGGTTGAAGGTAGAAACGGACAATTGGGTTTAAGGTAGAAACGGACATTAGGGTTGAAGGTAGAAACAGACATTTGGGTTGAAGGTAGAAATGGACATTAGGGTTGAAGGTAGAAACAGACATTTGGGTTGAAGGTAGAAACGGACATTAGGGTTGAAGGTAGAAACAGACATTTGGGTTGAAGGTAGAAACAGACATTTGGGTTGAAGGTAGAAACAGACATTTGGATTGAAGGTAGAAACAGACATTTGGGTTGAAGGTAGAAACAGACATTTGGGTTGAAGGTAGAAACAGACATTTGGATTGAAGGTAGAAACAGACATTTGGGTTGAAGGTAGAAACAGACAGTTGGGTTGAAGGTAGAAACAGACATTTGGGTTTAAGGACGTTATACATAAAATCTACACAAGAACCCGTTGATTTTGTTGTTTGGGATTTTGTTTTTCCTTTTCCCGTGTAATCAGCACCCAGACATAAACTGAGTTCCCGACATAAAATAATCAATCCCAGAACCCCAACCACAATTGGTATTTCGCTCTTCAACTGCTGGTATCATGCCCATTCCCGGCCCGTGCCCCCCATGTTGAGTTCAGTGCTCAAACCGCGCAAGACTTCCTTCATTAACTCTCTCCATACGAACGGCGAAAGAGACGACTTTAACAGCGTTTTACCCCAGTTACCATCATCAAAATATTGCAAGCGGAAGGCTCTTACACTGAAGAGGTGAATGTTGACAAAGAATACCACAATTCTGACGACGGAAGCTAAATGTTGGGTCATTCAGACACCCACTGGACATCCGAGGGGTCTGTGTAGAGGAGAAGAGAGGACTGGCGGTACTGAGTGAGTTAATAGAACTTCGACAAAAACTTGTAACCGAACACCAGTTGTTCAATCACAACCTAATCTCAAAAAAAGAAAGAAAAAAAAGAAAGAAAAACGTTTCATATTCGTCTGCAATGTGGAGGATTCTTACTCGCGAAACAGACTTCTGTTGTTGTTTTTCAGAAAGCATAATACTATGTATTCTATTACACTGTCACTAGTTTCTGTCGTCTATTCAATGTACATTTTCGTGCTGGACTTCCAGTGCTCGAAACGTGTGATGATATGTCGCGCTAAAACAGACATACGAAATATGTGGTAGCAGAAATTAATCCGAAAGTACTTTCAAATCAATCCTATCTGCCACGTGGAACAGGTTTTACTCGTTGAGAGTGGGTGCTGTTTACAAACGAATGCTCAGTCCCCAATACAATCAAGCTAAGAGCTTCTAATTTTCTTCTTCTTTTTTTAAAACATTTCTCTAATTCCTTTTTGATAAGTTAACATTTTACAACAACAAGAACAACATCTTCAAGGACACTGATAAAGAAAAAGAAAAAAGAAAACTTGTATAAACAGACTTACAGACAGATACAGCCAAGCAGATGGATTATACATAAGTTGGTTATCATCGAGGAATATTATCATTCATTTCTTAAATCTTACGCAAGCTGTCAGGGAATACAAACTGTCAAGTATCTCAGAGTATGTTCACAGTTAGCTACAAGCTTCTAAGTACAAGTATCGACCAGTCAGTCATAAAAAGTACCGAAAACGGGGAGAGGGAGAGAGAGATAGAGAGAGGG
>NC_134878.1:47142751-47162751 GCF_041734735.1 Babylonia areolata
TACACACAGTGAGCCACATGAAGGCCTGATCTTTTCTTTTTTTTTCCTGACTGACTCCTTGCCTACCTCTGTGGCGCCGTCGTCTTTCTCCGAGTGTCGCAGTCCCCCTTCCGCAGAAGTCTGCACATTTGAAGTCTTCTCCCTGAGTCTCCATGTTGCAGTCTTTTGCTTAAGTCTCCACGTTGCAGGTCATCAACTGTAGTCTCCATTTGCAGTCTTCTCCTGCTTAAGTCTCCATGTTGCAGTCTTTTGCTTAAGTCCCCCATGCTGCAGTCTTCTCCTACTTAAGTCTCCACGTTGCAGGTCATCAACTGTAGTCTCCATTTGCAGTCTTCTCCTGCTTAAGTCTCCATGTTGCAGTCATCAACTGTAGTCTCCATTTGCAGTCTTCTCCTGCTTAAGTCTCCATGTTGCAGTCATCAACTGTAGTCTCCATTTGCAGTCTTCTCCTGCTTAAGTCTCCATTTTGCAGTCATCAATTGTAGTCTCCATGTTGCAGTCATCAACTGTAGTCTCCACGTTGCACTCGTCAACTGTAGTCTCCACGTTGCAGTCATCAACTGTAGTCTCCACGTTGCAGTCATCAATTGTAGTCTCCATGTTGCAGTCATCAACTGTAGTCTCCACGTTGCACTCGTCAACTGTAGTCTCCACGTTGCAGTCATCAACTGTAGTCTCCATGTTGCCGTCTACTGCTGTATGCACGTTGCAGTCTTCTCCTGCTCAAGTCTCCATGTTGCAGTCTTGTGCTTAAGTCTCCGTGTTGCAGTCATCAAGTGTCGCCTCCATGTTGCCATCTGCTCTTGTCTCCACGTTGCAGTCGTCTGCTATTGTCTCCATGTTGCAGTCTTGTGCTTAAGTCTCCATGTTGCAGTCTGCTCTTGTCTCCATGTTGCAGTGTTGTGCTTAAGTCTCCATGTTGCAGTCTGCTCTTGTCTCCATGTTGCAGTCTTGTGCTTAAGTCTCCATGTTGCAGTCTGCTCTTCTCTTGTCTCCACGTTGCAGCTGTCTGCTGTTGTCTTCGCGCTGCAGTCCTCCTGGTCTCCATGTTGCAGTCTTCTGTTGTTGCAGTATCCACGTTGCAGTCGTTTTGCTAAAGTTTAAAACGTTGTAATATTCCGCTGAAGTTTGCACCGTCTTTATTTCAAGTCCTTCTTCTTGAGTTTCTCCATGTCGCAGTCTTCCAGTTCTAGTGTCTTCAATAATTGCTTAGAACAGCTCAGTCCGACCTCTTTTTGACTCACTTGTGTAAACAAAGTGAGTCTATGTTTTAACCCGGTGTTCGGTTGTGTGTGTGTGTGTGTGTGTGTGTGTGTGTGTGTGTGTGTGTGTGTCTGTCTGTCTGTCTGTCTGTCTGTCTGTGTGTCCGTGGTAAACTTTAACATTGACATTTTCTCTGCAAATACTTTGTCAGTTGACACCAAATTTGGCATAAAAATAGGAAAAATTCACTTCTTTCCAGTCATCTTGTTTAAAATAATATTGCACCTCTGGGATAGGCACAAAAAAATAAATAAGAAGCCTAGTTATATGCAAACTGCATTTACTGTTATATTTTTATTTTTTGTATTATCTAAACTTGGCACTTTGACCTCTTATTCTGACACAACAAGAGGAGTCATTATTATCATTTTTTGTTCAAACAGGAACTTCTTTTGCTAAGCATGGAATTTTTATTTATTTTGCAAACGTTTTGGTGCAGATAGTAAAAAAGGGAAATTACTCTGTAATTAATGCTAGGGGACTTAATTTATCACAAGTGAGTCTTGAAGGCCTTGCCTCTCTTGTTTTGGTTTTTTTTTTTTGTTGCCGGTTTCTTTTCCACTGCCCCGAGCAGTCACCCCAGTCTCTTCTACGCCTCGTGGATGTTGTCCAATCATTGCAGAAGGTGCTGTTTTAAGACATTTTTAAAAGATAAAATAAGATAAAAACATTATAAAAAAGCACACAAAAAAAGCAAAAACATGCCAAAACAAATGTTGATTACTTTCGTGCGACAATGTGTTGCAGACCTAAGTTCTTTTGATTGTTTGTTTGTTTGTTGTTGTTTATTTGGGGGTGTTTGTTGTTGTTGTTGTTTGTTTGTTTCTTGTTGTTTGTTCGTTGTTGTTGTTGTTTTTGTTTGTTTTGTTTTTTTGTTTATTGGGTGTTTTTCTTTCTTTCTTTATTGTTGTTATTGGGTTTTTTTCGGGTATGTTGTCTCTGTTGTTTTGTTTTGAGGGCAAGTTTCCCTATGTGAATCAAGCTGTCGTCAGCCGAAACAGCGCTCGCTAAAAGCGGTGCATTTTCTCCCTCTCTCTCTGTATTTCTCTCTTTTGGTCTTGTACTTTCAACCGAACCTCATTTACATCCCTACAATCACGCCCCCATCTCTACCCCCACCCCCATCCCTACAGTCAAACCTCCCCGTCCCATCTCTACCCCCACCCCCATCCCTACAATCAAACCTCCCCCCATCTCTACCCCCACCCCCATCCCTACAATCAAACCTCCCCCCATCTCTACCCCCACCCCTACAATCAAACCTCCCCCCATCTCTACCCCCACCCCCATCCCTACAATCAAATCTCCCATCTCTACCCCCACCCCCACAATGAAACCTCCCCCCATCTCTACCCCCACCCCCATCCCTACAATCAAACCTCCCCCCATCTCTACCCCCACCCCCACAATGAAACCTCCCCCCATCTCTACCCCCACCCCCATCCCTACAATCAAACCTCCCCCCATCTCTACCCCCACCCCCACAATGAAACCTCCCCCCATCTCTATCCCCACCCCCATCCCTACAATCAAATCTCCCATCTCTACCCCCCACCCCCACAATGAAACCTCCCCCCATCTCTACCCCCACCCCCATCCCTACAATCAAACCTCCCCCCATCTCTACTCCCACCCCCACAATGAAACCTCCCCCCATCTCTACCCCCACCCCCATCCCTACAATCAAATCTCCCATCTCTACCCCCACCCCCACAATGAAACCTCCCCCCATCTCTACCCCCACCCCCATCCCTACAATCAAATCTCCCATCTCTACCCCCACCCCCATCCCTAAAATCAAACCTCCCCCAATCATTGGTGTTGTTTTTTTTAATGAATATTTTATTTACACGCCACCCACGCCCGCGTTACAAAGCGTGAACAGGTTTCATTATCTTTTCCTGGAAGAGCAGCCAGTCTGACTGTCAATCTGGTGTCACCAGTTTCTACTAGAGAAAGAGAAAAGGACCCCCCCCCCCACCCCCCACCCCCCCCACACACACACACCCGCACACCCCGCCGCCGTGTTCTTTTGATGTTTGAAAAGCTCCGAACTGGGACCACGCTGACGTTGACGACTGTTTTGGGGACAAGGAGAACGGACTGGTTTTGAGTTGCTCTTCAGACAGGACCCGCCATGGCTAAAATAATACCCACCTGCCAATCACAACGCACGCATGGACACGCACGCACGGACACACATACGCATACACAGACGCAAGCACAAATGATACAAATAATAATGATAACAATAATGATGCTGATGATGATAATGTAATGATGAGAAGAAGAAGAAGAATGATGATATTCGTAATATTCATAATAATAGAAAAATAGAATAGAATATGTCTTTATTACCAAGTGTTCCGGGTTCACAAGGAATATTGTAAGGGGGGGGGGGGGGTTATAATACATAACAGGATATGAGCATAAATCGAAAATCATACATAAAAACATATACAGTAGAAATTAGGATACATACAAGTGCATATCAATATAAAAACTTGTGCATACTCACGCATGCACGCACTGCACACACACACACACACACACACACACACACACACACACACACACACACACACACACACACGTTTGAACAGAAGCTGCATATTACATGTGGATGAGGCTGATGACTAGACCTTCATGTAGATGGTTGTTGATTGCACAATTCTATTTATCATACTGGATTACAATACTACTAGTACTACTACTGCTACTACGACTACTACTAATGATAATAATAATAATAATAATAATAATAATAGTAATAATACAAATATTTATGATAATAATAATAATGATAACAATGATAATAATGATTTAATTCAAAAAGCGCCTTTCTATGTAAAACATGATCAGCTATGCAGTACAATGTAAAATCTGACTTTTGAAATATGCATTTAAACATTAAAATAAGAAATTTAAAAAAAAACTTACACGAATACACACATACATACACACATACACACGCATTCACACACACACACACACACACACACACACACACACACACATATACCCACGCTTGCGCGTGCACCCTGCATAATTCATGATAGATATGTATACATATATATGTGTGTGTGCGTGTGTGTGTGTGTGTGTTTCTTTGTTTGTTTGTGTGTGTGTGTGTGTGTGTGTGTGTGTGTGTGTGTGTGTGTGTGTGTGTGTGTGTGTGTGTGTGTGTGTGTGTGTGTACTATGCATAACTATCTATCTAACTATCTATCTATCAAAGCAAGCCTCTCCGATCGATTTTCAAAACCGAAATGCTGATGATTACTTCCGACACTGCGCGGGCATTACATACATTCTGAGAGGCTCCGGGGGGGTTAGAGCTAAGAATCAATAGCCACCGCCGCTTTCCAACCCAAAGCATCTTCTTGATCGTTGATTTATTGAGCGTCCATGCCCCATGGCTAAATGATGAGAGCCCCAACTTCTCCGTGTCGAAAAAAAAAAGAAAAGAAAAAAGAGTCTCGAGTTTTCTCCCATGGGTGAACGGTTACAACTTCAGATTTATCCGTAGCTTAAACGGTTACATTATCAGCAACATCTCTGTCTGAGGGAGGTAGCAGAATGGTTTAAGACGTTCATCTGCCAGCACAGAGTCCGTGAGGGTCTGGGTTCGAATCCCGCTCTCGCCTTTTCTCCCACTTTTCATTTGAAAATCAATTTGAGCGTCTAGTCATTTCGGATGAGACGAGAAACCGAGGTCACGTGTGCAGCACGTGCTTGGCGCACTGAAAAAAGAAACCCTTGGCAACAAACGTGTTGTCCTCTGGCAAAATTCTGTGGAAACCTTTTTTGCTTCCAGAAATTACGTAACACGTGTTACCAGTTTCAAATGTGAACATTTAAAAAAAAATTTTTTTTTTGAAAAAGTTATATATTTCAAACTGTTCCTCCAAGACTAACAAGAGCGGCTCGACAAAATCCAAAATATGGGAGTACGCCTCATACTTGGAGCCATGAGGTCCACGCCGACCCATGACATGGAGAAAACTGCTAACGTTGAGCCCCTGGAGAGAAGACGCAACCTGAAAGTCCTGATGCAGGGAGAGAAGCTCAGAAGACTGCCCTCACATCACCTACACCACAGACTGGAGCAGCCCACCAAGAACCGTCTCAAACGTCAGAGCCTCAACCACCAGTATAAAGCACTTAGAGCACAGCACAGCGATGTTCTGGCGGCAAAAGGGGAGTCTTGCACTGACCTTGCCTTGCCTGACTGGAGGCTTGACCAAGAGATAGAGGCCACCATCAGCCTCAGAGTTCCTGGCATCACCACCAAAGACCAGCAACCAGCTACTCTCAAGATCCTGACTCTGGCCATGATAGAGGAGTCCTACCCAGCCAGCTCCTGGACCCATGTATACACGGACGGATCAGCGGAGGAAGCCACACACAACGGAGGCAGTGGTGTCTACGTCAGATTTCCCGATGGAGAGCACAGCAGCATCGCACTCCCTGGAGGAAAGCTCTGTTCCAATTTCAGAGCTGAAGTCCTGGCCATAAAAACAGCAGCAGAATTCCTCTCCTCCTGTGGAAAGCCCCTTGGCAGCATCTCCATCTTCACTGACTCCATGTCCACACTCAAGGCCCTTGACTCCCCTGATCCTGGTCCACTGATCCAGTCCCTTAAGGCCTCCCTCACAACCCTTACCCAAACAGCCCCAACGACCCTCCAGTAGGTGCCTGCACATGTAGGCCTCCCAGGCAACGAGCGTGCAAACCACCTCGCTAAGGAAGGAAGCCAGCTCACACAGCCAACCATTCCTGCCACATATGAGGAAGCAAAAACTCTCCTCCGCAGCAGATTCCGAAGAGGCTGGGTCACTCTGAACGGAGGCTACCAGGCACACCAAGATCCCATCAGGACACTGGAGAGAAGACACCAGACTACCATCTACCGCCTTCGCACAGGACACTGCGGCCTCCGATTGCGGCCAGGCTGACCAGACCCCATCCCATATTCTCCAAGACTGCCCCCTGTATGAGAAGATGCGGCAGCAGTCCTGGCCTGGGGGGTGCTGACCTCAATACCAAGCTCTGGGGGACGGCAGCCGATCTTCACCGGACGTCCGAGTTTGTGGCATCCCTCGGACTTCGACCCTGACTGCGTAGCTGTCGAACGCAAAGAAGAAGAAGAAGAAACTGTTCTTTATTAAAGTTAGCTAGTTACGTGTTAAATAGTCCAGTTGGTTGTTTATTGTAGGTCCCCACATGAACCTCTTTTCAAAAAAATAATCTACAGAAGTAGTGCATACAATATTGGGGGGGGGGGGGGGGGGGGTTGTTTTCGTTTTTTGGGGTTTTTGTTGTTGTTGTTGTTGTTGTCCTAATCCCGCTTCCCCCGTCCCGCCTCTCACACATACCCTTCCAATATTATGTTTTTTCACCCTCTCCATTTTAGATTTTGTACTCTGTGTCTTTTCCACATTCTGTTCTCTCTGTCTGTCTGTCTCTCTCTCTCTCTCTCTCTTTCTTAGTCCCCCCGCCCATTGCCTCCCCCTTCCCTCCCCCCGCCCCCACCTCAACCGCCCCCCTTTTCATTCGAATATACAGAAATGTCGATTTCTAATTAATACTAACAATCATCATTAGGATAGGAACGATAATAATCCAAATAATGATAATAATATCATTTCTTTTCAGTCTAATATCATCATCTTAGATGAACAGACTATAAATAAATAAACGAACGATATAGAAAAAAAATCCACTCTGACAGGCACACAAATATATGTATGCATTCAAGGCCTGACTAAGCGCGTTGGGTTATGTTGCTAGTCAGGCATCTGCCTTGCAGATGCGGTGTAGCGTGTATGGGTTTGTTTGAATGCAGTGACGCCCCCCCTTGAGAAATTGAAATTGAAAAAGAAAGAAACTGAAACTCCGTCTCTTAATGTTTGCAGTCTCATCCAGAGGAACGTATTCTGCAAGTTTTGTTATTGTTGTTGTTGTTGTTGTCGTTGTTTGTTGTTTTTGCAGGTTTTTGCCTCTGTCTGTCTATCTGTCTGCCTGTCTATCTGTCCGTCTTTCTGTCTGTCCCTCGGAAATGAAAACGTCGAGACTAATCACCGAGGTACCCGCGTTTTGCCCAAATGTGACCAAATGGAGACAGACAGGGTTGCCAGTGCCCACGCACATTGCGCATCCTTCATCAGACTGACACAGACGGTACGCGGGCAAAGGGGGGAGAAAGAGACTGATAAAATAAGAAGATGATGTGGGAGATGAGACCAAACGGTAGGACAGAGAGAGGGGGTGGGGAAGGGGAGGGGGCAGAGAGAGAGAAAAGAAGAAGAAAGAAAGGTAGAGAGAAAAGAAAGGCATCGAAAAGGAAGACAGTGTGTGTGTGTGTGAGTGAGTGAGTAAAGGAGGGAGGGAGGGAAGGAAGGAGGGACGGAGGGGAGAGAGAGAGAGACAGAGAGAAGAACTGTAGAGAGAAAAGAGAGACATCAAAGGGAAGAGAGAGAGAGAGAGATGAAATAGGGAAAGAAAGAAAGAAGACAGGAAGAGAGAGGGAATAGAGAAAGAAAGAGAGAGAGAGAGAGATGAGAACTCAAAACGTCTTAATTCTCTATGCGAAGATTAAGATTTCAGAAAGACAGAGAGGGGAAAGAGGGAGACGGGGAGCAAGAGAGGGACAGAGAGAGGGAGAGACAGACAGAAAAAAGGGAGAGAGAGAGAAAGAGAGAGAGAAAGGGACAGACAGGTAGACAGACAGACAGACAAACAGACAGAAGGACGAAGAAGCGGAGACAGGGACACAGAGAGAGACGAGAAAAACTCAGAAATGTTCTGATAAGACTCCGTGCACATCAGTCGTTCATGAAATTCACAAAAGATAGCACAAGGGGTTTTGAAAGCCGGTATTTTCACGTGTTTTTTGTTGTTTATTTTTTCCTTTCTTTTTTTTTTTTTTTTTTTTGTTGTTTTTGTTTTTTTGTTTCGCCCAATACGTTCAACCACTTACCCACAGCAAAACTGATCCCAGCAAATGTTAGGGAAGAAAAAGGAGAAAGAAACTGTATTAAAACAGATCCACACGACTACTTTCTACCTTCGTTCTAAGCGGAAAGCCAATCGCCAAAGGACGCTCACGTTAAATTAAGCAGTGATTTGCGTTTGCATGTTTTAAAAGCTGACATGCTGCCTTGATTTAAGGTTTTGCGTGCTCGAGACTCGATAAATCGACCGTGGAGTGTTTAGATGAAATGTGATTTCTTTATATATATATATATATATATATATATATATATATATATATATATATATATATATATATATATATATATAATATCTTCTTGAAACCATGGAATATTCTGTCCTGTAATGGTAAGTCTGGTAACTGCCCCAACATCTCTTCCTGTGGAATCCTTAATGACACGAGTCGAGACGCTGCCCTCTAAATGAGTCCGGGTTCCCAGTATCCGTTTTAATGGCGTTTTTGGTTTTTTTTGGTTTTTTTAAGTCATGGTTTCACAGTAGGTGTCGACACTCCGACAACTTAATTATGGGTGTCATTTCTTCGTGACAGAATAAAATAAAATAAAATAAAATAAAATAAAAAGAAAGAAAGAAAGAAAAAGAAGAAAAAAAAGAAAAGAAAAAACAGCAATCATAAAAGTAGACCGGATGAAGCCTCACATCCGGGATACAGGCACGCACGGACACGCGCACGCACGCACGCGCACACACACACACACACACACACACACACACACATACACACACACACACACACACACACATATATATATATATATTTATATATATATATATATATATATATATATATATATATATATATATATATATATGCATATACACATACATAGAAAGGGGAGGATGGGAGAGAAAAATAGAGGAGGAAGTGAGAGAGAGATACGGATACGGATAATTTATTCATGCATTGGCCATTGCCCCTCATGAAGGTATTCATACACATGATCATGTAAGAAAAACAACAGGAAATAAGCAGTCATATCATCAAGAACAAACTTCAGTATTCTAAGACATCAGAGTTGATCGCACAGTCTGAATGCTTTGAACAAATAAACTGACAAATTGCGAATGGTCTGCTCATATCGAAAAGCCATGAGTAATGCTAATCTATGCTGACTGGGTACTTTACTGAATTTGGATGATATATACCTTGTTCTTAAGTCATGCAGGGCAGGAGAGAGAGAGAGAGACAGAGACAGAGGAACAGGGAAAGAGAGAGAGACAGAGAGAGGGGGAAGGGAGACACAGAGAGAGAGAGGAGGGAGACAGAGAGACAGAGAGAAACAGAGAGATACAGAAAGAGACAGAAAGACAGAGATAAGCGACAGAGAGAGAAAGACAGACAGAAAGACAGAAAGAGACAGAGAGACAGAAAACAGAGATAAGCGACACACACACACACACACACACACACACACACACACACACACACACACACACAGGCGGTGGGGGGGACAGACAGAGAGCAACAGAATGAAACAGAGACAGAAAGAAAGAGACAGAGATAAGCGAGAGAGGGGGTAGAGAGAGAAAGAGAGAGAGACAGACAGAGAGAGACAGAGACACAGAGACATCGAAAAAAGAATGGGACAGAGACACAGACTCCGATGACAGAAGGGACAGGGTTCTAATTGAATCCATTGCTCTGATGGACAACCTCAACGAAACCCTGCGTCAGACCAGACAGATTCGACGAACTCTGTCTTTACTGTAATAAGTCTTGTTAGAAAAGAAAACAAAACAAATACCCCATGAAACAAAAAAAAACAAAAACAAAAAAAACAACAACAGAAAACAAAAACAAAAACAACAGCAACAACAAAACACACACAATGAACTGCCCAGAAAAAACGCAGACTGGATTTTTCTTTTGTCCACATCCATTAAGCTTACTTGAATTACAAAAAAAAAAAGAGAAACAAATCAAATTTGCTTGAGTGAAACAAAATTAATGTTCAGCATACACCCTAGTTGGGTTGTTTGTTTGTTTGTGTGTGTGTGTGTGTGTGTGTGTGTGTGTGTGTGTGTGTGTGTGTGTGTGTGTGTGTTTTGTAGTGTTTTTTTCATCGTATTAATTTGGATCAGCATTTCGCAGACTGAATGTTTGTTTGCTTTGAAAGTTGTACCAAGCGCACTGTAGATTACAGAAGTTCGACGAACCTCAATTTGGACCAGCTGACTTTGATCAGTGACTGGATCCATTGTTCCTCAGCCTGCATCGTCCACCCCACCCCCCCCCCCCTTCTCCCCCCCCTCCCCCCCCCCCCCCCCCCCCCACACACACACCACACACACACCCAAAGTTGTCCTCTTCAGGGTCTAATCCGATTTCATCTTCAAACAATCGCAGTGACCTCTAGTCCGTACGTTTGTCGAAGTCCTTCCATTCCTTTTCTGCCTATGAGGGACGACTACCACACGTTATTAGAGTGGAGTGATGGCCTAGAGGTAACGCGTCCACCTAGGAAAAGCGAGAGAATCTGAGCGCGCTGGTTCGAATCACGGCTCAGCTGCCGATATTTTCTCTGCCCCCCTCCTCCACTAGCCTTTGAGTGTTGGTCTGGACGCTAGCCATTCGGGCGAGACGATAAACCGAGGTTCCGTGTGCAGCATGTATTTAGCACGCGTAAAAGAACCAACGGCAACAAAAGGGTTGTTCCTGGCAAAAATTATAAAGAAAAATCCACTTCGATAGGAAAAACAAATAAAACTGCACGCAGGAAAAAATACAAAAAAAAGGGGTGGCACTGTAGTATAGCGATGCGCTCTCCCTGGGGAGAGCAGCCCGAATTTCACACAGAGAACTCCGTTGTGACAAAAAGAAAAATACAATACAATACAATACAATACCCAGAGAGCAGCCAAAGTGTCCCGGCGAGACATCGCACCGGTCACAACAAGACTGAATGACCGACGCGTAATTAATTAATACTGAAGCAAGTGTCATCTCCCACCTGTCCATGTGGACAGGAAGAACCAGGCAGCGAATCGAAGTCTCCCAAACCTGCTCAAGACCAGATGTGTGGCTTGTAGACACTCCACACACGACGACCAGACTTTACTGCAGCTGGAGAAAACAAAGTGATTTATTCCTCGCCAGAGCTGGTCTGGTGGTGAAGCTTTGAAACGCCAAGAAGAAGAAGAAGAAAACATACGTCTACGAAACTGTATATTCATTCGTTCATTCGCTCTCTATCATTCATTCGTTCGGTCGATGATCCACTCTCTATCTTTCATGCGTTGGTTTGTTCAATCCTCCGCTCATTTATTTATTTTTTCGTTCATATTTCACTTCTCCCCCCTCCCAACCCCCCAATCCCGCCCATTCATACACCCATTCTCTCACTCGGCTATCCATTCATTCGCTTCGTTTTTCAACTTGTTTCACTTGTGTGTGTGTGTGTGTGTGTGTGTGTGTGTGTTGGGACTCATGTACGTTTATGTGTATTTGATTGTGCTTTCATATCTGTGAAACTGCATGTTTGGTGCATATCTGTTATGCATATGTGTGTGTATGTGTGAATGTGTGTCTGCATGTTTTACATTTATTTGCTTATTTATCATCATTGATGTCTTTTTTTAATTTTTATTTTTTGTACGCTTATAGTTGACTTCATCAAGTTTTTGCGCCTTATAAATATTATTACTAGTAGTAGTAGTTCTTTTTTTTTAATGTATTTATCAATTATTTAATTATTTATTTACTTATTTCTTTTTACTTTATTTTATTTTATTTATTTATTTATCTTTTAAATTTTTTGTTTGGGTTTTTTTAATAGTTATTCTCATTTATTTTATTCATTTATTTAAAAAAATAATTTCTTCTTCTTTTTTTTTTCTCTCAAGGCCTGACCAAGCGCGTTGGGTTACGCTGCTGGTCAGGCATCTGCTTGGCAGATGTGGTGTAGCGTATATGGATTTGTCCGAACGCAGTGACGCCTCCTTGAGCTACTGATACTGACACTGATACTGATCGCTCGTTCATATGCACCCTTTTTCTCACTCGGTTATCCATTCATTCACTGGTTTCCGCGTTCTTCTTCTTCTTCTTCTTCTTCTTCTTCTCCTTCACATGGACGGTTATGTCCCCCATTGGATCTTGAGGAAGGATAGAATGCTCTCAGAGTTCCACTGTCATGAGGGATTAACGGGAGCGGAGAGGTGTTGTTGTTTTTTTGTCCAGGTCAAACACCCTGGAAAATCGATTGACATCCACACAGAAACCTGAGAGACATGGAGAGACAGGAAGAGGGAGAGTGTGGGGGTGGGGTGGGCGGGGAGGGCAGGGGAGACCGGGGGGGAATGAAGAGAGAAAGAAAGAGACGGAGAGAGAAGGATGAGGGTGGGGGTGGGGGAGAGAAACGGTGAGAGACATAGACGGAGAGAGACAGATATAGTAGAGAGGGGCAGAGAGAGGAGCACACACACACAAACACACACACACACACACACACACACACACACACACACACACACACACACACATACACACACACACGTACACACACACACGTACACACACACTCACGTACACACACGTACACACACACATACACACACACACACACACACACACACACACACACACACAAACACACACACACGGAGAGACAACCAGACTTTTGAAAGACTGACCGACCGACCGACTGACCGACCGACCGACTGACAGACAGACAGACAGGCAAAGTGAGCGAGACAGAGACGGGAAGAGAGAGAGGGGGGGGGAGGGTTAATTCCTTTATGGTAATTGAGTAAATATGCATTACATTGCACTCTTGTCATCCGGATTCAAAGGCGTGTGGGGAACGAGTGAAAGATTGAAAAAGAGAGGTAATAGATAAATAAATAAATAAATAAATGAATTAATAAATAACATAAAATAGCATGATAACAACAACAACAACAAGAATACGAAGATAATTAAAGATAAGATGAAGAGCAATTCATACTGGTAATAAAGACAGCCTTTACACTGCAGTCCACCACGATGTATTGTAAGCCTAGCGTCTTGTAATCGAACTGCATTGCTGCGTTGCGTTGTGTTGTGGTGTGGTGTGGTGCGGTGCGGTGCTGTGCGGTGTGGTGTGGTGTGGTGTGGTGTGGTGCGTTGTGTTGTGGTGTGGTGTGGTGCGGTGCGGTGCGGTGCGGTGCGGTGCGGTGCGGTGTGGTGTGGTGCGGTGTGGTGTGGTGCGTTGTGTTGTGGTGTGGTGTGGTGCGGTGCGGTGCGGTGCTGTGCGGTGTGGTGTGGTGCGGTGCGGTGCTGTGCGGTGTGTTGTGGCGTGGTGCGGTGCGGTGCGGTGCGGTGCGGTGCGGTGTGGTGTGGTGTGGTGTGGTGCGGTGCTGTGCGGTGTGGTGTGGTGTGGTGCGGTGCGGTGTGGTGTGGTGTGGTGTGGTGCGGTGCTGTGCGGTGTGGTGTGGTGTGGTGTGGTGTGGTGTGGTGCGGTGCTGTGCGGTGTGGTGTGGTGTGGTGCGGTGCGGTGCGGTGCTGTGCGGTGTGTTGTGGCGTGGTGCGGTGCGGTGCGGTGCGGTGCTGTGCGGTGTGTTGTGGCGTGGTGCGGTGTGGTGTGGTGCGGTGTGGTGTGGCGTGGTGCGGTGCGGTGTGGTGTGGTACGGTGCGGTGCTGTGCGGTGTGGTGCGGTGCTGTGCGGTGTGGTGTGGTGTGGTGTGGTGCGGTGCGGTGTGAGGCGGTGCGGTGCGGTGCGGTGTTGTGTGGTGCGGCGCGTTGTGGTGTAGTGCGGTGTGGTGCGGCGCGGTGCGGTGCAGTGCGGTGTGGAACGGTGCGGCGCGGTGCGGTGCAGTGCGGTGTGGAACGGTGCGGTGCGGTGCGGTACGGTTGCTTCCACATCACAACGGAGTCGTCACAAAATGGGTTACTGTCCTTAGAGAGACAAGACCGTTGCAGCGCAATAACAGCATTTTTTTTTCTCTCTCTCTCTCGTTTGCTTACCACGGCGACCGTTTCAAAGGTAACATTGGAAGAAAATTGCCATGGGCTCTTTTGGCGCGCGCAACGTACATTTATTATAATCGCGAAACTGGAACTCGATCAGTTAACTTCCTCCTTTGAAAAGACTACAACGATGGTCACGATGAGTGTAACCACAAGAGTGTGAGAGAGAGAGAGTGGAGAGAGAGAGAGAGAGAGGAGAGAGAGAGAGTGGAGAGAGAGAGAGAGAGTGGAGAGAGAGGGAGAGAGAGAGAGAGAGAGAGAGAGAGGAGAGAGAGAGAGTGGAGAGAGAGAGAGTGGAGAGAGAGAGAGTGGAGAGAGAGGGAGAGAGAGAGAGAGGGAGAGAGAGTGGAGAGAGAGTAGATAGAGAGAGTGGAGAGAGATAGAGTGGAGAGTGGAGAGAGAGTGGAGAGAGAGTAGAGAGAGAGTGGAGAGAGAGAGTGGAGAGAGAGAGAGTGGAGAGAGAGAGTGGAGAGAGAGAGAGTGGAGAGAGAGAGTGGAGAGAGAGAGAGTGGAGAGAGAGAGAGTGGAGAGAGAGAGTGGAGAGAGAGAGATAGAGTGGAGAGAGATAGAGAGAGTGGAGAGAGAGAGGGTGGAGAGAGTGGAGAGAGAGAGAGAGAGTGGAGAGAGAGAGAGTGGAGAGAGAGTGGAGAGAGAGAGAAAGTGGAGAGAGAGAGAGAGTGGAGAGAGAGAGAGAGAGTGGAGAGAGTGGAGAGAGAGTGGAGAGAGAGAGAGAGAGTGGAGAGAGAGTGGAGAGAGAGAGAGAGAGTGGAGAGAGAGAGAGAGAGAGAGTGGAGAGAGTGGAGAGAGAGTGGAGAGAGAGAGTGGAGAGAGAGAGAGAGGGGAGAGAGAGTGTGGAGAGAGAGAGAATGGAGAGAGAGAGCGAGAAAGAGAGTGGAGAGAGAGAGACTGGAGAGAGAGTGAGAGAGAGAGAGAGTGGAGAGAGAGTGAGAGAAAGAGAGAGTGGAGAGAGAGAGAGGGAACAGAACAGAACAGAACAGAATTTTATTCAGTAAGGCCAAAGCCCCATTTGAAGGGGTGTGAACATGAATCACGTTTTGAAAAGCATACTATAGATGACACAATATCCCACATAAAAAGAAACAAACAAACAACAGCAAATAAGACACATCAGTATCTACTGAGCCACATGTCTAGCTAATTAAGAAATGAATGTATGAATATTCAAATATGTACTTCACAGGCCTATTATAATCAAAAACTGTCAACTGAAAATATAGTGTTATGACAATACAATCTCCCTTCGATTAAATGCTTTATAAAGACATGAAGCTAAATTTCTTATATTTTGTTCTTTTTTTGAGGCCAGTAACAACGTTAGTCTAAAATCACTGGGGTCATTCAAATATTTCGACGGAATAAGACTGTCTCAAATCATTAAGGGCAGGGCAACACAGAACAAAATACACAGGGGACACTGCATTTCACATTTGTCGATTTCTTTATATCTTGATTGATGTACAAATAAATTGGATAAACCAAACCTGAATCTTGTCAATATATACCTTACATATCTATTCAACTCCATTGATAAGTATAATTCAACTTCACATGATGTCTTAAATTTTCTATAATGTATGAATCTGTTGCTGTTGTGCATGTGAGAGTCCCAGTTCTGCCACCTATTATCAACCAGTCTTTGCTTAAACTCCCTTAAAAAAGAATATGCACAGCCTACTCCTTGATTATCCCGTAATAAAAGCCATTTATATTCAATAAATCTCGAACTTTTGACGCCCAGTTTGTTTTTCCCCTGTTGGCCAGATTTAACAGCATTTTATATGCCTTGAATGGTAATCTATATTCTTCCGTTTGTGTCAGTTTCAACCAGTATCGAACAGAGCAAACAGCAGAGTTAATAGTCAAAGGAAAACGACCCGATTCGCCATAGATTAAATCATTCAGTGTTATAATATTGACTCCAAGGTATTTTTTCAACATAAACAACTGAACACTTTCTATTACCACAGAAGATTGATCTAAACCCCATATCTCTGCACCATAAAGCATCATTGGTTGAATCTGTGAATCAAATAACTTTAAGAACAACTTAAATGAATAATTATTGAATTTATGCAATTTGCAGAGGATAGAAACAGCAGCTCGTTTTGCTTTATTAGCTAATTCTTCACATGAATACCTAAAACTAAGTCTTGTGGAAAACACTACCCCCAGATATCTATATGAATTCACAATTTTCATTTCTGTATTATAATAGAACCATCTCTCGACACTTGCTAAAAAAAAAACCCCAAAAAACACCAACCCTTTTCTAAAAACCATAATACTACTTTCACCCATATTTACTTCAAGTTGTAATTTGGATGCAGCCATATAAAGGTTGTTCAGTTGTGTTTGCAGCCCAATAACAGTTTCTGATAGTAGAATGGTATTGTCAGCAAACAATAAAATAAACAATTCAATGAAATCAAAATTTAAATTAGCACCATGTCTTCCCCCATTAATAATATCTAAAGCAAGTTCATTTATAAACAAGGAGAAAAGAATGGGACTACAGACATCACCTTGTTTAACACCATTCAAACAATCAATATGACCTGTGAACTGAGTACCACAACGGACTCTTGCTTGCACAACTTCATACATACTTTTAATACAACGAAATATTTTACCTTTAATGTTGCGTTTTAACAAAATTGGCCATAATAGTTTTCTAAAAATTGTATCAAATGCCTTCTCAAAATCAATAAAAGCCACATATAATTTCCTATTAAACGAAAACTGTTTCTGAATCATTGCTAATAACGTAAACATGTGATCAACTGTGGAATAATTTTGTTTGAAACCAGCTTGGAATTCACCAGTAATGTTGTTGAAGTTGACCCATTCTTGCAATCTTGAATTGATAATAGAACTGTACATTTTACTGCTAATATCTGACAAGGAAATGCCTCTGTAGTTATTAGGATAATTAACATTGCCTTTTTTGAAGAATGGTACAATGATGGATTCTTTCCAGTTGTCAGGGTACTGACCTGTATCAAACAACTTACTGAAATAATGCACAAAAAAATCAAACACATCAGTCTCAGCATTCTTAAATAATTCCCCAATAATACCATCTGGTCCTGGTGCTTTTCCACACTTTAACTTCCTGATTGCAAACTGGACTTCCTCTTTTGAAACTGGACGGTTTAACAATGCATCTTCAGAATCATAATCATTATTGTCATATTCATTACCATCACCATTAACAATATCAACACTATCATCAAAAACATTGGAACAATCATTCGTGTCAGTAGAGACATCGTTGTCATTGCCACTAGTGTGTTTCTCAAGAACATTCTTAAAATGACTAAACCAATCATGTACAGAAATATTGTTAGATTGAGATTTCTTTTTGTTACATAATTTGTTCATGTTGTTCCAGAATTCTTTCTGGTCCTTAATTGACTGGATCAACTTATCTATTAGAATATCATTAAATTCTTTTTTTCTTCTTCCTCAACATTTTTTTGTATTCGCTTCTAGCACTACAAAAACTATCATTATCTTCCTTCTTTTTCGTTCTTCTGGCCACTCTGAAAAGCCTTCTGACATTACGTTTCGCTATTCTACACTCTTGATCATACCATTCTTCTGATCTTTTACGATTAATGTAAATTTTCTTTTTCATGCAGTCTGCTTGTTGTCTCAAACAATAATTGAAAACGTTCAATGCTATATTTATATCAATTTCAATTAAATTTGTTGCATGGTGTATTTTTTGTTATTTCTTTACAATGCATGTTTTCATAATATTGTTGCATTAATTTATCACTCCAGACAATTTTTTCAATGAATGTCTGCGCGACATCATCTTGCTGATTTTTCTTGTCTTTTATATTACTTCTTGCATCAAAATAAAATTCAAGAGGTTGGTGATCAGAATCAATCATTTCAGAAACACTGAGCTGACAGCAATTTTGTATCACATGAAACAAATCTTCAGAAACTAGAAAATAGTCAATAACACTGTTGCCTGCATTTGAAATGTACGTGTAACGACCTTGAAGGTCACCATTACATACACCATTCGTAATGAACAACCCAAAAGCAATACACAAATTCAAAATCATTCTGCCGTATGCGTTCAGCTTTGAATCTTCTGATTGTCTTATAAAATCAACATCAAAACTATCAATCTTAGAACTACAAGTATCGATGTTATCATTACTAGAAGGGAAAATGTTCGCAGTTCTGCCATTAAGGTTTCCACACAAAAGAATACTGACATTATCATCATTTAATAATTTATCCATCAAAATATCTTCAGGATATTCGAGTCCACTGTCAATAGCAACAGATACACAATATGAGGAAGTCATAGGAGCTCCGAGACAAAAGGCAAAAGTTCGTTTTTTATCAAACACACTACTGCCCATTGATCTCCTCCCCTTCTTTGTTAATTTTATTGCTAGTTTACAGAAGACGTGGTGATAAGGGAACAAACCAGAATCCAAATATTCCATGAATGTTTCCACCAAACAAACAAAATCAAATGTATGGATGTAAGATAAAAATTGCTGATCACTAAGTTTGGGTGAAAGACCTCCAACGTTCCAGTGAAGAAATGAAAACGGACACACATCTTTACTTACATTGCTTCCATTGACATGTTCGCCATTCACGCACATTCCAGTTCCAATCTCATTTTCATTCAGAGCCTGGTTTAAATCGACATCTTTACATAAAAAGTGACCCACCGTCTCCCTTGTATGTTCAACTGATAATTCAACCTGTACAACGGACAGTGGGGAGCACTGAGAGCCATGATCTGCACGACATCGTGCACTACAGCTGCGCTGAGTGCAACATTCACAACATGACAGTGGCACGCTGCTGTCAGTTCGTGCATGCTCACGGTCAACTTGGTACTTCGGTGTCGAATGAAAAAGATCTACCCTTGTAGATTTACCCGGATTATGTTTATCAGCAGAATGTTTTCTCATTTTTTTACAGGGCAGGCCGTATCCCTATTTTATTTTTTGCAACTGTCCTTCCTCACTGAGAGCAAACTTTTTCCCCTCAATGAGAAGGTGGTCAAATACCATGGTTGCCCTTTTACTCTCATCTCTGGCAGCTTTTAAGTGTGGCCCTAATTTCTTCCTGACATCACGGACTCTTTGTGTGTAATCTTCTGAAATGAAAATCCTATTGTCCTTGAGTTTCTTTTTTGACCTTCGAATTTCTTCCTTGTCTTTATAAAAAGTACAGCGGGCAATAATGGGTGAATCTGGCTTGTTACTAAGGCGATGTAGTCTATCAAATTCTACAGACTGTGAAAGTTCGAGTTTATGAGTTAACAAATCCTGAATCATGTTTTCACAATCAGTTTTGGTCTCCCCATCCCTTTTCGACATTCCATAAAATATCAGATTGTTTCTTTTGGATCGTCCTTCCAGATCGTCAACTTTCTTTTCAAGATTACCAATCCTGTCTTTCATTTGTCCATTCTCTCTTTTCAGTGAGTCATTCTGTGCACGCAGATCCCAAATTGTCTCTTTCATCTCTTGGAAATGTTCTTTCAGTTCAACAACAGAATCATTGACACTCTTCAGTTCCTTGGCCATGGTGTCCATTTTACCATCAAATTTACTGCCCATACCCGTCAGCATTTTCTTCATGTCCTGCAATAATGAATTGTCAGTTAATTTCTCACCTGCTGTAGACGACTGGGAATCCAGGTCAGAAACCACAGAACTCACACGACGACTGGCACCATCACTCATCAGACGGGACTGCCTCACGGT
>NC_134878.1:47167751-47172751 GCF_041734735.1 Babylonia areolata
GACTTCATGTCAAGTTTTGTAAGCAGTTACTTGGTGTACATAAAAGAGCAATGGTTCTCCCCGTTTTTTTGAGAATTAGGAAGATTTCCTATTAGCCTAAAATAATATGTCAAGTTACTGACTATTGGATACACATATTAGAGCTGCCTCAAAATTCACTTGTATACACAACATATAACTGCATGTATCGTCAAACAAATGAAAATGTTCAGTGGCTACTTTTCATAAGAAATGTATTAACTTGCACTGGATTAGATCATGTTTGGAAAAATCAGTTTTTTAGTGTTAAAAGATTAAAGTATGCTGTATCCAAGAAGCTTGAAAATGAATATATAAACTTTTGGAAACAGAAACATGACAGTTCATCTAAATTAGCATTTTACAAGAACACTGTGACAAATTATAAAATTGAACCGTATTTAAAGAATACAGCAAATACACAACACAGGAAAGCACGGACCATGTTACGAATCAGCGCCCATGACTTACAAATCGAACAGGGAAGATATAAAAATACACCGAAAGAACAAAGACTGTGTGATACTTGTAACAGTTTAGAAGATGAGATTCACCTTTTAGACAATTGTGTAAAGTACAATACTTACAGACACAGATTCCTAATCGATATATGTCGTCCAAATGCAAAGTCCAGTGAATTGATCCTTCTAACAGAAATATAGCCAAGGCTGGCGAAATTTGTTCATGAATGTTTCTGTTCTTAATATGCTCATGTTTATGTTTCAGTGTGTCTTATAAACTTTAAGGTTTTATGACAATAAAAAGTATTCTATTCTATTCTGTTCTATTCTATTCTATTCTATTCTACACACACACACACACACACACACACACACACACACACACACACACACACACACACACACACACACACACACACGGTCACGAGTACCTTTATTTCCACAGACCTGTAACCAGAGATCGTCACACAATAAGCACTGTCACCTGTGGCGTACTGGATTCTGTGTCTTGTTTAGAGCTGCCCAACAACATTGTGCACAATATTTTGATACACACGCACCGTATTGTGCACTTTCTGTCTTTTTTTGGGTCCACAGGTATTACGCCATCCTGCACCCAATGAGGGCTCGGTACACGTGCACCGTCAAGTTGGCCCGCCGCACTGTGCTGGTCATTTGGGCCCTGAGCCTCATCATGGCTGTACCCATTCTGGTGGGGCAGGTACGTGTGTACCTGTATGTCTGTCTGTCTGTTTGCCTGTATTTGATGGTCTTGCTCACATGGATTAACACAGTCGCAATAAATTGAATGAAGCATCGATGACAAAGGATTCTTGCTTTTTCGTCTCATTCGAAAGACTGCCACCCAGACCACCATACACGGCCTCGTGGAAAGGAGGGAGGAGGAGGGGGAGGAGGAAAAGGGATGAGCAGTTTGAATTGAACCGGAACCCGAGTTTCAAGGTCGGGCGATCTGTCCACTGTACCACGCTCTGTCCACTGTACCACGCTCTGTCCACTATACCACGCTTTGCCCACTATGTACAATATACCACGCTCTGTCCCCTATACCACACTTTGTCCACTATTAACACTATACCACGTTCTGTCTACTATACCACGCTTTGTCCACTATGAACACTATACCACGCTGTCTACTATACCACGCTTTGTCCACTATGCACAATATACCACGCTGTGTCCACTATACCACGCTGTGTCCACTGTACCACGCTCTGTCCACTATGTACACTATACCACGCTCTGTCCACTATACCACGCTTTGTCCACTATGTACACTACACCACGCTCTGTCCACTATACCACGCTCTGTCTACTGTGTCCACTATACCACGTTTTGTCCACTATGCCACGTTCTGTCCACTATGCACACTATACCACGCTCTGTCCACTATGCCATGCTTTGTCCACTATGCCACTTTCTGCCCAATATGCACACTATACCGCGCTTTGTCCACTATACCATGTCGTCCATTATACCACGCTCTGTCCACTATACCACACTCTCTCCACTATACCATGTTCTGTCCGCTTTATGTCCACTATACCACGCTCTGTCCACTATATGTCCACTATACCACACTCTGTCCACTGTACCACGCTCTGTCCACTGTACCACGCTCTCCCACGCTCTGTCCACTATACCACGCTCTGCCCACTGTACCACGCTCTACCACACTCTGTCCATTATACCACGCTGTCCACTGTACCACGCTCTGTCCACTATACCACGTTATCCACTGTACCACGCTCTGTCCACTATACCACGCTGTTCACTATACCACGCTCTGTCCACTACACCACACTCTGTCCACTATACCACGCCGTTCACTATACTACGCTCTGTCCACTATACCACGCTCTGTCCACTATACCACGCTCTGTCCAGAGTATCACGCTCTGTCCACTACATGTCCACAATACACGCTCTGTCCACTATACCACGCTCTGTCTTACACCACGCTGTCCACTACACCACGCTCTATCCACTATACCACGCTCTGTCCACTATACCCATGCTCTGTTCAAGATACCACGCTGTCCATTATACCAGGCTCTGTCCACTACACCACGCTCTGTACATTACACCATGCCGTCCACTACACCACGCTTTCCACTACACCACGCTCTGTCCACTATACCAACGCTCTGTTCAAGATACCACGCTGTCCATTATACCACGCTCTGTGCACTATACGATGCCGTTCACTATATCACGCTCTGTCCACTATACCACGCTCTGTCCACTAAATGTCCACTATACCACGCTCTGTCCACTATACCATACTCTGTCCACTATATTTGTATTTGTAATTTCACACGGGCTGCTCTCGAGGGAGAGCGCGTCGCTACACTACAGCGCCACCCATTTTTTTTGTGTTTTTTCCTGCGTGCAGTTTTATTTGTTTTTCCAATCTACAGAATTTTGCCAGAAACAACCCTTTTGTTACTGTGGGTTCTTTTACGTACGCTAAGTGCATGCTGCACAAGGGACCTCGGTTTATCGTCTCATCCGAATGACTAGCGTCCAGACCAACACTCACGCTCTAGTGGAGGGGGAGAAAATATCGGCGGCTGAGCCGTGATTCGAAACAGCGCGCTCAGATTCTCTTGCTTCCTAGGCGGACGCGTTACCTCTAGGCCATCACTCCACTGTTTGTCAACTATACCACGCTTCGTCCCCAATATGTCTACTAAACCATGCTCTGTCCACTATACTACGCTCTGTCCAATTTACCACACTCTGTCCAGTATACCACGATCTGTCTTTTATACCACTTTATGTACATTGTACTACGCTCTGTCCACTATACCACGAGGCGTTCTGTCCACCATACCACGCTCTGTCCTTTATACCACATTATGTGCATTATACCACGCTCTGTCCACTATACCACAAGGCGTTCTGTCCACGATATACCACGCTCTGTATTCTGTACCACGGCGCTCTTTGCTCAGTCTCTATACCCAGGGGCGTTCCGCTGTGCACTGTACCACGAGCGCTCTTTTAGCTCTCTATACCAAGTGGCGCACCGCTGTGCACTGTACCACGAGCGCTCTTTTAGCTCTCTATACCAAGGGACGCTCTGTGCACTGTGACACGAGCGCTCTATTAGCTCTCTATACCAAGGGGAGTTCCGCTGTGCACTGTACCACGAGCGCTCTTTCAGCTCTCTATACCAAGGGGCGCTCTGTGCACTGTACCACGAGCGCTCTTTCAGCTCTCTATACCAAGGGGCGCTCTGTGCACTGTACCACGAGCGCTCTTTCAGCTCTCTATACCAAGGGGCGCTCCGCTGTGCACTGTACCACAGCGCTCTTTGCTCAGTCTCTATACCAAGGGGCGCACTGTGCACTGTACCACGAGCTCGCTATATCCACCACGCCACACTCACCACTCTCCCCAGCTGTAGGAGTTCATTCATTAATTAATCTAAAAAGGGAACCAAGTCCCGCTGCCCCCTCTCTCCATCCAACCCCGACCCCCGACCCCGACTCCGACCCCCACCAAACAAACAAAAACAAACAAGTGAAGTGAGCTGAAAAGCACCACCACCACCGACAACCACCCACCACCACTGACCTCTGCTGCCTCCTATATATATACATATATTCATTCGGATGACACGATAAACCGAGGTCTGGTGTGCAGCATGCACTTTGCGCACGTAAAAGAACCCGCGGCAACAAAAGGGTTGTTCCTGGCAAAATTCTGTAGAGAAATCTACTTCGATAGGAAAAACAAATAAAACTGTACCCAGGAAAAAAAAGGGTGGCGCTGTACAAATAGCAAAGAGTGGTAACTCTCTTCATTACACAAGGTACACAATTTCAAGTCAGTGATGCTTACGCTACCGATTCAGCTAGCACACAGGTAAATAAAAGGTACATTGGAACAAACCCAGACACTTCCTCAAAAAAGGAAGCGCCGGGTGGCGCTGTAGTGTAGCGACGCGCTCTCCCTGGGAGAGAGGAACACGAATTTCACACAGAGAAATATGTTGTGATAAAAAGAAATACAAATACAAATAAATATAGTAGCCCTGGAACACGCTGTTTTTCGGGGGGTTGTGTTTTGTTTTGTTTTGTTTTTTTTGTTTGTTGTTGTTGATCTTCTTCTTCTGCGTTCGTGGGCTGCAACTCCCACGTTTACTTGTATGCACGCGAGTGGGCATTTACATGTATGACCGTTTTTACCCCGCCATGTAGGCAGCCATGCTCCGTTTTCGGGGGTGTGCATGCTGGGTATGTTCTTGTTTCCATAACCCACCGAACGCTGACATGGATTACAGGATCTTTAACGTGCGTATTTGATCTTCTGCTTGCATATGCACACGAAGGGGGCTCAGGCACCCAACAGGTCTGCACATATGTTGACCTGGAAGATCGTAAAAATCTCCACCCTTTACTCACCAGGCGCCGTCACCGTGATTCGAACCCGGGACCCTCAGATTGACAGTCCAACGCTTTAACCACTCGGCTATTGCGCCCGTCGTTTTT
>NC_134878.1:47177751-47192751 GCF_041734735.1 Babylonia areolata
GAGGGTCCCGGGTTCGAATCACGGTAACGAAGCCTGGGTGAGTAAAAGGGTTGGAGATTTTTTTTTCCCGATCTCCCAGGTCAACATAATGTACAGACCTGCTTGTGCCTGAACCCCCTTCGTGTGTATACGGCAACCACAAGATCAAATACGCACGTTAAAGATCCCGTAACCCACGTCAGCGTTCGGTGGGTTATGCAGAAACAAGAACACATACCTAGCATGCACACCCCCGAAAACGGAGTATGGCTGCCTCCAAGGTGGGGTAGAAACGGTTATACACGAAAAAGCCCGCTCGTGTTCATACGAGTGAACGTGGTGAGTTGCAGCCCACGAACGAAGAAGAAGAAAAAGAAGAAGAGGAGGAGGAGGGAAACCAGGATTTTCCTTGGTTCGTGGTTCGAATCTCGCGCGTGAACGATTTGTTTCTTCTTCTTCTTCTTCTCCTTCTTCTTCTTCTTCTTCTCCTTCTTCTTCTTCTTCTTCTTCTCCTTCTTCTTCTTCTCCTTCTTCTTCTTCTTCTTCTTCTTCTTCTTCTTCTTCTCCTTCTTCTTCTTCTCCTTCTTCTTCTTCTTCTTCTTCTTCTTCTTCTTCTTCTTCTTCTTCTTCTTCTTCTTCTTCTCCTTCTCCTTCTTCTTCTTCTCCTTCTTCTTCTTCTCCTTCTTCTTCTTCTTCTTCTTCTTCTCCTTCTTCTTCTTCTTCTCTTTCCCTCTCCATGAGTGGTGTTGGGTGGGGGTGGGGGTGTTAGTTTTTTGGGTTTTTTTTTGGGGGGGGATATGACGATAAACTTTAGTACGCGTAAAATTAATATTGTTATTCTTCTTCTTTTTATTTTATTTTTTTTATTTTTTTTAAGTGTGTGTGTGTGGGGGGGGGGGGGTAGGAGGTTGGGAGACGGGGGAAGAGAAACTGTGGATATCGCAAGTGTGTTGTTTAAGGCAAAATCATGTCGGGGAAAAAAATCCACCTTGAGAAACAAATGGGAATACTCACGTAACAGAAACATAAAGCGTATTTTCGGTAGACTAATCATTCTCTCTCTCTCTCTCTCTCTCTCTCTCTCTCTCTCTCTCTCTCTCTCTCTCTCTCCCCAGAAATGGGAAAAAAGGTGTAATCCAAATTACAAAAAAGGTGTAATCCAAATTACAAAAAAGGTGTAATCCAAGTTATAAAATCACCCAGGAGACTGCGGTCGACTGATGCACAGCTTTTCCGGAAACTTTTCGACATGCAAATTGAACCAGTCTTGAACTATGGAGCGGAAATATTGGGACTCATGACAAATAATCAAATGCAATGAAGCGCTTTCTTGGTGTCCCATTACATTCATCAAACACTATAATGTATAGCAAAACTGACAGGTACCCACTGCATATGAAATCAATTGCAAAATGTATGAAGTATTGGCTCAAACTTACTACACTACCAACATCACGATTATGTAGGCAAGCATACAAGATGCTGCTGCTGCAAGAGGAGAAGGGCAAACAGAACTGGGTATTCCACATCAAGAAAACACTAACGGGACATGGATTCGGTCTGGTCTGGATGTGCCAAGGAGTAGGGCACGACAGCGGCTTTGTATCTGAATGTAAAGATAGACTTATAGCATGTTACAAACAAAACTGGTACGGAGAAATAGAGAGCAATGATAGGTATAAATGGTTCTATCCATTTGAATTAATTTTTCAAACAATACCAAGATCGTAAGAAACAAGTGGCATAGAATCTGTTTTGCGAGGCTCAGATTGAGAGCACTAGGACTGAATGCCAAAAGAAGATGGTTCGATTCAGACGTAGCAACATCCCCTTGCCCAGTGTGTGGCGAAAGCCCAGAAGATTAAAACCATTTCATATTTAACTGCAAAAGGCAGGGGTGCGGAGGCATAGACAAAAGGAAGGGTTACATTTGGATGGTCAATTTCGACAATGTATTTTTATGATGTGTTATATGTTTTATATGTGCTTTGTTATGTGTTCGTATTGATATGATGTGTGACGATGTCACATGCTTAAATAATTATTATACGGATGATATGTACTTTGTTTCCTGTGTATTATTCAAACACCTTGGAGACGAACGACTGGGGGGGGGGGGGGGGCACAGTACCCGCCTGCCACATGGACTTTTTAAGCTAATGACAAAGTACCAAAGTGCCGCTTATCCCTTAGTAGTTTAGTTTTTACTTTGATTATGTTTTTGTTGTTTTTTCCTTTCTTTTCAATTATATTTTGTTTTGCACCATTTTTTGTTCTGATTTGTACCTGCAATGTCACTAGAGCTTTACAGCTAATGACATTAAAGATTTCAGTGTTCAACATTTCAGTGTTCAAAGTTCAGTATCTCTCTCTCTCTCTCTCTCTCTCTCTCTCTCTCTCTCTCTCTCTCTCTCTTGAAATTCTTACCAAAGAAGTATCATACAGATCCATGTTTGTTCCGATTAGGTCTACTGATGGCTTCTAGTCATGAAAATATCGTTCGTAGTTTGGCACTTGATCTGTTCAAAGCATTTCAGCTGCGAGTATCTCTTGTATCATAAATTTTTTGAGGACCTGTGGTGCTCAACTATGTATTGATTTTTAACTGTTGTTGCCCCTCTTCATATGGGACCAAGGCCTTAAATGAATAAAATATCTCAGTCTCCGTCTCTCTCTCTCTCTCTCTCTCTCTCTCTCTCTCTCTCTCTCCCTCCCCAGGAACACATCATGGTTGGCGAGCGGAAGAAAGGCTACTGGTGCATGGAGCAGTGGGCGGGGCCCGAGCTGCACCAGCTCTACCAGCTCTACATGCTGCTCGTCGTCTACCTGCTGCCCTTGACCTTCATGACGGCCAACTACGTCTCCATCTGCCGCCGCCTCTGGCAGGTGCGCTACCAGAGGGCCTCCATCCGTGCTGAACAGTGAGTGGAGTGTGTGTGTGTGTGTGTCGCTCAGTCTGTCTGGCAGGTGCGCTATCGTGCTGAACCAGTGGATAGTGTGTGTGTGTGCGTGTGCGTGTGTGTGTGTGTGTGTGTTTGTCGCTCAGTCTATCTGGCTGGTGCACTACAAGGCCCCCTCCATCACCACCACCCAGCCCCCCACCCCCACCCCCCCCCCCCCCCCCACACACACAGAGTAAGCTGTGCTCATGCAAAGTGCCTGAATGCGTAAAAATTTGCAAGTTATCCAACTCACTAACTTGCTGTCCAGAAGTCTGCTGGAAGTGTGGGTTTTTTCCCCCTTCTCTCTCCCGCACACGTTCTGAGAGAGAGAACACCACTAACTTGTACAATATACCACGGGGAGAGAGTGCAGAGGGAAGGGGCGGGTATATGGCTCCCAGCTATTGACGAAATACCGAACAAGTCCATGGGGGTAAACGAGGAGTCACGTCATGCATAGCGGATGGCTGTCTCTGTTAGAATTAATTCAAAACAAATAGCATGTGCGAGTGTATGTGATTGTTTGCCTGTGTGTCTGTGTGCGTGCGTGCGTGCCTTCGTTCGTGCGTGCGTGCGTGCGTGTGTGTGTGCGCGTGCGTGTGTGTGTGTTTGTTCTGTGTGTGTGTGTGTGTGTGTGCGCGCGCGCGTTTGTGTGTGTCTGTTCTCTCTCTCTCTCTCTCTCTCTCTCTCTGTATGTGTGTGTGTGTGTGTGTGTGTGTGTGTGTCCCCTCCCAACTTCTTTATCAGAAATCAAAGATAAAAGGCATCTTTATACAGTCGTTTTACACAACACACACACACACACACACACACAACCAAACAAACTAAAAACAACAACAAAAACCACTCTACACTTAATATCTCCACTCTCAGTGTGGTCTCTTTTTAACACTGACTTGCTCATTCACTTTACGTATGCGACACGTACATAGTGACGTCACTAATGACGTCATCAGAATAAGGGGAAATAACTCTGGAAGGCTGAAAAATTCACACTGTTTATCTATCTGGAGTGAAATATCTCCAGACCGTTTTCTGAGTTTTAGGCTTATTGTTTTGGATATTGTTTTATGACTTGAAACATCACTTTGTAATTGTTTTGTTTGTTTGTTCGTTTGTTTGTTTTTCAATGGCAGTGAAATAAATTAATGCTACATACCATTACCACAATGTTCAACAGCGACACGTAGTTACTTTCCTAGCTACAGACCGACTTTTTTTTTCCCCCTGCCTCCGTTCTTTCCTTGCTTTTCCTCATCCAATCCGTCATCATCTAATAATAACTAAAGCGATATTTAAAATGATGCCGGAAGAAAAAGAAGGGTAAAAAAAATAATAATAAAAAAAAGAAAGAAAAAAAAACACGAAAATCTTCCATGGATGCTGAGACAGCCCTGCACATTTGCAGAACTTGAACGCATCCTCTGATTTCTCCTTTTAAAAAAAATATTTAAAAAAATAAAACGATATTCTTGGTGCACCATTTTCTGTCCATTCCTCATCCATTTTACAGACTGCCTTGGCAGAAAGATGGCAGTCGTTGTTAGTTTTTTTGGGGTTTTTTTTGTTTTTTGTGTGTGTGTTTTTCCCCCAGCACGTCTCCAGAGCCGTGGGATGACGGTGAAATTCTAGCGGTGCTTTTTCCTTTGTGTTTTCACCTTTAATAAATCATAACTCTTGGATTCTCCGGTTCCTGTCAGGGAAAGGTTAAGCATGCCGTCTGCACGTGCTTAATGTCTAGTGCAGAGGAAGAGAGAGAGAGACCCAAGACCTGACTAAGCGTGTTTGGTTGTGCTGCTGGTCAGGCATCTGCCTAGCAGATGTGGTGTAGCGTACATGGATTTGTCGCTGTGACGCATTCTTGAGAAACTGAAACTGGTGTGTGTGTGTGTGTGTGGGTCGGTGGGTGGGTTGGTCGATTTAGCTTCCAAATTCATTTTTCTTGTGACTCACAATTGCCTCCGACACATTGTTCACAAGCAACTGCAACCGTTGTTTATTTACTTCACGTTTGTATCTATCTATTCATCATTTATTTATCAATCGAATTACCCCCGCTTTCAGGGAAAAGGAAGAAAATTTTCAGTCTAATATCATCATCTTAGATGAACAGACTATAAATAGATAAACGAACGAAGAAAATATCGGGGGGAAAAAAACACATTTCCAGTGTCGGGTGCACTTGACACAAAAGGAGCTCTTGCTCTTGAACGAAATGTTCTCTCCCCGAATGTCTCATTGTCGCTGAGACAGGAAGAAATATTCATAAATCAGACAATGCACCAAGTGCTTGAGGAGACTACTACACATCTCCTACAAGGAGCACAAGACCAATGACTATGTGCGGAACCTGGTCAGCAGCCTTGTTGGACCCCAAGAACCACTGCTGGCGACTGTCAAACGACGGAAGATGGCATGGTTTGGTCACGTCATACGACATAACACCCTCTCCAAAACCATCCTGCAAGGGACTGTAGAGGGAGGGCGCAGACGGGGGCGGCAGAGAAAGAGCTGGTCCGACAACGTCAAGGAATGGACCAAAATGACGATGCCAGATCTCCTCACGACAGCTGCCAACAGAACGGCATGGCGAGCTATGACATCTTCCTCATGTCCCCCCAACGACCCCAACGATCGAGGGAATGAGTGAGTGAGTGAGTGACCTGATGCAACCTTGATTTATCGCCTCAGTACCCTCCTCCTCCCCCCCCCCCCCCTCTCTCTCTCTCTCTCTCCTACATTATATAACACAACCTGATGTAGGTAATATGTTATCAGTGGAGAACATCTACTATGCCTTAAAACACCGTGAAGAACTCTTGGGTACCTCGTAGAGACATGTCTGCGAACACCCATCTACGTAGTGTGTGTGTGTGTGTGTGTGTGTGTGTGTGTGTGTGTTGTCTTCAGTTTAACGTCTTTCCACTTGAAGTGATATTAGACGAAAAAAAACAAACAAACAAATAAACGTGGGAGTAGGGGTTGTGAGAGGGGGGGGGGATAAAAGTGTGTGTATGTGTGGAGGGTAAATAGGGAGAGACAACGCGAGGGAAAATGGAAACGTTATAAACGCCAATCTCAAACAACTGTGTGTGTGTGTGTGTGTGTGTGTGTGTGTGTGTGTGTGTGTGTGTGTGTGTGTGTGTAAATATATAGGAGAGAGACAATGATATTGACAAATATTTTAATTGTGAAGGCCATCGACCCATACACAAATTTACGTACACACACACACACACACACACACACACACACACACACACACACACACACACACTCACTCACTCACTCAAATACACCCACTGACGATGGACATCCATTAAATAAACTTTCTCTGAAATCACATCTTTTCTTGGGTGTGTGTTTGTGGGTGGGAGACTTTTGCAGATATCACATAAAAACACAGTAAATTAAAGAAAATGAGTATACTCAGCGACTGATCTTATGTTCACACTTTTGACATTAATTCAGGAACGATTCTTTCTTAATCGTAAATTTTATTTAAAAAAATGAAAACTTTGTAAATGTGTGAAGAGTATTATGTAATTTTGTTAAAACAAGAATGGGATGTAGTAACAAACGAGTACATATATTGTACACATGATCTCCCTCTCTGTCTGTCTGTCTGTCTCTACCGTATTTAAATATGTTAAAACACATTAGAATATTTTAAAACTCGTCTGAGATTAGGAGTATCACCATTAAAAATACACAAAATACTTTTCACAGACAATGCTTGTGAAAGAAAATTTGATTGTCCATTTTGCAGATGTCACAGAGAAACAGAAGCTCACTTCATTTTGTGTTGTCCAAAATACTATGAACTTAGGGAGTTGTATGTTGCAAAGATGTATTTCAATCGTCCTTCCAACTTCAAACTATTGCTGTTGTTTGCTAACAAAAACAAAAACGTTCAAACACGTCTCGCCACTTATATTTACATAGCTTTTCAAATCAGAAATATGTGAATTATCAATTATATTATTGTGTTATTTTGATACCACACCTCTAGATGTGTTAACCTGTGTTGATAAGGGTCAAAGGCCTAATATGTCAAGACACAAGACTCTCTCTCTCTCTCTCTCACTCTCTCTCTCTCTACCACCAACACCTCTCTCTCTCCGAAATATTTCAAATGTTATTTGCAGACGATGTGATTCTTTTGTCTGGCACGGCCGCAAGACTTTAAAATCAGTTAAATGTATTGAAACAAGAAGCAGATAGATTGTATTTAGAAGTTAATCTTGAAAAAAATGGAAAAAAAAACCCACCGATATAGTTGTATTCAGGAAAGGTAGTCACCTTTCTAAACATGAAAAATGGCACTATGGTACTGATGAAGTCAAAGTAACGAATATTTATAAATATCTTGGTATGCTCTTTACAGCTAAGTTCAGCATGGCAAGCACGATCGCAGAAACATGTAGGAAGGGAAAGGAGGGGGTTATCGAAATCTTGAGATGTTTATATAAACTAGGTTCCATTGATTCGTCTGGTTTTTGGAAGAAAAAAATTATGTTATGCTCAAGTCGAACCAATGTTGACGTATGGTTCTGAGATGTGGGGACTTAGCGATAATAAAGATACTGAAAATGTGCACACTTCTGTTATCAAACGTTTCTTAAACGCACCTTTGCATACATCGAACACTATTTCATACACAGAAACTAGAAGATAGCCATTATATATCAGATCATATGCCAAATACTGGTTAAAATTGATTAGTCTTCCTGCCTCGAGACTTTGTAAACAAGCGTGTGATATGTTAGTAAACGAACATGAGAGAGGGACGGGAAACTGGGTATATCTGGGTAAAGAAAACATTAACAGTACACGGATTTGGAATCGTATGGATGTGTCAGGGAGTTGGATGCGAAAAAGGATTTATTTCTGAATTCAAAGATAAACTTACAGCTTAATATAAAGCAAGACTGGCATAATGATTAATGGAAACAAATGAACAAGAGAGGCAAGGCCTTCGAGACTCACTTGTGATACACTTTTAAAAAATCCAAGCTTTTTATGTATTGAGTATAATTTCAAAATGTAATGTTTAAGATGAGAAAGATCAGTTTAAAGCAAATTAAGTCCCCTAGCATTAATTACAGAGTAATTTCCCTTTTTTTACTATCTGCACCAAAACGTTTGCAAAATAAATAAAACTTCCATGCTTAGCAAAAGAAGTTCCTGTTTGAACAAAAAATGATAATAATGACTGCTCTTGTTGCTGGGTCAGAATATCAGATCAGAGTGCCAAGTTTAGAGAATACAAAAACTATAAATATAACAGTAAATGCAGTTTGCATATAATTAGGCTTCTTTTTTGTTCCCATCCCAGAGGTGCAATATTGTTTTAAACAAGATGACTGGAAAGAACTGAATTTTTCCTATTTGTATGCCAAATTTGGTATCAGCTGACAAAGTATTTGCAGAGAAAATGTCAATGTTAAAGTTTACCACGGACACACAGAAACACAGACACACGGACACACACACACACACACACACACACACACACACACACACACACACACAACCGAACACCGGGTTAAAACATAGACTCACTTTGTTTACACAAGTGAGTCAAAAATACAGCTGGTTCAATAATTCTATAAAATAAAAAAAATGGGGGGAATAGAGCTGTAACCAACAAGTGGCACAGAACAAGTGTAGTCATGTTTAGATCGAGATCTCTTGGAGTATGTGCTCACAAGTACTGGTTTCAAACTGACCCATCTATACTCTCCCCTTGTCCGATGTGCGGTTTGACAAGGGAGGATGAGTTACATTTCTTGTTTCATTGTACAGCGTACGCTGTTATTCGTGAAAAGTGTTCTGTATTTAAAACAGGTTCCGGAAAGATTAAAGATGTGTTTACTGTACTTAACGTACACCAGAAAAATTCAATCCAGTCACTTGCAAAATATGTTGCCGAAGCATATAACCTTCGAGGAAAAATGACAAATATCACCAACTCTTGTTCATAGAGAAATTGAATTTGTGTAGACTGCTATGACATTTTTGTGTGTGTGAATAACTTTTTGTGCCTTCTACAGATATGATCATATATTGTGATTTTCGCTCATCATAAGTGTAAATTGGATGGTAGAAATTTATGTATCGATTGATTTTCACATATCGTATGTTTTGATGTGTCGTTTTCATCTTTAAAAAAAAACAAACTATTTTGTTGTTGTTGTGATTGTACCCCATAAGGGCTGTTAAGCCATTGACATTAAAAGGGTTCTGAGTTCTCTCTCTGTCTGTCTCTCTGACAAGCAACGAGATACCATCGTGAGGATATGTGATAAAGAGTGTTACTGGTTGTTGGTCTTTCACCGTTGAAAGGAAATCAATGCCCGCTCTCCTCTTCTCCTTCTTCTCCTCCTTCTTCTTCTCTCTTTCTCTCCCTCTCTCACTCTCACATACACACACACTCTTTCTCTTTTCGCCACCTCCCCACCCTCTCTCTCTTCTTCTTCTTCTTTTCCTTCTCTCCCCCTCTCTCTCTCTCTCACATACACACACACTCTCTCTCTTTTCGCCACCTCCCCACCCTCTCTCTCTTCTTCTTCTTCTTTTCCTTCTCTCCCCCTCTCTCTCTCACACACATACACACACGCTCTCTCTCTTTTCGCCACCTCCCCACCCTCTCTCTCTCTCAAAAAAAAAAAATTCCGTACAGATTTGAAGATGGCTTTTTTTTTTTTCTTTTTTAATTTGTCTTTCTCCGGAGCCCATTTATAAATAATACACGTGCATATTCCTGGAAACAGAAAATAGTTCTCACATCTTCTTCGTGTCTATGTGTGTCTTCCCAACTCTGTGGGAGTGGTGGGGGGGGGGTATATCGGAAGAGTTTGACAGTCCCGTGTGTGTGTGTGTGTGTGTGTGTGCGCGCGCGCGCGCGAGCTTGCATGCGTGCGCGTGTGAGTGCGTACGTGTGTAAGTGTCCACGCGTGTGTAAGTGCTTTACTCTGTGTGTGTGTGTGTTTGTGGGTGGAGCATGGGGGTGGCACGGGGGGCTGGGGGGCCATGGGGGTGAGGAGGCAGAGTCACAAAGACAAGACAAGACAGACAGACAAAGAGAGAAAGCGAAATGAGAATGGCTGGACAAAGTGGCAGCATACAATTCTAAAGTCATCAGCACTTGTGTGATATCTGACGTGGGGTGGGGATATAATTATACGGCTGTGTTCTTTTCTGTCAAACTGAGGGAGGGAGACAGAGAGAGAGAGAGAGAGAGAGAGAGAGAGAGAGAGGGAGGGAGGGAGGGATATAGTTATACATCTGTGTTCTTTTCTGTCAAACTGAGGGAGGGAGACAGAGAGAGGGAGGGAGGGAGGGATATAGTTATACATCTGTGTTCTTTTCTGTCAAACTGAGGGAGGGAGAGAGAGAGAGGGAGAGAGACAGAGAGAGAGGGGGAGGGAGGGATATAGTTATACGTCTGTGTTCTTTTCTGTCAAACTGAGGGAGGGAGAGAGAGAGAGAGAGAGAGAGAGAGAGAGAGAGAGAGAGAGAGAGAGAGAGAGAGAGAGAGAGAGAGAGAGAGAGAGACAGAGAGAGAGAGGGAGGGAGGGATATAGTTATACGTCTGTATTCTTTTCTGTCAAACTGAGGGAGGGAGAGAGAGAGAGAGAGAGAGAGAGAGAGAGACAGAGAGAGAGAGGGAGGGAGGGATATAGTTATACGTCTGTGTTCTTTTCTGTCAAACTGAGAAACTTGAAACTTGAAACTGTTTATTGTCATTGCCTACAAAAAGGTCTTTTGACAAGGGGGGTTCGGGGGTTAACATTTGTTTCAATGCCAACTGATCATATTTCCCATAATGATCAAATAAATTATCAACACTGAAGATAAATAAAGATTAGCAGTACACTCACAACACAGTATGCAAAGAAAAGAAACAAACAATCAAACAAAAACAAAAAAACGGTCACGCTATTGTTCTATAGAGATTTCGTTAAACACAAAAGTTGTTTTTTTTCTTTCTGTTTACTGATCTAATTACTGACCAAAGTGTCTTAGAGTCATCAACTGAGTCTTTTAGCTTTTTTAATCTATTAATCTCAAATTCTCGTTCTTTTGTTTTTCTCAGTTTAACGTAATTTTTTTCGTGATTCAGCATACGCTTGTCTTTTCTCTGTCTTATCCTTTTCTGTTCTACACCTCTGAAATCTTTTTAACAGCCTTTTAACCTCTTGTTTCTTTTGTGCACATTCATCACCAAACCAGTCATTCACTTTTTTCCTTTCATGCCCCACTTTTCGCACCATACATGCAGCAGCTCCACACGAAGCAGTAACAAATTGGTCTAAACTATCATTCAGATCAACATCCAACGATCGAAAAGCTTTCTGCAAACTGTCATAAAATGCAACACTATCAAGTTCAGAGGGGGGAGAGAGAGGGGGAGAGAGAGAGGGGGGAAGAGAGATAGAGAGAGACAGAGAGCGAGAGAGAGAGGGAGGGAGGGAGAGAGAGAGGGGTAGGGGTGAGAATGACCAGATCTGCTGTCCATTTTAAAGAGGTGGGGGGTGAGGGGGAATCACAATGGAGCGGGTAATATGCATGATCGCATGCAAACATTAATCTTACATTCGCACATGATATTCAGTTGAATAGAGATGGACATGGGGAAACAGAGAGAGACACACACACAAAGGGACACACACACACACACACACACACACACACACACACACACACACACACACACACACACACCCGCACACACACACACAAACACAACACAACACTACACACACACACACTCACCCCTCCCCCACCTCAACCACACACACACACACACACACACCCGCGCTCGCGCGCGCGCGCGCGCACACACACACACACACACACACACACACACACACACACAAACACACACACAAACACACACACACACACACAAACACACACAACACAAAATGCGCACACACAAACACAACACACACACACACACACACACACACACACACACACACACACACACACACAAACACACACACACACACACACACACACACACACACACACACAATGCACACACACACACACACACACACACACACACACACACACACACACACACACACACACACACATATGGAGGGACGGGTGGAGGGAGGGCGCACTGAATAATGAATCAGGCCACAGGCCCCAGCCTCTCCACACACTGTCCAACTTCCCACGAGTTGAAGGGAACAATTCCCTTCTCTTTTTTTTTCCTGTCCGGAATTCTAGATGAAGGTATGTCTGACCGCCTGCCTGTTAAAGCCTCCGTGTCACACACACACACACACACACACACACGTACGCGCGCATGCACACACGCACACGCATATATATATGTCTGTCTCTCTCTCTCTCTCTCTCTCTCTCTCTAACAATTTTTAGCCCTGATATGGCCTTGCGTGGTGGGTTGGGGGTATAAACAACAGTAATAGATGAATACTGCAGCTGCTGCTGCTGTTCCTCCAACTACAAATGTTACGTCTGCTGTGTTGTCTGCTACTGATAAAAAAATGCTGCTGCTGTTGCTATTTTTTTACAACTTCTGCTATCACTTCCACTGTGTCTGAAACTGATAAATAAATGCTGCTGCTGCTGCTGCTGCTACTTCTACAACTATTGCTATCACTTACTCTGTGTCTGCTACTGATAAAGGGAAGGAGCACCCACACCACCAGAAGTTCCAGTAGAGTACCTCTCTGCAGAAGGCAAAAAAAAAAAAACAACAAAAAACAAGAGAGGCAAGGCCTAGAAGACTCACTTGTGATAAATTAAGTCCCCTAGCATTAATTACAGAGTAATTTCCCTTTTTTTACTATCTGCACCAAAACGTTTGCAAAATTCCATGCTTAGCAAAAGAAGTTCCTGTTTGAACAAAAAATGATAATAATGACTGCTCTTGTTGTTGGGTCAGAATATCAGATCAAAGTGCCAAGTTTAGAGAATACAAAAAATATACATATAGCAGTAAATGCAGTTTGCATATAATTAGGCTTCATTTTTTTATTTTTTTGTTCCCATCCCAGAGGTGCAATATTGTTTTAAACAAGATGACTGGAAAGAACTGAATTTTTCCTATTTTTATGCCTAATTTGGTGTCAACTGACAAAGTATTTGCAGTGAAAATGTCAATGTTAAAGTTTACCACGGACACACAGACACACACACACACACACACACACACACACACACACACACACACACACACACAACCGAACACCGGGTTAAAACATAGACTCACTTTGTTTACACAAGTGAGTCAAAAAGGTCTGGCCAGGAATAGCTCTAGCATCTAAAGCATGGAAACGTGGGCTGCTGGATGGTGCCGACGACTGCGAAAGCGCAGCTGACCTACAACAGGGGAAGAAACAACCAGAAATCATCAGCAAGAGCGGCATGAGACCTGACATAGTTTTCACCTCCAGTGCAACGAAACAAGCGATTCCAGCTGAGCTCACTGTGCCATACGAAAGAATGGAGGACGGGCGCAATAGCCGAATGGTTAAAGCGTTGAACTTTCAATCTGAGGGTCCCGGGTTCGAATCTCGGTGACGGCGCCTGGTGGGTAAAGGGTGGAGATTTTTTCCGATCCCCCAGGTCAACAAATGTGCAGACCTGCTAGTGCCTGAACCCCCTTCGTGTGTATACGCTAGCAAAAGATCAAATACGCGCGTTAAAGATCCTGTAATCCATGTCAGCGTTCGGTGGGTTATGGAAACAAGAACATACCCAGCATGCACACCCCCGAAAACGGAGTATGGCTGCCTACATGGCGGGGTGAAAACGGTCATACACGTAAAAGCCCACTCGTGTGCATACGAGTGAACGCAGAAGAAGGAGAAGAGGAAGAACTGAGCTCACTGTGCCATACGAAAGAATGGAGGAAGCCCACATCTACAAGACCGAGAAGTATGCTAGTCTAGCCAGCAGCCTGAGAGAATATGGCTTCCAAGCCAAAGTCCTCGCCATAGAGATTGGTGCGAGAGGGTTTGTAAGCGCATCTGCCTACAGCCTCATGAAACAGATGTCGGTTACTGGCAGAGAGAGGACATGGGCTCTCAAGGCAATGGCAGAAGCAGCAGAAAAGAATTCCAGCTGGATCTGGTCGAGGAGGAATTTCCCTACTCTAACTAGGCGTACGGTGGCTCAGTGGTTAAAACGTCTGCCAGAAAGGTGATTCAGTCCTGAAGTGGCGACTACCCTGGAGGCGCGGGTTCGAACCTGCTGAGGGCCAGGTTCGGAAAAAAAGGCGGCAATACAAGAGCATCTAGGAGTCATGACCTGGGTTCGGCCCGGCCCCCTCAGAATGTAAGGAGTTAAGGGCCGAAACACTTGACTGAGGGGGCCTTTGTATTGTCCTGCTCTCCCAAGAATTTCAAATCACTGACAAACATTTAATGCTACTGCTGTTATTTCCTCAACGACTACTACTATCACGTCTCCTGCGTCTGCCACCGCGATAAATAATTAATGAAACTGCTGCTATTTCTACAATCACAACTATTACTTGTACTGTGTCTGCTACTGGTGAATAAACAATGCTACTGCTGCTGTATTACTTCAACTTCTTCTTCTTCTTTCTATCACAGTTCCCACATGGTGCGCCCCGAGCCGAGTCAGCAAAGCCTGATGCCCTTCCTGTCCCCTACCACTACCGGTTCCGCCGCCGGCGACGCATGCGCAAGCCGCGAGCTGCGCCAGATGGTCAGACAGCTGCAGAAAGGCGCCAGGTGTAAGCGCTCTCCTCTCAGCGAGGACGCCACCAGGAAGCAGGTAAGGACATGGGGCTTTGTGCTGTGCTGTGCTGTGCTGTGCTGCGTTGTGCTGTGCTGTGCTGTCCTGTGCTGTGTTGCGTTGTGCTGTGCTGTGTTGGGTTGCGCGATGCGTTGTGTTGCGTTGTGCTGTGCTGTGTTGCGTTATGCTGTGTTGGGTTGTGCTGTGCTGTGCCGCGTTGCGTTGCGTTGTGCTGAGCTGTGCTGTGTTGCGTTGTGCTGTGCTGTGCTGTGTTGGGTTGCGTTGTGTTGCGTTGTGCTGTGCTGTGTTGCGTTGTGCTGTGCTGTGC
>NC_134878.1:47202751-47205251 GCF_041734735.1 Babylonia areolata
ACTATCCTCTCTCTCTGTGTGTCTCTCTCGCATACACACAAACACGTTATCTCTCTCTCTCTCTCTCTCTCGCATGCACACACACACAAACACATACTCTCTCTGTCTCTGTCTCTGTCTCTGTCTCTGTCTCTCTCTCTCTCTCTCTCTCTCTCTCTCTCTCTCTCTCTCTCTATCTATCTATCTATCTATCTATCCCTCGATCTCACGCACAAACACAGACACACACGCATATATACACGCGCACACACGCTCGCACACGTATACACACACACAAGCACACACACACTCGCGCGCGCACACACACATACACACACGCGCGCGCGCGCGCGCGCGCGCACGCACACACACAAATACTCACGCACGCACAGGCACAAACACGCACGTACACACACGCACGCACGCACATACGCACAAACTCTGCCTCTGTCTGTCTGTCTGTCTGTCTGTCTGTCTGTCTCTCTCTCTCTCTCTCTCTCTCTCTCTCTCTCTCTCTCTCTCTCTCTCTCTCTCTCATGTTAAGACATTTTCTCGCTTTCATGTCCTGTGCTCGTGATAAATTGCAAACATAATTTACCCCCAAATATGCTCTGTCTCCAGCTCTCTCTCTCTCTCTCTCTCTCTCTCTCTCTCTCTCTCTCTCTCTCTTGGGAGTCATAATTGATGAAGAACTGAAATGGCAAGCTCACATTGATTCTGTCTGTAAAAGGTTGGCACGCAGTCTGTTCATACTCAATCAGCTCAAACCTTACATAAACAGTGAAGCTCGCAAAATGTTCTTCCACGCTCACTGTCTTTCTCGCGTCAACTATGCATCTGTTGTCTGGAGCTGTGCTGCAGATGTTCATCTTAAGAAACTAAATTCTCTCCACAAGAGAGCAGCCAGATTAATTCTACCAGATCACTCACTGTCAACGTTAGAAAAGCAAGCCAGATTAAATATCCTTCCACTTCATAACCAGCTAGAATTCAACAAAGCATTACTCATGTACAAAACACACAATAACTTGGCACCACAATATCTCAAACATCTGCTTACACGAGCCTCATGCCGATACGGCTCTAACAAATACATTTTGCCACGTACCCGAATTGATTTGTTCAAAACTAGTTTTGCATTTTCGGGTGCATCCCTGTGGAACTCCCTTCCTTTACACATACAAACGGGCAGTTCTCTTCCTATTTTCAAATCAAGCCTGCATAAACATCTTCACCCCTTCCAACAGTAAATAACTCTGATCTTTGAATTACTGTAGACAGTAACAAAGAGGTCAGTTATGTCTTATTTGTTGTACCAGTTATTGTTGCTGTTGTTGTTCTTTTCTTGCTTTCTCATGTCATCGTTTTGTTTTGCTCTCTCTCTCTCTCTCTCTCTCTCTCTCTCTCTCTCTCTCTCTCTCTCTCTCTCTCTCTCGTTCTATTTCTTATGCATGCATAAATCTATTCATTTCGTTCTATCATAATCGTGACAAATGTCCAAGTAATATTGGTGATGGTGGTAGTCACTGTAGTATGCTGCACTTGCGACACATAGATTTCAGAGACAGTAACAATACTGTACCGTTTGAACACCCGGATGTTTCTGGAACTTCTATACTGATGACATCTCTCTCTCTCTCTCTCTCTCTCTCTCTCTCTCTGACTCACTGTCCTATCCATCTGTCAATCTTAGTGTGTGGGGGGAGGGAGGGGTGCTGTCAGTGTGTGTGCGCGTGTGTGTGAATGTATGTGTGTGCGCTCGCGCGCGCGCGAGTGTGTAGGCATGTGTGTGCACGGGTGTGGGTGTGTGTGTGGGGGCGGGGGGGAGGTGTTGTTTTCTTCATTATATATATCCTTCTGCATGAAAACCTTTTCCTTTCATTTATGTGTGTGCTATTTGTAATAGATGTAGATTAGCAAGGACAGATTGGAAGAATAGGCTATGCCTAAAATCTTAATCCTTGAATAAAAAAACGTTTTGAGTTCTGAGTTCTGAGTCTCTCTCTCTCTCTCTCTCTCTCTCTCTCTCTATCTATCTATCTATCTATCTATCTATTTCTCTCTCTCCCTCACACACACACACACACACACACACACACACACACACACACACACACACACTTACCCACATAATAACACATACATACACACACACATACGCATAAGGGGGGTTGGGGGGCGGGTCGAATCGTACTCGCTAGAATTTTCTCCCCCTCCTATTAGGTCTTGCATGTATGTATGAGATTCATGACAGAAAATGTGGGTAATATGGGAGAAGGAGAGAGGCATATCTTATAACTATTCATTTATTTATTTATTACGATTTACAGTGTTTTTTTAAGTTCTTCATGAGATTCACGAGTAATTTTCTTAAATGCATGAGAGACAGAGACAGACAGACAGACAGAGTGAGAGACAGAGAGGGAAGGATCGATAGTGTTTAACGGTGGGCAGATGGAAAGGTGGAGGAGGAATTTTGTTTAATGTCCCGTCACACACAACGGTGATTGAAGACATTTTG
>NC_134878.1:47210251-47215251 GCF_041734735.1 Babylonia areolata
ATGGATGAATTATGGTGTGTTGCATTGTACTGTACTGTACTGTACTGTACTGTACTGTATTTTTGCTGCTGCTGCTGTTGCTGTTGTTGTTGTTGTTTATTGTACTGTATTGCATTGAACTGTATTGTATTGTTTTGTATTTATTGTACTGTATTGTATTGTGCTGTATCTGTATTTGTATTTCTCTTTTTGTCACAACAGATTTCTCTGTGAGAAATTCGGGCTGCTCTCCCCAGGGAGAGCGCGTCACTATACTACAACGCCAGCCATTTTATTTTGTTTTTGTTTTGGTTTTTTGTTGTTTTTTGTTTTTTTACCTGCGTGCAGTTATAATTGTTTCTCCTATCGAAGTGGATTTTTCTACAGAATTTTGCCAGGAACAACCCTTTTGTTGCCGTGGGTTCTTTTACGTGCGCTGAGTGCATGCTGCATACGGGACCTAGGTTTATCATCTCATCCGAATGACTAGCGTCCAGACCACCACTCAAGGTCTAGTGGAGGGGGAGAAAATATAGGCGGCTGAGCCGTGGTTCGAACCAGCGCGCCTAGATTCTCTCGCTTCCTATGCGGACGCGTTACCTCTGGGCCATTACTCCACTATATAAACAGGGGGTGGGGAGAGAGGGGGCAACGTTACCATGGCTTGCCAAGACCATTACCTTTTTTTTTTTTAACCTTTGAGAGCTAATCATCATGATAGTTATGATGAAAACGTTTCTCTTACTTGAAAAAAAAGAAAAAGAAAAAAAGACAATGGAAATACATTGCCAAATTACGTACTCTGTCACAATCAGTCGATACCACTGTTTCAAAAAAACATCTTCTCTTTGTTCACTCAGTTTTGAGAATTCACAAAGCACAGCCAAAACCCAGCTTCGCAAATATACATTCGTACATTTGAAACCCATCTGATATTCCCTCTCCAATTTGAATCATAAAACAGGTCATAGGACTTTCGTAGATGTTCCTCGCTTATTGACTCACTTGTGTAAACAAAGTGAGTCTATGTTTTAACCTGGTGTTCGGTTGTGTGTGTGTGTGTGTGTGTGTGTGTGTGTGTGTGTGTGTGTGTGTGTGTGTGTGTGTCCGTGGTAAACTTTAACATTGACATTTTCTCTGCAAATACTTTGTCAGTTGACACCAAATTAGGCATAAAAATAGGAAAAATTCAGTTCTTTCCAGTCATCTTGTTTAAAACAATATTGCCCTTCTGGGATGGGCACAAAAAATAAAAAATGAAGCCTAATTATATGCAAACTGCATTTACTGTTATATTTATATTTTTTGTATTCTCTAAACTTGGCACTTTCATCTGATATTCTGACCCAACAACAAGAGCAGTCATTATTATCATTTTTTGTTCAAACAGGAACTTCTTTTGCTAAGCTTGGAAGTCTTATTTATTTTGCAAACGTTTTGGTGCAGATAGTAAAAAAGGGAAATTACTCTGTAATTAATGCTAGGGGAGTTAATTTGCTTTAAACTGATCTTTCTCATCTTAAATATTACATTTTGAAATTATACTCAATACATAAAAAGCTTTGATTTTTTTTTTAAAGTGTATCACAAGTGAGCCTTGAAGGCCTTGCCTCTCTTGTTTTCTCTTTTCTTTTCTTTTTTTCCCCTGTCAAACTGGAGGAACAGGTTAACAGAGTGTTGCAGTTTCTTGCCCAAATCCCGTTAACTCTTGGACTGCGCTGTACAAAAAGGTGAATCTGCGTTTCAACAACTTCAGCAAAACAAATTTTCAAAGATTCATAATTTGTTGTAAAGAAGAAGAAGAAGAAGAAGAAGAAGAAACGGAGAAGGAGGAAGAGAAGGAGAAGAAAGAAAAGCAGCAGTAGTAGTACTAGTAATAGAAGAAGAAGAAGAATAAAAAAGGGGAGAAAGAGAGAGGGAGAGAGAAGGAGAGACAAGGAGAAAAAGAGAGAGAGAGGAAGACAGACAGACAGAGACACAGGGAGAGAGACTGAGCGAGAGAAAGAAAGAAAGAGAGAGAAACAGAGACAGACAGACAGACAGACAAGTAGACAGACACAGACAGAGGAAGACAGACACAGACACAGAGACAGAGAACACAGAGATAGCGTGCAGTGTGATTGCATCAGCTGTGTCGCAGTCTTTCGGGGCCAGCTAACGAAAACACAGAGGTGTCAGAGGTGGGCTTGCCCATCCATCATCATACCCCTGCTGGTGCTGTACCCATCCACCCCCACCCCTGAAAAAAGAAGAAAAAGAGAAAAAAAAACAAAAAAACACTCCGCCTTTGGGCATCCGCTGGGTTTATTTTAGGGTCCTGTCAAACCCACATCAGTGCAGATGGTGTGCAAATATTTCTTCTTCTTTTATTTTCGTCATCTCCAGAGTAGGCAGGGATATTATTATAGTCGTGGGAGGACATGTGGAACTGTCATCTCCATCGCTGCCATGTTGAGGGGGCGGGTTATCCATGACTCTGTTGAAGTTGAGGTGGGTTTTTTTTGTTTGTTTGTTTGTTTGTTTTTACGTCCTATGACTGACCCGAATGAACACGCGCACGCATGCACGTACATGCATGTTCCTGCCTAGCCCCCATCCCCACCCCCACCCACTCCACACACACACACACACACACACACACACACACACACACACACACACACACACACACACACACACATGGATAAAATAGATAGATGGATATATACTTATTGTTTCCTTCGTTTCTCCTTCTGAGATAATAATGTTATTCTATTTCTGATTCTGATAGCAACACATCAAACCAGATAGTGAGCCCAACAGGCCATGGTGCGGTGTCCAGTTTTATAAACTTGTGAATTATTAACAAGATTATATATATCTATATATATATATATATGTGTGTGTGTGTGTGTGTGTGTGTGTGTGTGTGTGTGTGTGTGTGTGTGAGGAGAGAGAGAGAAAGGGAGAGAGAGGGGGAGAGAGGGGGGGGGAGAGGAGAGACAGACAGACAGACTGCGTGAATAAGATCAAAGAAGGACGAGAGAAAATAGAAGGACGAGAGAAAATAGAAGGACGAGAGAAAATAGAAGGACGAGAGAAAATAGAGGAAAGAGAAAATGTAGAATTGGGAAAAAGAATTACACATAGACACCGTCACACTGAAAGGAAGTGAAAAATTATTTATGAACAGGAGGAGGAGGAAGAGGAGGGGGAAGGGGGAACAGACGCAGGACGAGAATAATTAGTAACAGTTAAAGAGGGGATATGTGGAGTGATGGCCTAGAGGTAACGCGTCCGCCTAGGAAGCGAGAGAATCTGAGCGCGCTGGTTCGAATCACGGCTCAGCAGCCGATGTTTTCTCACCCCCCCCCCCCCTCCACTAGACCTTGAGTGGTGGTCTGGACGCTAGTCATTCGGATGAGACGATAAACCGAGGTCCCGTGTGCAGCATGCACTTAGAGCACGTAAAAGAACCCACAATAAGAAAAGGGTTATTTGTTCCTGGATAAATTCTGTATAAAAAAAATCCACTTCGATAGGAAAAACAAATATAACTGCACGCAGGAAAAAATACAAAAAAAAAGGGTGGCGCTGTAGTGTAGCGACGCGCTCTCCTTGGGGAGAGCAGCCCGAATTTCACACAGAGAAATCTCTTGTGATAAAAAGATAAAAAAGAGAAACACAAATAGAAAGAAGGAATGGACGAAGACAGATTGATATTGAGAGGGGGGCATGGCAAAGGGGCGAGGGGGTGGGGGGGTGGGGGTGGGCGAGAGGGGGTGCGGAGGGGGGGGGGAAGAGTTGAGATAATTCTACATATCCTTAACACCCGCCATACGGCTCAACGCACAGCCTTACATCACTGACTAAACATGATCTTTCAACTGGACCAACCAACCAACCAACCAACAACAACGCGAGAGCTGGTATGATCAATACTCTCCGCCCCCCCCCCCCCCCCCCCCACCCCAACCCCGCACCAATCCGCACCCTCCTCCCCGCCCACCCTCCCCTGCAGTGGGAATTCATCAGTGAAGGACTGTGACTCGGAACTTGGAAGGAAAGATTGACGCTGGCTCTACGCAGCTCAGTGCTGCTGCGACTTGAGAGGTGTTGGCCTTTGGGGAATCTTCTCTCGAACAGCCTGCCTGCCTGCCTGAAGTGTTCTTTACCGAGAGACTGGGGAATCAGTAACCTTGGGCAAGACAATCTCCACTGTGTGTAATCAAGTTCTAAGCCCATGGTGGTCGAGACAGCAGCTACCTTCTCTGCTGTTTCAAACTAAACACAGCATTGTAGTAGAAGTAGCAGAAGTAGTAGTTTAGTGTGTGTGTGTGTGTGTGTGTGTGTGTGTGTGTTTGTGTGTGTGTGTGTTTGTGTGTGTGTGTGTGTGTTGTGTTGTGTTGTGTTGTGTAAGTGTGTGTGTGTGTGTGTGTGTGTGTGTGTGTGTGTTGTGTTGTGTTGTGGTGTGTGTGTGTGTGTGTGTGTGTGTGTGTGTGTAAGTACGTGTGTAAGTGTGTGTGTGTGTGTGCGTGTGCGTGTGCGTGTGTGTGTGTGTGTGTGTGTGTGTGTGTGTGTGTGTGTGTGTGTGTGTTGTGTAAGTGTGGGGGTGAGAGGAGGGTACGTGTGTGCGTGCGTGTGTGTGCCCAGAGCGCCCGCGCGCGCGAACAACACGTCAAAGCAGATAGGTCGGCGACCTTACATTAAAAGTTCTGAAATCTTAGCTCTTTCTCTCTCTCTGTGAACAGCCTGTCAGTGGGTATCCACATACCCTGGCCAGGGAACTGTCACTGCAAGGTAACTAGTAGTGACTTGCACGCTTTTCCTCTCAACAGTTAGCGGAGGTGACGTCAACCCTGGGTTTGTTTTTTTGTTTTTTTTCCTCACCCCCCTCTTCCCCTCACAACATGGGGGCTTAGCTTAAACGTGGCTGGCCACCAACGCGTTGTTGGTTGTATATGTTGCCTGTGTGGAAGGAAGTGAAGGCTTTGTGGGTGGGGGACGGGGGGGGGGGGGGGGAGGGTGGAGGTGGGGGGAAG
>NC_134878.1:47222751-47232751 GCF_041734735.1 Babylonia areolata
TCTTTTACACACAACACTGCGATCATAAGACATGTGACTTTTTTTTCTTTTCTTTCTTTTTTTTGGGGGGGTGGGGGGGGGGGGGGGGTTGTTTGATTTTTCTCACAGTGAAAATATAACCCTTGTATCTCGACAAACTGATCATTTTTTCCAGATATTCATTCATAGATTAAATGTTTGCTCTGTGAATGTGATTGTGATGTGGTGAATTGGTCAAAATTAAAGTGAAATACAACCTTAATGTCAAAACTGAAGTGAAATACAACCTTAATGTCAAAACTGAAGTGAAATACAACCTAAATGTCAAAACTGAAGTGAAATACAACCTTAATGTCAAAACTGAAGTGAAATACAACCTAAATGTCAAAACTGAAGTGAAATACAACCTTAATGTCAAAACTGAAGTGAAATACAACCTTAATGTCAAACCTGAAGTGAAATACAACCTTAAGATCAAAACTGAAGTGAAATACAACCTTAATGTCAAAAATGAAGTGATATACAACCTTAATGTCAAAACTGAAGTGAAATACAACCTTTATGTCGAAACTGAAGTGAAATATAACCTTAATGTCAAAACTGAAGTGAAATACAACCTTAATGTCGAAACTGAAGTGAATTACAACCTTAATGTCAAACCTGAAGTGAAATACAACCTAAATGTCAAAACTGAAGTGAAATACAACCTTAATGTCAAAATTGAAGTGTCGAAACTGAAGTGAAATACAACCTTATTGTCAAACTTGAAGTGAAATATAACCTTAATGTCAAACCTGAAGTGAAATACAACCTTAATGTTAAAAATGAAGTGAAATGCAACCTTAATGTCAAAATTGAAGTGTCGAAACTGAAGTGAAATACAACCTTAATGTCAAAATTGAATTGAAATACAACCTTAATGTCGAAACTGAAGTGAAATGCAACCTTAATGTCAAAACTGAAGTGAAATACAACCTTAATGTTAAAACTGAAGTGAAATACAACGTTATTGTCAAAACTGAAGTGAAATACAACCTTAATATCAAACCTGAAGTGAAATACAACCTTAATGTCGAAACTGAAGTGAAATACAACCTTAATGTCAAAATTGAAGTGAAATACAACCTTAATGTCAAAACTGAAGTGAAATACAACCTTAATGTCGAAACTGAAGTGAAATACAACCTTACTGTCAAACCTGAAGTGAAATACAACCTTAATGTCGAAACTGAAGTGAAATACAACCTTACTGTCAAACCTGAAGTGAAATACAACCTTAATGTCGAAACTGAAGTGAAATACACCCTTTTTGTCGAAACTGAAGTGAAATACAACCTTAATGTCGAAACTGAAGTGAGATACAACCTTAATGTCAAACCTGAAGTGAAATACAACCTTAATGTAAAAACTGAAGTGAAATACAAACTTAATGTCAAAACTGAAGCGAAATACAACCTTAATGTCAAAATTGAAGTGAAATACAACCTTAATGTCAAAACTGAAGTGAAATACAACCTTAATGTAAAAACTGAAGTGCAATACAAACTTAATGTCAAAGCTGAAGTGAAATACAACCTTAATGTCAAAACTGAAGTGAAATACAACCTTAATGTCAAAACTGAAGTGAAATACAACCTTAATGTCGAAACTGAAGTGAAATACAACCTTATTGTCAAAACTGAAGTGAAATACAACCTTAATGTCAAACCTGAAGTGAAATACAACCTTAATGTCGAAACTGAAGTGAAATACAACCTTAATGTCAAACCTGAAGTGAAATACAACCTTAATGTCAAAATTGAAGTGAAATACAACCTTAATGTCAAAACTGAAGTGAAATACAACCTTAATGTCAAAACTGAAGTGAAATACAACCTTAATGTCAAAACTGAAGTGAAATACAAACTTATTGTCAAACCTAAAGTGAAATACAACCTTAATTTCAAAATTGAAGTGTCGAAACTGAAGTGAAATACAACCTTAATGTCAAAACTGAAGTGAAATACAACCTTTGTGTACAACCAGGGGGAAACAAAACAGATGCTAGTCACCATTATCGGCTTCTTTCTCTTTGGATTGGGTTACTGTTTGTTTACAACAACAACAACAACAACAACAACCACCACAAACTTAATGACAGCACTGGTGAGTGTACAAACAGTAGTAGATGCACTGATCTCATTTCACTGAAAGTTCAGCGGCTAAGGGGTTAAATATTTACAGCACAACGCGACGCACACCAACATCTTGGGGCTCAACACTTTTTCACACACACACACACACACACACACACACATCTGTCAACGGACAACTCATATTTCTATGGTGTTGAAAAAACACACACACAAAAACAGAAAAAAAAAGAAAAAAAAAAGGAAAAAGAAAAAGAATAACCTCTCTGTCTAGTTCGAAGACAGGCAAGAGAAAACACACACACACACACACACACACACACACACACACACACAAATCTGCCAACGGACAACTCATATTTCTATGGTGTTGAAAAAAACACACCCAGAAAACAAAAACAAAAAAAAATAGGAAAAAGAAAAAGAATAATCTCCCTGTCTAGTTCGAAGACAGGCAACACACACACACACACACACACACACACACACAAATCTGCTAACGGACAACTCACATGTCTGTGGTGTTGAAAACAACAACAACAACAAAAAAACAACAGAAAACAAAAACAAAAAAGGAAAAAGAAAAAGAATAATCTCTCTGTCGAGTTCGAAGACAGGCAAGAGGAAAACACACACACACACACACACACACACACACACACACGAAGAAACAAAAATAAAATAAAGGCCGTTAATGAACAATTAGGAAGAAAATGAGACCCAGTGTGACGACAGACTGAAATTACTGTTGAAAAGGGCAACAACAACAAAAAAGACAGCAAAAACAACAACAACAACAAAAAAAGGAACAAAATCAAGATTTTTCTAGCGCACATTTTCCAGAGCGAAGATGACAGTGAAATCGCCCACGAGGCATTCCTATCAAAGCAGACGGCAGCAATGCTTGATTGCTGAATTATGTATTCTGTTTGTTAACTGGCGACATTTCCCAGGGGTGGGGGTAGGAGGCTAGGGGTAGGGGGAGGGGGTAGGGGATGAGGGGCGGAAAAATTCAATAAGAAAGGGAAAACATGGCAAGATGGGGAAGGGGGGAGAGAGAGGGGGGGAGCGGGGAGGGGGGAGAGAGAGGGGGGGAGCGGGGAGGGGGGAGAGAGAGGAGGAAGAGAGAGAGAGAGATACGGATACGGATAATTTATTCATTAAGCCATAGCCCCATGAAGGGGTACACAAACATCATCTGTAGCATCGCATTTGTTTGAACGGACATGAAGAAAAAGAAAATCACTTGTAACAACATTAATGATAACAAAACGTAATTATCATGAAGTTGCAATTTCTCTAAATTTAAATGCTTTATGCAGGAAGATGGACAAATTCCACACATCATTTTGTCGTTCTGAAGACATCAACAAACTGAACTTGAATGCACAAGGCTGTCTGTAATATTTGGATGGAATATATTTTTCTCTAATCTCTTCAAGAGCTGGACAGCTCAGCACAAATTGTACTTCGTCTTCTTCTTCTTCTCTTTGGTATAAAGGGCAAATCAAATCATTGTAATTAGGTTTCCTGTATCTGTAACGATGCGTTGCTAACCCGACACACCCAACCTAAATCTTGTAGTTATAATTCTCAATTGTTTGTCCATATACAGCATTAAATACGGTTTCATGTCATGCAGCCCACAAAAAGTTCTGTACATACAAAATCTATCACTAATCTGAACATGTTCATTCCATGCTTGCCATCTACAATCAATTAAACGTTGACGAAGTATTTTAACGAAATCATTTATACTTGACTTGAGAGAGAGAGAGAGAGAGAGAGAGAGAGAGAGAGACAGACAGACAGACAGACAGAGAGAGAGACAGACAGACAGACAGACAGAGAGAGAGACAGAGAGAGAGAAAATCTACACCAAAACAGACAGCGATCTAACGATGCAGAGGTAGACGGTATTGATCTGTCAAGGCTTCATATTCTTTCACGATGTCGCTCATCAACCATCGAGATGAATGCGAAGGTGAGAGTGGGGGTGGTGGGTGGGTTGGTGGGGGTGGGGGTGGGGGTGGGGGGGACTGGTATGAATCGTATGGTAGCAGATTTTCGTAATGTTTCTTCTGATTGGGATTGGGATGGGGGGGGGGGGGAGGGGGGGGGGATCGATGAGATTCAGTTGCAAAGGTTTTCGTAACTTCGTAGTTTGTTGTTATTGCTGATTTTTGTTGTTGTTGTTGTTTTTTGTTTGTTTGTTTGTTTTTTGTTTGTTTTGGTTTTTTGTTTCAAATCAACACACGTTATGAGTTTTAGTTTCAGTTTTTTTCAAGGCATCACTGCATTCCGACAACTCCATATACGCTACACCACATCTGCTAGGGGGAGATGCCTGACCAGCAGCATTACCGAAATAGATTACTGACAGACAAGATGTACGCCTCTATTTCATATTATCTAAAACTCTAAATTATTTTCGGTTTTACACACCGACATTAAACAGACAATGTAAATAAACCTAACAGTTTTATTGCCGGCAAAATTCAGTTTTTACCAGAGTAAATTGCACAACTCAGCACCAACTGTCACAGTCCTTACAAGATGATTAAAACACAAATGTGCAACTGAAAAAAAATTGTCGACATAATATCACATGGGAAACCAGAACATGAGAAATTCTAAAGAAACTGGTATCCATATATTCCCCTTTACTGATTCACAATGCAAGGGTTTCGAAGAGTGTGTCTTTTGGGGGTGAACGTGGTGGATGTTATATTTCTTATCTATTTAAGTTAGTAAATTGAGAATATCAGCATCCTCGTAGAACACAATATCTAAAATAAAATCTAAGTGTTGTGAACTCAGTGGAGTGCTGGCCTACCTACAGGTCACGCGTCCGCCTAGGAAGTGAGAGAATCTGAGCGCACTGGTTCGAATCACACCGGCAGTCGTCAGTATTTTCTCGCCCTCCACTAGACCTTGAGTGGTGGTCTGGACGCTTGGTCATTCGGATGAGACGATAAACCCAGGTCCCGTGTGCAACATGCATTTAGCGCACGTAAAAGAACACACGGCAACAAAAGGGTTGTCCCTGGCAAAATTCCGCAAAAAAATCCATTTCGATAGGAAAATATATAAAATTGCATGCAGAAAAAAAAGAAAAAAAAAGGTGGCGCTGTCAGTGTAGCGACGCGCTCTCCCTGGGGAGAGCAGCCCGAATTTCACACAGAGAAATCTGTTGAGACAAAAAAGACCAATATTCTGTAATCCTAATGCCGAACACCCTGCAACCCGGTTCCGAAGGCCGATGTACCGAATCATGTGTTTTTTTATGACAGAAACAAACCAAACAAAAAACTCTGTCAAACATCGTCAAAATGCCCACACGGAAATCCGCACGCCCTTCGACACGAAGGTACTCTCATCCTTGACCATGTTTGCGAACGTATGTCCGCACATGCATGAAAGCACTCGGTTTATTTGTATGGTATTAATTTCATCTGTGTCAAATTTCTTCTGTAACAGAATGTGTACAGTATAAAAATGAGTCTGGAACAGGGTCATGAATTTGCAATTGCGAATGTGAAAACAAGGGAAGCAACTATAGTGATACCATCCGCTTTGTTTCATACGCGCTTCTCTCCCCTACATTTCGTGTGTCTACGTGATTATGTTTTGATACCAATTTCGTTTGTTTATTGTCTCGCATGTGTTGTTTTTTTTATGTTGAAGTATTATCGTTTCCGAACAGTTGATCCAAATCTCTCCATTCCCTTGCACTGTTGTATATGTCTGTTTGTATCTACCAGTATGTCTGTCTCTCTAGTAGTCTCCCAATCCCTACTCCACTCGTGCCGGTCTACCAGTGAATCAAAATCAGAATCAGAATCAAATTTAATGTCAATCAGTCCTTAACAAGATGTAAATGATACGCATGTATAGTCACGTATACAACACACCGAAAATAATTTAACAATAAGATACTAATTAAAAAAAAAATTAGAACAAGAGATTGAATTACTTCTCCGTGATAGGACGTTTTTGGCAGCAGTTTTTGTTAGGTTTTTTGTTGTTGTTGTTTTGTGGTGGTGGGTCTTTTTCAAACATTCCCACGTGTTTGTCTTTCAGTATCAGCTGACTAGGTTCTGATGATGATATTCAGAAGTTTTGTTTGGTTTTTTGTTTGGTTTTTTTAATTCAGTGTACGAAATTCTTCTCGAATTTCTTTGTATAGTTCGCAATCATCTAAAGAAAAGTGACATTCATCCTCGAGTGTTTTGACATTGTAAACGTAGACTCATTTCCTTTGTGTGTCTTCCCTGTCTCTCCCTAGTCTCCCACTCCCACCCTCCACCCCACCCACCCTCCCCGTCGTTCTCTCCCCACAGATTATCAGGGATGTCGGCAACTTCATCTGGTCTGTGACTGACCATGTGCATCTATTCACACTGACTATCACCATGATCGGGAACTAACATATTATACTAATAGATTTCATAATTATGATCTCTTTGTGTGTGTGTGTGTGTGTGTGTGTGTGTGTGTGTGTGTGTGTGTGTGAGTGACAGAGAGAGACAGAGATTGGGGGTGCGGGGCATAAAGAAAGGAAGAGAAACAGACACACACACACACACACACAGGGAGGGAGGGAGGGTGGAGAAAAGGGGGAGGGAGGGAGACAAAAAGAGGGGTAGGGGTATAGAGAAAGGAAGAGGGAGAAAGACAGAGGGGGGGGGGGGGGGAGACAAAACGAGAGAGAGAGAGAGAGATGGTTTAAATTGCTTCGGCCAAAGGCATACATACAGATCAAGGAAGGGGGCGCAGGATGGGGAAAGAGGGAGTGGGTTATCCAACAGGTTGGTATTTACAAACTCTTATGTGTGTGTGTGTGTGTGTGTGTGTGTGCGTGTGTGTGTGAGCAAGAGAGAGGGAGAGAGAGAGAGAGAGAAGTTGGTTAGTGATAAAGATTGCGATGATGATCACCGTTTATCTATCACACGTGCGCACACCAGATAGCGAGGGCTTGAGAGAAAGAGGTTAGTTGTGGATGGAAACCAACTGGGCAGGATAATACAAGCGCCGTCGCGCAACAAAGACACAGTTAGCTGGCACTGGTCAGATGAGCTGACAACAGGCAGGCGGTGTCTTCACACACGGGGCCTTTCCAGCTGGTCAGCCAATCACGAGAAGATGACGCGAGACATCACGTGGGAAACAGCGACCAGCTGTTCGTCTTGCCTGCCAATAAAAAACAAAAAACAAAATAAGGACACATGTCTGGTCAGTTCATCTCCACTTCCAAGTGACTGGCGCTATTCAGTTGGGAAAGTGTCTTGAATCAATCATACTGTCACGAAATCCTCACGTGCCAGTATCTCTCCTTTTGACAACAACTGATGCGATGGGCGGCAACACGAAGGCAAAGCAGATGGCCAAAAGGGAGAAGAAACAGCTGAGAGACCTAGGAGCTTGTGAACATCGTGCACCAGGCATTTGAATTCCTGCCGTGGACGCACCCTTTTTGGTTGAACGTTCTCCCTTACTTGTCCACCAGAGATAAACTGTCCCTGCGGTGTGTGAGCACACACACACACACGAAGCGTCGTGGACATCACCTTCAGCAAGGCCTTCACCGTGACGGTGGAGTCAGGCATGTCCACCACCATACTGCCAACTGTCCTGGAAGAAAACAACTGTGCCAAGCACCTCAAGGCACGGGGGAACAAGGAAGCACAAGACATCGTCACCTTGCTGAGAAACTGCGCCCACAGTTTGATGTATGTGAACCTGTCTTTTGCGCTGTTTACCAACGTCAAAACATCCGTCGACGCCTTGGTGGGAAAACTGCAGACAGCTCAAGTCTGTGTCCCTGCGATGTCTGCGGGAAGGACGTGCACGTGAGCGGCCAGAACTCAGCCCTGCTTACAGTATGGCCGTTCAGTGCCTTCGTCAGTCAGCCGCTGGAATTTCTGAACATCGCTGGGGACGGGAATGTCGCCTGCTGTGATGGCCTCGCTTGTCAGATGCCACCTACAGCTTCGCACACTGTACGTGGATTGGGGAGCAGTCGACCCTAGATTCCACCAGTCCCCCGAAGTGAAGATGTTGCTGTTTTTTTACCAAGCGAATAGGACGCCTCCCATGCGGTCACTGGGGGTCTGATCCGAAATCAAGATGACCTCGCACAAGTGTTAGACACATGGCTGGACTCTTCTCTAAAGGAATTCCTCTGCCGCGCCGGCTACAAACCAACAGAACAGTGGCTCCAGCAGTCTGAGTGGATGTGGTCTGAAGGCTGGTTTTACTCAAGTGCAAGAAGCAGTCCCCTCCAGCTGAAGGTGGACGTTCGGCAGTCATCATACACACGGACTGCTTTCACGGGTTCTACCCGGAAAACTCACTGGAACCCTTTGAGCAGCAAGGGGTCCATCTTAAAAGATCCAACTGTTCTACCGGGCAGTGCAGTCACCTACTCTCTTCAGTGGTGGACAGTTAAGTGATTTGGGTTGTAATGCATGAAGTCTGGTTCAAACTGCTTTGGTCACTCACTTGTGTAAACAAAGTGAGTCTATGTTTTAGCCCGGTGTACGGTTGTCTGTGTGTGTGTGTGTGTGTCTGTGTTAAACTTTAACATTGCCATTTTCTCTGCAAATACTTTGTCAGTTGACACCAGATCTGGCATAAAAATAGGAAAAATTCAGTTCTTTCCAGTCATCTTGTTTAAAACAATATTGCACCTCTGGGATGTGCACAAAAAATTTTTAAAAAAGAAGCCAAATTATATGCAAAATGAATTTACTGGGGTTTTTTTTTGTTTTTTTTTATTCTCTAAACTTGGCACTTTGATCTGATTTTCTGACACAGCATCAAGAGCAGTCATTTTTATCATCTTTTGCTCAAACAGGAACTTCTTTTGCTAAGCATGGAAGTTATATTTCTGGTGCATGTCTTTGCTGCAGATAGTAAAAAAGGGAAAATAATCTGTAATTAATGCTAGGGGTGTTAATTTGCTTTAAACTGATCTCTCTCTTCTTAAACATTACATTTTGAAATTTATTCAATACATAAAAAGCTTGTGTGTTTTACTCTCAGTGTACAGGCTTTCACTATGTTCATTCGCCCAAGTGGTCTTTTTCGGAAAATACTAAAATCAGTAGTACGAGTGGACTTTATAGATCTATTGGCTGAGCCCTGAAGGTCATGGGCAAAAATCAGTTGCGTACACATATTTATACATATTCAAAGCGCGTGCTCATATTCCTCGCGAACCCGAAGGAGGCCATATTGTTTCAAGTTGTTGACCTGCCCGTTCAGTCCTATATTCAATTGACAATACACGATAACATGTGATGGAAAGATTATGCAACAAACTGCCATAAAAATATCAACAAAATCAGTCGGAATTCACAGTTTAAAATAATAAACCATGAGAGTTAATACCTTTGATGAAGCGTAAAAATTTCCAGTTGACGTTTCTCAAAATTAAGTCCTTTTCACTTCATATGACGTTTAGAAGTACTTGTACTTTGCTCTACATGGCGGGTGTAACTAAACTTGTAGCTACATCTATCTAGATCCAGAGAAAACGGCTAAATGTTGCAGTATGATTGCGGCGATAGCCACGTCTCCTTTACCGCAGACTTAAAAAGAATTCTTAATTGCCCTTAAAGATTTTTTGAATGCCCAAGATACACCAGAATAATATGATTTAAACAGCGTTCTCACTGCGAATACCGCAATCGATTTCTCGCCTTTTAAAAAAACATTTTTAAATGTTAAATTTTTGAACGTCAGTTAAGGAGCCACGATAGTGTATTGAGTAAGACAGTTTCTTCTCACCCGAACACACTGGGTTCGAATCTGCCTTTAAGGCTTTTTTTTCTTTTTTCTTTTTTTTTTTTTTTTTTTTTTTTTTTGTCTTTTTTCTTTCGTTT
>NC_134878.1:47237751-47250251 GCF_041734735.1 Babylonia areolata
CAGTTTGATACTGACCATACCGATTCAAAAAGAAAAAGAGGGGAAATGAAAGACGACAACATAATCAGCCTAGCCAGTTATGTAAGATAATATTCAAAAGAAATACCCAAATCATATGAAATTATATACGGATGGACCAGTGATTAATAAAAAAAAATATATATATACGTATTAAAATAGGCGGGTTCTGCGTATTCAATACCTGATCTGAGGATAGAGAAATCGTTTCACACTGGAAACAACAAATCAGTTTTCACAGCTGAACCCACTGCAATATCGATGGCCTTGAATTTTCTCATTCATTTTACACGAGACATTTTGAATACTCTTTCCTGTGTTGATACCAACTCAGTGCTTCAGGCACTCTACCATCACTGAAATTACAAACAAGATGTGAAATGATAATTGAAGTCGCTTGTTTAATCAATGCTTTATGTTTGCGAGGCACTACAATCAAGTTCTGCTGGGTACCATCTCATTCTTCGTTTATTATTACGACAAAGTGGACAGAACAGCGAAACAAAGAGCAAAGTATCGTCCGGAGGCAGTTCATGTAGATATCCCCATATCCTGACAAGAACTGTACAGTTCAGTACAATCGTATCCATGTAAACAGTTTCAGATTTCCCTTGCGATATAGCAAAGTACATGGATTTTATTGTTACCGATGTATCCAAAAAAACAAAAAAAATGTATATACAAAAAAGAAGTCCAAATTAAAAGCACCCCTCGTGTGTAGTTGATGAAAAACTACTGTTTTTGAAAACCAAATATACCAGAAATACCACATGTAGTTGCGAACAAAATAACACTCCTGAGCATGTCCTAACCTGTGATGTTATGAAGCAATATTATAGTTATCCCAGTGCTATTAAAACACTGTTCAAAACACTTTCGAATTACCAACATTAATACTTGTTTTTCTTTTTCTTTCTTTTTTTTTTGGGGGGGGGGGCGTGGGGGGGAGGGGGAGGGTACATGATGAAACGGTCCATTTAACAAGTACTCACAGAAGTAGGGCTTGGTTTTCTTCTTCTGTTTTTATTCTAAAACTCAGGAATGAGCAAAATATCAAATCATCACGCACACGCAACCTCCACCACGCACACTTTTTTCCCGTCTATTATCATTCTTGGTGAACAGAAGTAAAATCGATGGACACTACCACACACACACACACACACACACACACACACACACACGCGCGCACGCACGCGCACACGCACACACACACACACACACACGCACGCGCAAACACAAAAACAGAAAGCAACACACACACAACACACAGCACACACACACATACACACGCGCGCGCGTGCGTCCGAATGGGCAATAGAAAGCAATAAAAACAAGGAATACATAGATCCATAAGAGAAGATGGCAACATGTTGTCGGCTTGTTTTATTGCAGAGGGTGTACTTTGGAGTATGCAATTTTGGACCTGTGGTACGATTTACCAGCCCGAAGATCAAATTTCCTCATGTGATCACACACACACACACACACACACACACACACAGGTGGTATACGGGAGGCGGGGGGGAGGGAGAGGGGAAGAGGGAGGGGTCTCTTTGTACAACACATGCACACTGCTGTTTCCCACCTGTTTTTTCTTTGTGTCAGACGGTTCAAAGTTCCTAGCCATCACCTAAACCACAGCCACTGCTCGGACGGAAAGAGCCAAGTATGGTGGCAACCCGCTACTAACTGTGTATGGAACATGGAAGTATGGAACTGACCAATGGCGTAGTTCGGTCAACATAGGCATTAATTTAGTCACGGGTAACTATCAAAAAGTTAGAACAAAGCAATGCAGCTGGGCCCAGCAGTCTGGTGGGAGATATCACATGGCAAAGATGAGTTATCGTCACGTAATTCATGACCACAGCTGGCTAACCCCCCCCCACACCCACACACACACACACACACACCATCCCCACCCCACCCCACCCAATCCTCGCATAAGTAGGCCATTGTTAAAAAAAAGTGGGAAAAAGAGGAGGTTGGAGGCCCCACAAAAAACAAAAAAAAGAGGGTGGTGGTTGTTGTTGGTCTTCCGCTCTTGATGATTTCGTTTAACCAGTTCTTTACATACATACATACATAAATACATACATTACATACATACATATATATATATATATATATATGTGTGTGTGTGTGTGTGTGTATGTGTGTGTGTGTGTGTATTTCAATCGACCAGGGACCAATTACTAAAGAATTAACAGGAAGCCTTGATAATTTCGTTTTACAATTCTTCTCTCTTTTTTTCTCTTTTCTCTTTTTTTTCTTTTTTTATGATGATTTTTATTTCAATCGACTGGGGACTCTTGTTACTAAAGAAGTAAGAGGAAGACTTGATGATGATTTCGTTTTCCAAACCGTTTTTAATTTTTTGTTTGTTTGTTTGTTTGTTTTAATCGACTAAGGACTCTTGAGTTTACAGAAAGGAAATCCGAAGTGTGCAAGTACTGATTCCGCTTGTTCTATTTATCTATTTATTTATCTATCTATTTATTTATTCATATTTGTGGTCTGCAGACACAAGACAGATAACAACCAGGCTCCATCGTACGACAAACGACGCTGACAAAGATGACAGCACACCTCCGCCTCAAAGACTTCCAGAAATCCGAAAAGGAACGAGAAGAAAGCCTCCTGCCTTGCCCTCAGTCAGAACCTAGCAACCGCTGTAAACCTCACAACGGACACGAAACTCTATGCGCAGAAAGCGTGGAACCTGTGATCCGAGATCCTTACACCCTGACGGGTTACCGCTTGTCCAATCAGCCGTGGTCTTACTACATCGCCAGTCTGTGGTGGGTCCACAATGAGACCGTCAATGTCTGGACGCATCTGATTGGTTGCGTGCTTCTGGTGGTCCACGCTGTTTACTTAGGAATGAGGCTGGACAGGTTCCGTGATTCACGTGCAGGGCTGATGGTGGTGTTTGCCTTGACGTGTTTCTTCTGCAACCTCTTCAGCTCTCTGGCCCACCTGCTGCACACTAAGTCAGCCAAGCACCACTACGTGCTCTTTTTTGTGGACTACGCGGGCGTCAGCATCTACAACTTCGGCAGCGGAACAGACGCACTGTATTCCTGCTCCACCGCTGAAGAGTACTTCGCAGTGAAGGCGTTCTTCTTGCCCGTGTTGATGATCTGCTGCTACGTGTCCTTCGTGGCGACCCTTCTGGCCAGGCTGAAATATCAAGCCACTGAGCACGAGAGGAAACGGAGGGCGGTGATGGCGTTGATTCACGTGGTGTTGGTGTGCCTCATTGCCTGGCCCATCGCCTCTCGCTACGCCAGGTGTTTTCGGGATGAGGGCTGCTCGGTCGGGTCGCTGAATCACATCACCATCATCGTCGTCTTCCTCGTTCTGGTCGGGGTTTCCTATGCTGCTCTGCTGCCGGAGAAGCTGAGTCCAGGTGTGTTCAGCGCGTCACTTTGGATGGGTTGCCTCTCTGTGGTTGTGTGTCTGCTAGTCTGTATGTGTGTGTGTGTGTGCGTGTGCGCGCGCGCGTGTGTGTTTGTGTGTCTGTGTGGTGTGTGTGTGTGTGTGTGTGGAGGAGGAGAAATTTTGTTTTATGTCCCATCGTCGCTAATATCGGTGATTGAAGACATTTTGCTTGAGTATTAATGTACACATTTGAGTAGTATTGATTAAAAGAGCAGGGAGAGGGGGGGGTGAATGAGTGTGTGTGTGTGTGTGTGTGTGTGTGTGTGTGTGTGTGTGTGTGTGTGTTTGCTCGCGCGCGCGTGCGTTTGCGTGTGCACGCGTGAGTGAGTGTATGTGTGTGTGTGTGTGTGTGTGTGTGTGACAAGTTACCTTGAGGCTCGTCGTAGGTGTCATACCATTTCACGCGAGTTCCATGTGTTTGTCTCATTCTTTGTCATGTGTGTAATTGAAGACAAGTTTCGTTTCAAGTTTCGTTTCATCATGGAATGACCGACATTCGCACATCTTCGAAATCAGTCCATTCCAAAGAAATGTTTGAATCCGAAATCTTTGTTTGTAATTTGTTAAAAAAAAAAAAAAAAGTAGTAGTAGAGAGTGCTTGAAAGTGGAGAGATCTATCAAAATGTAACTGTCATAATTCTGTTTTCATCGAAAATTGTCACGTGTTTCCATTGCTGTTTACGTTCACTCTTTAGTGAAAAATGCCAGTGTTATTACTTTATGCCCCCTTATGCCCCAAATGGAGTCAAAGACTAAATGTTCTTTATTCTTAACTCTTCTTCTGTGTTTGTCTGTCTGTCCACACAGAATAAATCAGAATCTGGAAGCGCTGACTGATAAAAAGAACAACTATGAAGTTTTATCACTCGAATAAGATTTTTTTTAAAGTGAAACACAAATTCAGCACTCGCTAGATACGTACTAATAATGAAACGAACCTGTACCACGTAACGACACCAGATTACGTCATCAAATGGGGCAAAACAGAAAGAGTCCAATCATCTGAAACGGTGTATTTCCATTCTCTATATTATTTTACAAGTACGTTTGAGAAAGACTACGTCACTGTTAGATACTTCATTTGACCAGAGACCCTTTTGAATAAAAAAAAAAATAATAATAATAAAAAAAAAGGACAACAAAAATCATGTTTATCAAAAGAGTAATACTTTATAATACACTTGGTCAGAGATCCTATAAAGCCGAAAAACAAGGCTCAGGTCGATCGAAAGTTTGCCATGTGTGTGTGTGTGTGTGTGTGTGTGTGTGTGTGTGTGTGTTCGAAGGCACGTTGTTGTTCATCTTGTTCAAATACCTATGATGATAAGTAATATCCTATTTTGTGTTGATTCTCAATCTGTTTTTTTGTTTGGTTGGTTGGTTGTTGTTTTTTTTAAATAAAGTTTGCTCCTTTTTGAGAATAATCATAGAAAAGATTCTTTGTTTGAAATTAGGTATTTATTGCACTCACTATTTTGTGAAAGGTTCAAATGTTGATTTTTTATTGGATACCATCCCATACTGGATTCTTAGATTATAACGACCGAGTAGACAGAGCAGCAAAAAGGGGAGAAAAGAATTATAAAGATAGTATAAAAGTATACTGCCCAATGTCAGACCAGGAAATAAGTAATGCACTAGAAAGAGACTTTTATAGGTGCTTGAATTCAACTCTAAAACCTCGTCAGTTGACCCTCTCAGACCTCTGGTCCGATTCGCAGACCAATTTTGAGTTTAATGTTCAGGTTATCATCAAATTCATTACGGACTAAACATTTTCTTATGTCAAGTGCATATGCTTTAGTAACCTGACAATTAAGCATATGATGTTTGACTGTAGTTTGATGAAGCCTTTCTGCACAAAAGTATGTCTTCACATGTGACTGAGCAAGTTGATGTTTTTGACTTTTTGCATTCATTATCAGTTGTTTCGCTTGTTAGATTAACGACAACTTTTACGAAATCCTTTAATTAATTTCCTGTAACTGTATTTAGACACTGTTTTCAAATTTCACCCAACCCCCTCCCTTATTTGCCCGGTTTTTTCCCCCAACTCACCGCCGATCATCCACATCCCCCTCCTCTTCTAAACGATAATACTCAAATGTATACAATAATACTCTAACAAAATGTCTTCAATCACCGATAAGTGTGACGGGCCATTAAACAAAATTCCTCCTCCTCGAAGGCACCTTCGACATCTGGGGCCACAGTCACCAGTGGTTCCACGTGGTGGTGACGGGCACACAACAGCTTCAGCTCCACGTCCTGCACGTGGATTACGTGGAGCGGGGCCGTGCTGCTCACGTGGACACCCCCATGTCCAGCCTCCTCGTCACCCTGGGCCTTCTGATGGCCATGCAGGCGGTGACCATCAGACTGGTGACGCCAGCCATTGAGCGCAAGGTGGCGGAAGGGGGACTCAAGGCTTGCTGAGTCAGCGCTCCTCGGAAACACGGTGGTGTGGCCCTCTGATGAGATCGATGTTTGATGTCAGGGGATGATGAGTCTGGGGAGGTTTGAACTTAAGTTGTTGTTTTTCAATGTGTATCTTCTTCTTCTTCTGTGTTCGTGGGCTGCAACTCCCACGTTCACTCGTATGTATACGAGTATGGGCTTTTACGTGTATGACCGTTTTTACCCCCGCCATGTAGGCAGCCATACTCCGATTTTGGGGGTGTGCATACTGGGTATGTTCTTGTTTCTATAACTCACCGAACGCTGACATAGATTACAGGATCTTTAACGTGCATATCTGATCTTCTGCTTGCGTATACACACGAAGGGGGTTCAGGCACCAGCAGGTCTGCACATATGTTGACCTGGGAGATGGGAAATTTTTTCCACCTTTTACCCACCAGGCGCCGTCAACGAGATTCGATCCTGGGACCCTCAGATTGAAAGTCCAAAGCTTTAACCACTCGGCTATTGCGCCCATCCAATGTGTAAAATAGTCGTTCCTGTACACGGGTGCATGTCTCAGAAAACAAATGCCGTTTGATATTTGATGCATAGACCGGGTTTACAAACCTGTGCCCCGACATTCTTGAGCCAAAGTGCAGGTGCCTTCTTTTTTCCTGACCAAAATTCAGATTTCAGTTTGCAGTGTGCTTATCCTCTCCCCCAAGCATGTCTTTCTGGAGACTAGGGGGTATGACAATTCTTGACTCTTTCATGACGATGCAATCTACCATAATGTCGTCATTGTCTACATAATCAGAGTCCATCATTAGCAGACGACGATCCTTGACTAGAGATGCTAGTGGTCCATCAAAAATGAAACCTACATGGTCTCTAAATCGAGTAAACTCTTGGTACAGATCTGATGCATCCCAGTCAATGGTGGGAGGCTCAAAATTCATGTTTGTCACTGCTTGTGGGCTAAACATGGATTCTGTCATTCAGAAAACGTCTGAATTTTTTTTTTTTCTGACACCATGTAATGTTCTTGGCAGCGGATGCCATGTCCAGAACTGTTCTGTTCGCCGCCCTTGGATACGAGAGCTGGAGGTTTCCTTTTAGTGTTACTTACGTATTCGTACTTTCGTATAATACGTTACAATATATATATATATATATATATATATATATATATATATATATATGCGTGTGTGTGTGTGTGTGTGTGTGTGTGTGTGTTTGGACATCGAATGTGTGGGTGTGCTTGTGTAAGAGAAATTTGATACAAGAGAGGAAACAGAGACATAAAAGAAAGAAAGAAAGAAAGAAAGTATATCAACGGATGCTCAGACATGTACCCAAATACAGTATTTGTCTAATATCACTTCAAGTGGAAAGACGTTAAACTGAAGACAACAACAAATACAGTATCTGCTAATCAGGATTGAAATCTTTGTAGTGACTTTCAAGGGATGCCCCGAATAAACAAGACCAAAAACAAAAAAGCTCTTTCAGCAGACTAACAGACAGACAGGCAAATAACCATTCGATATGTTCAAATCCACATTTGATTGCGACCACACCCCTTGAACAACATATGTTTCGCTACTTTCTTTTCCATTTGACCTTGGCCTTTTTTATAACCGTGGGTTGAACCATCAACATGCATACTAAAACATATCAGATGTAGTTAATAAAGAGCAAGGAGAAAAAAAATGAAACGATGAAGACGACGATGATAGTGGTGGTGGTGGTAATGATATGATGATGTTAACGACGATGATGATTGATTGCGATAACTGATGGTGAAGGAGAAAGAGGAGGGTAAGAGGCTGGAGAAGGAGAAGGAGGAGGAGGAGGAGGAGAAGAGGAAAACTGAAAATAAGAAGATGAAGAGTGATCACAAGAAGCGGAAGAACAAGAAGAACAAGAACATGGAGACAGCAATGACGAGTGACGATGGCTGTTATTACTACGGCGTTGGCGTACCTGAAGATGACGACGATGACGGTGACGACAACAAAGGAGAAGAAGAAATCGTCATCACACACACACACACACAGACACACACACAGACACACACACACACACACAAACCAAAAAAAAAAACCCCACACACACTAACAAAGCACTAACAACAAACAACAAAGAACGAAAACAACTTCCTACCTGCAGACCACAAGAACGAGGCTCTCCTCCGCTCCAAACATGGCGGACGGACCGCGTGCGCCATGCACACACACAGCACAAGGTCAGAAGGACAGGGTCGGGCTGGGTGTGTCTCCTCGCATCGTCTCAGCACGTGCATTCCTCGCCCGTGATTGACAGCTGAACGAAGACGAGTTGTCGCGCGTCCGTTTGTTCGACCATCTCTGCGTTTGTCCATCTGTTTCGAATTCAAATCAAATCATGGTGCTCAGAGCCTCGCCGACCGCTAAGGTTATCCCCCAAGGCTATCGCCACGTTAGCATCTACTACTTCAAATGTCCATCTGTTTATCTGTCTATGGCTCCGCCTTACTGTTTCAAGAACAAATGCATGTTATGGTCAAGATATAGATACCCCCCTCTCTCTCTATTGAAAATCTTTACATAATACAAAGCTGCATACAAAATATGCTCATCGTTCGATGCCATTAAGAGACAAAATTGCAATGAATTGTGGCTATGCATAAAGCTTTAAAACTTAGAAGCCTTCGTTTCGACAATACTTATGTTTCTCTTTTCAGTAAAACTTTATGCATTGATAGCGAAAAATAACATTATGTTTCGAAGGAAAAAATGTTAATATTTTGTTTTTTGTATTTGTTTGTTTGCTCGTGTAGGCTTTTTTGTGTTTGTATATTTTATGACATCCCTCTTGTTATTTATATGGTGTGTGTAAAATATGTTCATGTATAATGTTTCAATGCCCCACGCCGGGTACATGAAATAAACTTATTGTCTTGCGTTGCCTTTAATATTTCTTTGGGATCCATTGTAGCCAGAGATCATAAAGAACGGGGATTTCAAAATATCATCCTCATTTGAAATAAACTTATTGCCTTGCCTTTAATATTTCTTTGTGACCCATTGTAACCAGAGATCATAAAGAACGGGGATTTCAAAATATCATCCTCATTTGATTCCCACACGTAAGGCGTAACGCTTCAGAGCAGTCCACACAAGCATGAAACTATAAGCTTGAAACTTGGAATACCAAGTTTAAAAGATAAACCTCATATTTTTATTTCTGTTCAAATTCATCAAAAACTATTTATTCACAAACTGCGTGGAGCGATACACTCTTTAAACACCAGCGCAAATTAATCGACTGGATATGACTGGGTATAATAAGCTTTGACGAAGAGGTTCAATATACACAGTTTCTTCTTTTCTTCAATGCACCCATGTATATCTAAGTGACAACCCCCAAAAGCAGATGATGTGGATTTGACACCCGATTATCTGAACCTCTTAAGTCTAAATCACACAATATTATCATGTTATTATCGTGGTATCCTGTCGTAAGTGTATGTAACTTCAGCCAGAAACGACAAACTGCATAGTTCATGCAGGATAGACAGGATGACTGTTAGTCTCTCCTCATAAACAAAACGAAACGAAACGAATTCTATCTTTCATTATAGAACTGGAATAAGCATCACTCCTTTGTTTACACCCAAACCCAAACCTTTGTGCTAAGATAAACTCATGAAATAAAAGCAAAAATAAGCAGATGCACAGAACATATCATGGCACAGATGGACAAGAGAAGGGAAAGTGAACATTTCAGGATATTCTTGACAAACAACACAAGCACACAGAGAGAGAGACAGAGACAGAGAGACAGAGAAGGAGACAGAGACAGAGCGACAGAGACAGACAGACAGACAGAAAGACAGACAGGCAGACAGGGACAGGGACAGAAACAGAAAGAATGGTCAGCTTCATCATTATCGAATCGAACTTAAACAGAGCGCTGAATTCTCGCCTGAGTTTCCTGATTTCGATCCCCGGTCTCGGCGCACGTGATGGGTTAAGGTTGGAGATTTCCCAGATTTCCCAGGTCAACGTATGTGCAGGCCTGCTTGGTGCCTAAATCCCTTTCAAGTATATATATATATATATATATATATATATATATATATATATATATATATATATATATATATACGCATGCAGAAGATCAAATATACTCGTTAAAGACCCTGTAATCTTTTTCAGCATATAGTGGGTTATGGAAACAAAAACATACCCAGCATTCACATCCCCGAAAACGGAGTATGGTTGCCTACGTCGCGGTGTATAAAACACACACGCACGCGCGCGCGCGCGCGCGCACGCACACAATCATGTATGAACACACACACATACAAACACACCAACACACGCACTCTCTCACACACACACACACAAATACACAGACGCACGCACACACTCACGTATGGACACACACATACAAACACACGCACACGCACACGCACACGCACACACACACACACAAAGGGTTCTAGTTTCCGTTTTCAGTTTCCCTCTCTCAAGGCGACGTCAATGCATTCGGACACAGCTCAAAGCGGTATACGCTGCATGACATCTGCTAGGCAGGTGCATGACAGCAACATGACCCAAGGCAGCGTGTGTGTGTGTATCTGTGTGTCTGTGTGTGTGTCTGTGTCTGTGTGTCTGTGTGCCTATCAGAGTGGACTACAGAATTTGGCAAGAGGATAACACATTTGTTGCCATGGTTTGGGGTTGTTGTTGTTTTTTCAGTGAGCCTGAGTGCGTACCTCTTTTTATTTGTATTTGTATTTCTTTTTATCACAACAGATTTCTCTGTGTGAAATTCGGGCTGCTCTCTTCAGGGAGAGCGCGTCGCTACACTACAGCGCCACCCATTTTTTTGTTGTTGTTTTTTCCTGCGTGCAGTTTTATTTGTTTTTCCTATCGAAGTGGATTTTTCTACAGAATTTTGCCGGAACAACACTTTTGTTGCCGTGGGTTCTTTTACGTGCGCTAAGTGCATGCTGCACACGAGACCTCGGTTTATCGTCTCATCCGAATGACTTGCGTCCAGACCACCACTCAAGGTCAAGTGGAGGGGGAGAAAATATCGGCGGCTGAGCCGTGATTCGAACCTGCGCGCCCAGATTCTCTCGCTTCCTGGGCGGACGCGTTACCTCTAGGCCATCTAGACGCTCAGTTTGATTTTCCAGTCAAACCTGGCAGAGAGGTCGAGAGCGCGAATCCAACCCGGACCCTCACAGACACTGTGTTGGGAGATCAGCATTCTGCCACCCACGCTCCTGTGGCCACTGCACGTATCTTTTAGACATATCGCACAGAGAGTGAAAGACGAGGCAGACAGAGACAGAAACTGACACAGAGACAGACATATAATTAAACAAACAGACAGACAGACAGACAGACTCAGGCTGACAGGTTAAAGTTTAGCAACAACAAAACACCGAACGGGAACTCACAGTGGAAAAGCAAACCACTGTCACCAAATAAAACAACACAATATTCTTCTTCGTTCGTGGGCTGCAACTCCCACGTTCACTCGTATGTACACCAGTGGGCTTTTACTTATGTGACCGTTTTTACCCTGCCACGTAGGCACCCATACTCCGTTTTCGGGGGTGTGAATGCTGGGTATGTTCTTGTTTCCATAACCCACCGAACGCTGACATGGATTTCAGATCTTTAACGTGCGTATTTGATGTTCTGCTTTGCCGTATACACACGAAAGGGGGTTCAGGCACTAGCAGGTCTGCACATAATTATGTTGACCTGGGAGATCGGGTGAAAAAAAACCCAAAATTCACCACCCTTAACCCACCAGGCGCCGTTACCAAGATACGAACCCGGGACCCTCAGATTGAACGTCCAAAGCTTTAACCACTTGTCTGTTGCGTCCCTTCTCACGCATTATCTGAATAGGCATTGTCACTGTCAGTCACCGCCGAGTCACAGTCGGCAGGTCACGCTGTAATTCCGTTGCTTTTATCGACCGAAGGTATATGCCGCCGCAGTTCGCTTCAAACCACAGTCGCGAAACAGGCAAATCCATTCTGGGGTCTGGTGTAGTATGCGTCCCTGTGACCCAGTTTACACTTTGTACTTTTTGGAGTCTTTGTGTGGCTGCGAAACATGTAAGTCGATTATTTTTTGTTTCCCCCTTTTTTTTATAATGTTGTTTGAAATTGGAAGTATGCCTTGCTGAATTAATCAAAAGAAGAATGCCTGGTTGGTTAGTAAGTTGGTTATTTAGCTTGCCGGTTAGTTTTGTTAGTTAGCAATCTGTTTTACTTCAATTTGACTGTAGTTTCTATTGCAAAGAGTGTTGACATAAATAACTGAACATGACTAAGACTGCAAGACGACTACGAAGCTTGGTCTTTCGAGGATAACAACAACAGCAACATTAACAGCAACAATAAGAACAATAATAATAGCAATGCCGTATAACAGGTCGAAACGCAGATAAAATGCTTTAATGATAATTAATAATAATTCATAACTTTTCTATGGCGCGATATTCAGTACTGATGCTGCTCAAAGTGCCTTACATCATCGAGCCAGATATAAACATAACATAAAACATTACAACAGCTCTATCCAATGCGTTCACAGAATGAATAAAAAAACAAACAT
>NC_134878.1:47257751-47272751 GCF_041734735.1 Babylonia areolata
TGTGTGTGAGTGAGTAAGAGAGAGAGAGTGTGTGAGTGAGTGAGTGAGTGTGTGTGTGTGTGTGGGTGTGTGTATGTGTGTGTGTATGTGCGTGCACGCGCGTGCGCACAATTATGCATGCAGGCTCAAGTCTACAGGAATACGCTTACCCGCCCATATCAGCCCATGTGCCTCAGAATCTCATCCGTAAAATCATTATTTTCAGTATCACGGTTTGTGTAGTGCTGTTGGGTCTCACTGTTGGATTTGTCCCATGTATTGACATGCCAGCAGCAGATTTTATTTTCTGTAGCCTATATCATGTTGGCTGACAATTTTCCAGGGTGGGGCTGAAATATTGTCCTTTGACAAATCCTGTCGCCGCGACAGTGGAATATATTTTTTTTCATGTCACTGCTATGTTGAAATTCTCGATGAAAATGGATTTCCCACCTCACTAAATTTGTGTGCAAGAAACGTTGCTTTCAGCAATACATCACCTTTATTGGTTTTTGTTTGTTTTGGTTTTGGGGTTTTTTTTAAACCGGAGAAAACAGCACACGAGCCACGGTATGGAAAATAGGCTACTTCCACACACAGGGGGGTTGGGGTGGGGGTGGGGGGCTCCACCCTGGATTTTGGCTTCTCATGGATTTCTACCTGATGTGATTCTAACATTTGACCACACCCTGTTTGTTGTCCTATCTGGGCTAGAAATTGATTATAGTGGAGAGTGTCTTGCCCTAGTTACATCCCCACTCTCTCGGCCAACAGGGTTTTAGGACAGTCGGCGTTGGGATGGTTCGCAAAGGCTAACAAGCCCCCCAAGGCTGCAGCACTAACAGCCTGTGCGATCTTGCCTCCTGGTTTGAGAGTCATGGTCCTTATCAAAAGGCTAAGCTGTAAAGGACTTCCCATTGCAATTGGGAAACCATTGATCATACAGCTCTCATGTACGGTGGCAACAAAGACAAAGCTGACCCGACCACAATTTTAAAAAATGCTGTGCGGGGATGATTGTTACTCTCTGCGTGTACAGATTGTAGGTAAGGTACGGGTAATTGCGTACAACGTGTAATTGCGAATGATTCGTGTACCGCCCCACTTCGAAGCGTTCTTAACGGTTGCCTTTCACAATTTAACGTCTGCTTCGACCTTTGTTTTGCAATACCAGTGAAACCAGTGGAACATCAGCTATTTCTGAGTTCAAGACCTGCTTCTGTTTTATATTGTCTACATGTACCCAAAGCCCTCATTCGCAATTAGACTTGCCCGTTCGCATTTACCATCAGGCACCCCTGCTATTTGAAACGTCGACAAAACGTTGAAAAAGAATAGTGAAAAGAATGAGCAGAACTTTTTCTGGTGCAACGAGTCGGAGAAAGCCTTCAAAAACAAAAGAACTACGTTTGACAATCGTACGACATGTTATCGATACAGCACACATGTTGAGCTGGTCACGTCGACTGGATCGTTCGCAACTGGGCATACCTACCCTAATAAACATATAAGGTGTGCCAATATATTGTTTGATTCCGTGTAATCGTCTGCTTTGACTTTGACTTTCCTTCAGGAGTTGTGGCATCACTTGGTCAACTAGCTTTTGGTTTTTACGCCGTGTGTACGTGTTTGTGTAAGTGTGTGCATTTTTTTTATATATATATACATTGAGCTGTGTCTGATTTGAGAGTGAACCTTTATGAATTTGTTATTGGGGCTGGAGCTTGCAGAATAAGGACGTGGCGAGTGCAGTAACAGGTGAAGGGAGAGGGTTTGAGGGGTGATTCTGTGAAAAGGGGTGGAGAACATGGATGGTTTGGTTTTGTGGGTAAGATGTGGGAGGTGGGTTGAGACCATGTATATATATATGTTATAGTGTGCCAGCAGTGTCACCCCCCACCCCCACCCACACTCTGTCCCCCTTCCCTCCCCATCCCTTCGCCCCCCCTCCCCCTCCTTCTTATCTCCCTTCCCGCTCGGTCCAAAGTCAAGTCTTTGGGTCGCGCCGACACAGCGCCACCCTCCCTCCTTCCACCCTCCCGCACCCCCACTCCCTAGTCGGCCCTCTTTGGTCAGCGACGCCACGTCACCCGCCCCAGCTGTAGGAACACGTGCAGTTATGTGATGTCGGAACATCCCGTGTGGCGGCCTGTCTTTCAAGTCGTTCCCCATCTCCCCTTTCACGAACGCAGCTGACGTAGATGGCGGGACTTCGGAAGGTAAGCTACGGAGAATTTATGCCAATGCGAACTTTGATCAAGCTGGCTAACAGGCTGAGAATTGTATTGTCCTGTCTCCCCAATCTCTTTGTGACGTAAACGGGTGAACTTGTCGTCATAGAATGTGTATGGGTAGAATTGTAGCAAATCAGATCAATCTGTTGAATTGGACTAATTGGGATTAAGCAGTGAATCTGTCAGTGATTCACATAGCGTCACTAGGACAAGCAAAGATTGGTTATTTCAGTTCAACTAGGTTGGGGGGAGTGAGTGTTGTAGCTTGCATTAGTATACACAGTATGTTGTGGGAAGGGATAAAACCAGTCAGCACAGCCAGTTCTCAGCTGTCTCCCAGAAAAAACTGACTGACACAGGCTGACTGACTGAACAGTGATGTGAGGAGCAAGGAAATCCCTGTTAGGCTGTGAGTACATGACTTGTAATGGTTTTATGTTATGTTGATAACTTAGTTGTGCTGGGAAACTATGTGTCGGTGAACAGCCAGTGTAAGTTGATCTTGTGGTTTGTGGAAAGAAAAGGGGTTAATGTGTTAATCATGAAAGCTACCCTCTGAGGGAAGTACTGGCCTATATCTTTTCAGTCCCCCCCACCCCCCTCTTCTGTTTTGTTACAGATATCTTGTTCTGTATTTTTTATGTATTACTTACTTGTTTTGTATATAGTAGGTGGTGTTGGTTCAGTGTGAACTGAACAGATCTATAGGCTAACACACTGTCAGTGTGTGTTGAGGGTTTTTCATGTGTGGGTGTGTGCCCACAGGGGTAACAGCAAGTGTTGTGAAACACATGTTTGACTTGTTGGTAGTTGTGATAACATTGTAGGAGTTGTGCTATGTGTCAGTGGTTTACTTTGTTCAGACAAAGTGGGAAGGAACATTGTAATGTGATTAATGAGTTGGTAAACTATGAGAGCATTGAGGGCCAGTGCTATGTTGTTGCACATTGCTGTTCACCAGAGATATGTTGGAAGTAATGATTTCCACACATGTACTTGTGTTTGTTTGGTTATGGTAACAAACAGTTTAATTGTATGATGCGTAACCAGAGTCGAACACTCTGGGTTGTATTGGTCAGTCATAGGTATAGTGTACAGTATTGTATGTCACTGTTGGTGGCAGGTAAGCTTGAGGAAGCTTGTATTACCTCACATAGATCTATGTGTGAGAGGAGTGCATACTGGTGGACATGTGATGAAAGGTGCTGAGAGGGTATCGGCCATTTATGTCAGTGATGTCCAGATATTTGAGATTTTATCTGACCTGGGTTTTGGTTGTGTGTTTGTGTTCCAGGTGTGCTGCTTGTAGATGCCGCTTGTACATGCTGCTTGTAGGAAGTACTTGAAGTAGGCAGTGTGTGCTGCCTTAGTGTGCGTTGCTTTTGCTATGTAGGGTGAACTGCTTAGTGTGTGTGTGCTGTATTGTAAACTAAACACTATAAAAAACCACTCCACGTGGCCCTGCTATTGGTGTGAGGAGAGAGTGAGTGAGTGCATGATCAGTCGATCCTATGTCCCCTGTCTGCTCCCCTGTCTGTTGGAATCGAACCACAACACTTTCAGAACACACACAGTAGTTTTTACTATATATATATATATATATATATATATATATATATGTGTGTGTGTGTGTGTGTGTGTGTGTGTATGTCTGTGTGTGTCTGTGTGTGTGTGTATGTGTGTGCGATTATAAATCATTTCAGTGTACGCGGTATCTTAACTTATTGGTATGTTTTATTTTTGCACATGTCAAACAAGTAACGTCTGTACTTTTAAAACACCCAGTAAACCAGTCTTGAGTGCGCGCGTGTATGTGTTTGTGTGTGTAACACAGAGACAGAAAGAAAGAAAGAGAGAGAGAGAGAGAGAGAATCTTTGAGAACAGAACACAAAAGAACAGACATGTGGCTCAACGGATGCTGATGTGTGTTATTTGCTGCTGTTGTTGTTGTTTGTCTGTTTGTTTTTCATGTGGGATATTGTCTCATGCATATTATGCTTTTTAAAAATGGGATTCATGTTCACACCCTTTCAAATGGGGCTTTGGCCCTAGTGAATAAAAAAAATTCTGTTCTTTTTCTGTTCTCGTACCTTTAAGAGAGAGAATACGAGAAAGTATGGGGATAGTCAGACAGACAAGAGATTAAGGTATCACTTTGAAATGATTCGGCTTTTCGTCATGTGTACATCAAAAATCGTAAAGGACAGCGGCTTACTTTATTAATTTCAAGCAAACAAAAAAAACATACACGTTTTCATTTTCGCGAAAGTCAATGAATATTTACAGCGCGCACGTATATGACACGATTGTTATTGTTGAATAAAAACACTTTTAAATGTCATGTATGCTAGGTTACCTTCAAAGAAAGATTAAAACAATGGAAAAAGAAAGACAAACAGAAAAAAAGAAGTCAGACAATCAATGACGCAATATTACAGCAGAAACAAATGACGTGTGAATATAAACAGATTATTCATACACCGTAGAGAAACGAAGGGAGACAACCCAGGAAGCAAAAGAGGGAGGGGGGAGGAGACATTTCTATTTTCGAAAACCAAACGAGGAGATTTTTTTTTTTTTTTTTCCAAAACCCTCGTGCAGATAATCATAATCAGTTGTAAAAACAACACAGTCCGTCGCTGAAGACACAGAGTAAGAGAGACAGACACTCACAGAGACAGAGACACAGAGACAGAGACAGAAAGAGACACTGAGAGAGGGAGAGTGAGAGAGAGATGGATGGAGAGGCGTGCTCGTTGCCATCGATAGTTGGAAGTCGGCAAATCGCACCAAGGGGAATTACCAGCAGAGAGAGAGAGAGTAGAGGATGGGGATGGTTACTACCACTAATAGTTTGTTACCAAATGGCACCTAAGTGATCATAGTATTATTATTATTATTATTATTATTGATGTTTTTGTTGTTGGTATCATTTTTTTATAATTATCATTAAATGAATATACTTTAAGTAATAAAAACATGCTCACATTCCAGTCTCCCATCCCACCCCCCAACCCCCACCCACCTTTTTTTCTTTTTTAATCCAAGAAAACGATTCCATCATACATAGGGCGTTTTAAGACTTTGAAATCAAATAAATAGTTCTGATCGCTGGCCCCTGCCTTTTTTTTTTTTTCTTTTTTTTATGTAACAATTTTACGTCAGGTTCCCATACACCATCACCTTCCCTGTCGTGTTTGCCCTCACGAGGTATTGACATGTCCATGTATGTATCCTAAATTCTATGGTATCTGTGTTTGTGCATGATTTTAGATTTATGTTTATAACTTTTTATGTAATATCCCCCCCCCCCATTCCCCCAATATTCCTTGTGACCCCGGTACACATGGTAATAAAGACATATTCTATTCTATTCAATTCTATTCTATGATTATGATGGTGCTTGTGATGATGATGATTATTATTATTATCATTATTATTACAATTGTGTAAACTAATCTTCGTTATCATTTTCCCCCTGCTGTCACACTGAAGTGACTGAGCAGTAGTTGTAGTCATAAGTCTTTCTCTTATACCAAATCATGACAGTACTTTCCACATGCTGTACTTTTTCTCTTTTTCTTTTTGTTTCTGCAAGACATTTTTCTTTTCTTTTTATTCAAGACGAAAACGGACTGTTGAATATTTTACTATGATTTTCACGAGTCATTGAACAACAGCTACACGTCACACCAAAGTCCAACAACAATGACTACCATTCCGGACGTGCATTCATGTGTCCCAAAGAGTGCGAAAATAATTCAGTTCCTTTGTCCACAAGTATATGGTTCACTAAATAAATAAAAATACACAGATCTGTTTCCCCTTTCCTCCATAACATACACGTTAACATACACGTTTTACAAACATCCGCTTAAGTTCAAGCAAACGGTGGTGATTGCAAGATGATGTGAACAACTAGAATGCCGTATACCGAATATTACCCTCCAAGAACAATATCTAACGAACGTACACGACAATCAGCGACACACACTGGATACTTCACAATCATGCTATTCCTTTGTCTGCTATCATTATAAATCATTATCAAAGTCATCATCATCATCATCATCATCTAGTAGTGGTGGTAGCAGTAGTAGAAGTATCACCATAGTCAGCATTACTACTGTTGTCGCTGCTGTTGTTACTAAAAAAAAAAATTCAGCCTTCCCAGTCCACTCCCCTTTCTTTTTTCAAGCAAGCCTTGACACTTTCTTTTTTTTTTTTTTTTTTTTTTTTTTTAATCTTTTCCGCAGTCTGTGATGTACTGTCTGAGCTGTTTTGCTCTGGCGATTAGGTAGTGAGATGTAAACACTGGGATGGGCACTAGCTGCCCATTCTGTAGTGTTATTTGTCTATATGGTCTTTAATGTATTTTTTGTTTGGTTTTGGAGTTTGTTTTGTTTTTTTCCTTTTTTACGATTTTTTTTTTTTTTTTTTTTTTTTTTTGTAATCTGGGGATGATGAATTAAGTGGAATGGCTGGCATCCTCAGCATGGCCTAGTCTTATTTCCCAGAAGGAGCTAAATGGTTGGGATACTGTGTCATGAACTGTTTTGTGGGTTTGTCTTTGTGTTTTTTTGTTGTTTTTGTTGTTTGTAGGTGTGACAGTTTTGTCTTGACGCGGTTGAACATCTGTACGGTTTGACAGTCCTGATATGGCCCTGTGCGGTCGGCTGGACTATAAGCAACACGAATATGTTACAAAAAAAACCCGAATGTTCATCAATACGCCACATTAAGGACAACATGTCAATAAAACAGGCGAACAAGAACTAAAACGCACCCACGTCTAATTAATGCACCACCACTTACCATTCTATCAATAAGTCCAACATTTCTTTTATAAACCACCGAAGAAAACAGACGTCATAGATTCACAAAAAATGCCTCATGGTGACGTCAAGAAAGACTGGACATCGTCTGTTTAAATCACCTCCCCTACAGCATCGAGACACCAGGACAGGGCGTGTGCCTGATGCTGTGTTGGGCCCGCGTCCCCATGACTGAACCAGGGGGCCTAACGGTCGTACACAGATATCTGTCATCCCACACCCCACCCCCCCTATGGTGGATCATCGCCACCGGGACAAAAAAGACATCGCGAGGACCAGCCTCGGACCGACAATCAGGACTCCACCACCCGAACACAGCCAGGACACAGCACGGACCACGGACATCACCGGCGGCCAGCACACATCAAGGACCCTCCTCGAGCAAGACCACAGGACCAACACCTTGACCACGCCACACCCCCTTGGAAAAGACCACAGCTACGAGCAACTTGACCTTTTAAGGGCGTAAAGCCGATAGGTCGTTAAACTCCACTCTATCAGGCATCGAGACACACTGGCGCAAACCTCAGTTAATAACAGCAGAATATACATAGGTGTTTTTCTTGTTTGTTGAGAATGAAAACGACGAACACCTAGATGAAGCATACAATCATTATATAACACAAATATTTCTGCACTGATTATGATCCTGAAAAGCCAGTTGTGTACGACATTATTTTTCGCAGAAAAGAATGGAAGTTGAATGAAAAGAATACATAAACTGAACCGACCACTGTACAATGGCATGACACGGTTATCTTTTCACACGTCTTCAGAACACGTGCTTTTCCTTTCGTTTATTTATAGTCTGTTCATCTAAGATGATGATATTAGACTGAAAATAAATTATATTATCATTATTACTTGGATTATTATCATTCCTATCATAATGTTGATTGTTAGTATTAATTAGATATCAACATTTTTGTATATTCGAATGAAAAGGGAGGCGGTTGAGGTGGAGGGGAGGTGGGGGGTCAAGGGGGAGGGGACTAAAAAAGGAAGAGAGACAGACAGACAGACAGACAGAGAACAGAATGTGGAAAAGATAGAGTACAAAATCTAAAATGGAGAGGGTGAGTGTCAGTGATTGGAGAAAGAAAAAACATAATATTGGAAGGGTGTGTGTGAGAGGCGGGACGGGGGAAGCGGGATTAGGACAACAACAACAACAACAAAATCAATAACCAAATATTGTATACACTACTTCTGTAGATTATTATTTGAAAAGAGGTTCATGTGGGGACCTACAATAAGCAACCAACTGGACTATTTAACACATAACTAGCTAACTTTAATAAAGAACAGTTTGAATGCTTTTCACCATTACCATTAATATCTTCCAAGCCTTATCTCCCTGCTGTTATTCTAAACCGTCAATACCATGAAACATCTGGCAATGAAAAATACAAGAAATCCTTAAAAGGTGGAATCAAGTACGGAGTGTGTGTGTGTGTGTGTGTGTGTGTGTGTGTGTGTGTGTGTGTGTGTGTGTGTGTGTGTGTTTGTGTGTGTGTGTGCATGTGTGTGTTTGTGTGTGTGTGTGTGTTTGCGCGCGCGCGAGCGCGTGTGTAGGTGTGTGTGTTCGAGAAAACTGGGAAATAATAATACAATTACAACAATACTATGAGCGATTTTTTTGTTTCTTGTGAATGTTAACTACAAGTATGTTGCAGTCTGATCACAAAAACCAAGTCAAAATGATAACCTAATGTCGAAAACGGGTCTTCCACTTTACAAGAATGAAAAATCCAAGGCAACTAAAATCCTTTTGTGACGGAAACCCGTTCTACTCAAATAAAACCACAAAAAACAACAACAGAAATTGGTTGGCCCCCGTTTCCTTTGCTCGATTGTTTGTTTCTTAGTGTGTGTCTGTGTCTGTGTGTGTGTGCGTGTGTGTGTGGAGTGATGTGGAGTGATGGCCTACAGGTAACGCGTCCGCCTAGGAAGCGAGAGAATCTGAGCGCGCTGGTTCGAATCACGGTTCAGCCGCCGATATTTTCTCCCCCTCCACTAAACCTTGAGTGGTGGGCTGGACGCTAGTCATTCGGATGAGACGATAAACCGAGGTCCCGTGTGCAGCATGCACTCAGCGCACATAAAAGTACCCACGGCAACAAAAGGGTTTTTCCTGGCAAAATTATGTAGAAAAATCCACTTTATAGGAAAAACAAATAAAACTGCACAAAGGAAAAAGTACAAAAAAAAAGGGTGGCGCTGTAGTGTAGCGACGCGCTCTCCCAGGGGAGAGCAGCCCGATTTTCACACAGAGAAGTCTGTTGTGATAAAAAGAAATACAAAATAGTTGCTTGCATGTTTCTGTAAATGTTGACTAGCCCGGGTGTTATTTCAAAAGTTAAAAAAACAACAACAAAAAACACAACTAAGCAACCAGTTAACAACAACAAAAAAATGGAGTTAAAAAAATCAGTGGTCAACAACAGCCAAAATCAAGACAGAAATCCAAACTCAAACAAGTCAGTTAAAAAAAAAGAAAAAAAAAGTAAACTTAACAAGAAACAGTGCGATGAACGTTCAAAACAGCTGTGCCCAGTATTCAAAATTCACATGCTGAAAGTGACCGAACCTTTCTCCCTGTCCTCGGCACCCGCTCCAACTTGACCTCCGCCATCTGCATATCCCTCGCCCTTCACTTCAGCAGCGACGCCGCCATTGGTTGATGACGACCCGTTGGTGTTGACAGTGCTTCCGTTGGTGGTGGCGCCACGGGTACTTCCGTTGGCGCGTGCGCCGCTGGCCCTACTTCCGTTGAAGCTGAAAACTGCAGCCGCGTTGTCGCTGCCCTTTTCTTTCTCCTTTTTCTTGGGCTTTCTGGAGTCCTTGTCGTCGGCGCTGGCGTGGCCGTCTGGAGCCGTACGACGATCCTTGCCGCCCTTCCGAAGCGGCTTTCGCGGCGGGACCACCACCAACCTCGGGAACACGGAAGACGTTCCGGCGAATAGTTTCGCCGCCTCGTAAATGGTCTGGTACTGCTCCTGTTAGGGCAGAATGGGGGGGGGGGGGGCGGGATATAGTTTGTTTTTGTGTGTGAATGTAGGTAGGTATGATGACCTGGTGGAGAAAACAGACACAGGTAGAACGCTTGAAACGAGATGTGTGTGTGTGTGTGTGTGTGTGTGTTGTGTGTGTGTGTGTGTATGAATGCATACTCGCTTGAAAAAAACAATGCACATGCGAGGACACAAATGTGCTGTCTTTCTCTCTCCCGCGCGCCCACACACACACACACACACACACACACACACACACACACACACACACACACAACAAGAGGCCTACAGACGGATATACAGAGACAGAGAAAAAGAGACACAAAGGCATACAGGAAATAGAGACAGACAGACAGAGAGAGAGACAGACAGGCAGACAGAGAGAAATACATGCATGAAGGGCAAGACAAGACGGAGACACAAGCAAACAAAAAGAGACAGAGGAAAAGAAAGATCACACATACAGACAGGCAGACAGACAGACACAGAGACACAGAACACACATATCAAGAGAGACAGACAGACAGACAGACAGAAAGAGACAGGCAGAGACAGGAAGAAAGAGACAGACAGACCAGGCAAGACAGAGCGGGCCACTGACCAGTGAAGACACCAGCTGAGGCCTGACTGTACGGAGGTGGCCCACCACGGTGGGCACAGACACCGCCGCCTCCTCCAGCCTCTGTATGAGATTAGCCACCGCCACGAACACCCCGCTCATCTCCGCCCCAGTCCTGCAGGGAGAGGGGGCACCACCCACACTTGAGGTTCTTAACGTGATTGATTGATTGACATGGATATTTACACACCGCCTATCCTCGGTCGGAGACCAAGCTCTAATTAGGCGCTTTACAAAAACGGGGTCATTTGCTCTACAGGCTGCCTACCTGGGTAGAGCCGACTGACGGCTGCCACTGGGCGCTCTTCGTTCGTTTCCTGTGTCATTCAATCAGATTCAGGCACGCACACATACACACTCGGATAGACATGTAACATTTTACGCGTATGACCTCTTTTTTTTATTTACCCCGCCATGTAGGCAGCCATACTCCGTTTTCGGGGGTGTGCATGTTTCCATAACCCACCAAACGCTGACATGGAGTACAGGATATTCTGCGTGCGTATACACACGAAGGGGGTTCAGCACAAGGTCTGCACATATGTTGACCTGGGATATCGTCAAAAATATCCACCCTTTACCCACCAGGCGCCGTCACCAAGATTCGAACCCGGGACCCTCAGACTGAAAGTCAGTCCAACGTTTTAACCATTCGGCTATTGCGCCCGTGGTTTCACTTGGTATTTTTAACACGTTTTCACTCAGCTTATATCACCAGACTGACATAAGTTTACAGTTAGGCCAACAGCAAAGTGGGAGCTGTATGATCAATGGTTTCTTCATTGCAATGGGAAGTCATTAACAGCTTAATCTTTTGTGAAGGACTATGACTCTCAAACTAGGTGGCAAGACTGCACTGGCTCCTAGTGCTGCAGCCCTGGGGGCTAGTCGGCCTTTGGGAACCATCCCAGAATGCCGACTGTCCTAAAAACCCTCTTGGCCGCGAGAATGGGGATGTAAGTGCACTCTCCACTATAATCAAATCCTTGCACAGATAGCTGGGACAGCAGTTGACTCCAATGCTGTTCAGGTGGTCATAGTCGGACACGACTGACTATCACACATGGTGTTTTTAATGTGTGTTCACTTGGTGGGTTTTTTGTGTGGTTTTTTTACGTGTTTTCACTCGGGGTTTTTTACGTCGTTTCGCACATGCTGTTTTTAACGTGGTTTCACTTTAACACAGCACAAAATACAAGTAAGACTTGTTTTGACTTTGACACAAATGAAACACATTTATGACTTATTTTAACACTGAAATACATGTATGACTTGGTTCGATTTTGACACAGGTAGAATACACGAATGACTTATTTGGACTTTGACACAAAAGAAATACATGTATGACTTGTTTTCACTTTGACACGATGATTAGTTAGAATTTGGATACCACCGAAATACATGTATGACTTGTTTTGACTTGGAAACAAGTGGAATACATCTACGACTTATTTTGACTGTGACGCAAAGGAATTACATGTATAACCTGTTTAGACACTGACGCAACAGAAATACATATATAACGTTTTTCGACTTGGACACACAAAGGAATTACGTGTATAACTTGTTTCGATTTGGACACAAAGGAATTACATGTATAACGTGTTTCGGCATGGACACACAAAGGAATTACGTGTATAACGTGTTTCGACTTTGACACAAAGGAATTACGTGTATATATTGTTTCGGCTTGGACACACAAAGAAATTACGTGCATAACGTGTTTCGACTTTGACACAAAGGAATTACGTGTATAACTTGTTTCGCCTTGGACACACAAAGGAATTACGTGTATAATTTGTTCCGACTTTGACACAAAGGAATTACGTACATAGCTTGTTTCGACTTGGACACAACGGAATTACGTGTACAACGTGTTTCAACTTGGACACAACGGAATTACGTGTATAATTTGTTTTGGCTTGAACACACAAAGGAATTACGTGTATAACTTGTTTCGACCTGGACACACAAAGAAATTACGTGTATAACGTGTTTCGACTTGGACGCACAAAGGAATTACATGTATAACTTGTTTCAACACTGACATAAAAGAAACACATATACAGCTTCTTTTGGCTTTGACACACAAAGGAATTACGTGTATGACTTGTATCGACTTCGACACTAAAAGAAATACATGCACTATGCAACTCGTTTTAACTTTGACACAAAACAAACACAACAACAACAATAACAACACCCCTACCCCCAACCTCCCCAACCCCCGACCCCACCCCCTACCTGCAGACCACCAGAACGAGGCTGTCCTCCAGCTGTTTCTCGGGCAGGCCAAACATGGCGGCCTGGGCCATGGACAACACAAGGTCAGGGCCGGGCTGGGTCTCCTCGCAGCGCAGTACGTGAATCCCGCGCCCGTTTCGTCGGATTGATAGCTAACAACAACAACAACAACAATAATAAAGATGATGATGATGATAATTATCATCATCATCATCATATAGGGTGATGGCCTAGAGGTAACGCGTCCGCCTAGGAAGCGAGAGAACCTGAGCGCGCTGGTTCGATTCACGGCTCAGTCGCCGATATTTTCTCCCCCTCCACTAGACATTGAGTGGTGGGCTGGACGCTAGTCCTTTGGATGAGACGATAAACCGAGGTCCCGTGTGCAGCATGCACTTAGCGCACGTAAAAGAACCCACGGCAACAATACGGTTCCTGGCAAAATTCTGTAGAAAAATCCACTTTAATAGGAAAAACAAATAAAACTGCACGCAGGAAAAAATACAAAACAAGAGAGGCAAGGCCTTCAAAACTCACTTGTGATACACTTTTTAAAAATCTAATCGTTAAAATGTGTTCTGTATTTGTTATTATCAAGCTTCGGGTTAAAAGAAAAAGAAAAAAGAAAAAAAGTCCTAACGGCAGATTCGAACCCCGCGTCTTACCCATTACACTATCGTGGCTCCTTAACTGACGTTCAAAAATATAATATTTAAACATGATTTTTTAAAGGGCGATAAATCGATTGCGGTATTCATAGTGAGAATGCTGTTTAAATCATATTATTCTGATGTATCTTGGGCATTCAAAAAATCTTTAAGGGCAATTAAAAATTCTTTTTAAGTCCGCGGTAAAGGATACGTGGCTATCGCCGCAATCACACTGCAACATTTAGCCGTTTTCTCTGGATCTAGATATATGTACAAGTTTAGTTACACCCGGTTGACACGGTCGATTCAATTTCTCTTTTATGTTCATTCTAGTTTTATAGTTTTAAGGTTGATATGAAAATAGAGTATTTTGTTAAACTAATAACATGTAGAGCCAAGTACAAGTACTTCTAAACGTCGTATGAAGTGAAAAGAACTTCACTTTGAGAAAAAGTCAAGACGAAATCTTTACGTTTCATCAATTCAAGGGTATTAACTCTCATGGTTTATTATTTCTAACTGTGAATTCCGACTGATTCTGTGGATATTTTTATGACAGTTTGGGGCATAATCCAGTAAGTGATGAGGCGTTCACAAATCTTTCTCTGAATAAATATTTAACGGTCTCCTTCTCCAACTTTCCATCACATGTTATCGTGTATTGTCCATTGAATATAGGATTGAACGGGTTAGATCAACAACTTGAAACAAAATGGCGTCGTTCGCGTTCGCGAAGAATATGAACTCGCGCTGTGAATATGTATAATTATGTGTACGCAATAGATTTTTGCCCATGACCTTCAGGGCTCAGCCAATAGATCTATACAGTCCACTCGTCGTATTGATTTTAGTATTTTCCGAAAAAGATCACTTGGGCGAATGAACATAGTTAAGCCCCCTAGCATTAATTACATATTAATTTCCCTTTTTTTACTATCTGCACCAAAGACATGCAAAATAAATATAACTTACATGCTTAGCAAAAGAAGTTCTTGTTTGAACAAAAAAAAATGATAAAAATGACTGCTCTTGTTGTTGTGTCAGAATATGGGATCAAAGTGCCAAGTTTATAGAATAAAAAAAAATATATAAATATAACAGTAAATTCAGTTTGCATATAATTTGGCTTCTTTTTTTATTTTTTTGTGCCCATCCCAGAGGTACAATATTGTTTTAAACAAGATGACTGGAAAGAACTGAATTTTTTTTCTATTTTTATGCCAAATTTGGTGTCAACTGACAAAGTATTTGCAGAGAAAATGGCAATGTTTAAGTTTACCACGGACACACACACACACACACACACAACCGAACACCGGGTTAAAACATCGACTCACTTTGTTTACACAAGTGAGGCAAAAATGAGTGGCGCTGTAGTATAGCGACGCGCTCTCCCTGGGGAGAGCAACCCGAATTTCACACAG
>NC_134878.1:47275251-47285251 GCF_041734735.1 Babylonia areolata
CCGAATGATTAGCGTCCAGACCACCGCTCAAGGTCTAGTGGAGGGGGAGAAAATATCGGCGGCTGAACCGTGATTCGAACCAGTGCGCTCAGATTCTCTCGCTTCCTAGGCGGACGCGTTACCCATAGGCGATAACTCCACTTAGTCAGTCAATTAGCGAGTCAATCAGTGCTAAGTACATACCCCGAGCGATGGCTTGATCAGTCAGTCAATTGGCGAGTCAATCAGTGGTAAGTACAGACCCCGAGCGATGGCTTGATCAGTCAGTCAATTAGCGAGTCAATCAGTGGTAAGTACAGACCCCGAAGCGATGGCTTGATCAGTCAGTCAATTGGCGAGTCAATCAGTGGTAAGTATAGACCCCGAGCGATGGCTTGATCAGTCAGTCAATTAGCGAGTCAATCAGTGGTTAGTATAGACCCCGAGCGATGGCTTGATCAGTCAGCCAATTAGCGAGTCAATCAGTGGTTAGTATAGACCCTGAACAATCGCCTGAGTAGTCGGTATGACAGTCAGTTAACTAGTAAATCAGCAGTAAGTACAGGCCTTGATCGATTGCTTTATCAGTCTGTCAGCTCACTGGTCAGTCAGTAGTAAGTATAGAACACGATCGATCGTTTGATCACTCACTCAGTTCACCTCTAAACCCGTAGTAAGTATAGACCCAGACCCAGATGTGGAGTGATGGCCTGGAGGCAACGCGTCCGCCTATGAAGCGAGAGAATCTGAGCGCGCTGGTTCGAATCACGGCTCAGTCGTCAATATTTTCTCCGCCTTCACTAGACCTTGGGTAATGGTCTGGACGCTAGTCATTCGGATGAGACGATAAACCGAGGTCCCGTGTACAGCACGCATTTAGCGCACGTAAAAGAACCCGTGGCAACAAAAGGGTTGTCCCTGGCAAACATTCTGTAGAAAAATCCACGTCGATAGGAAAAACAAATAAAACTGTACACAGGAAAGAATACAAAAAAAAAGGGTGGCGCTGTAGTGTATCGATGCGCTCTCCCTTGGGACAGCAGCCCGAATTTCACACAGAGAAAATAATCTGTTGTGACAAAAAAACAGAGAAATACAAATACAAGCATAGACCACGGTCGATGTTTGATCAGTCACTTAGTCAACTAACCATTCAGTTATTATTATTAAGTATAGATCCACTCAATCAATCACTTAGTGAATTCACCAGTCAATCAGAAATAAGTATTGATCCCGATGAATCGTTTAATCAATCATAGTAATCAATATGACTTAATCATGGTAAGTAAAGTATAGACCCCGATCGATAACAAGATGACCCAGTCAGACACCCCAGTCAGTTAATTAGTAAATCAGCAGTGAGTAAGTACGTACAGGCATTGATCGATCGCTTTATCAGTCAGTTAGTTCACTAGTCAATCAGTAGTCTACCCAAGTTTAGACCGCAATCGATCGCGAGATCACTGTCAGTCAGTTCAATAGTCAGTCTGTAGTCTACCTAAGTATAGACTCCAATCTATCGTGTGATCATTCAGATCACTAGTCAATTAGTAGTAAGCACAGACCCCGACTGATTGCGTGATCAGTCAGTCAGTCAGTCAGTGAGTCAATTAACTAGTCATTAATTCTTCTTCTTCTTCTTCTTCTTCTGCGTTCGTGGGCTTCAACTCCCACGTTCACTCGTATATACGCGAGTGGGCTTTTTACGTGTATGACCGTTTTTACCCCACCATGTAGGCAGCCATACTCCGCTTTCGGGGGTGTGCATGCTGGGTATGTTCTTGTTTCCATAACCCACCGAACGCTGACATGGATTACAGGATCTTTAACGTGCGTATTTGATCTTATGCTTGCGTATACACACGAAAAGGGGTTCAGGCACTGGCAGGTCTGCACATATGTTGACCTGGGAGATCGTAAAAATCTCCACCCTTTACCCACCAGGCGCCGTCACCGTGATTCGAACCCGGGACCCTCAGATCGAAAGTCCAACGCTTTAACCATTCGGCTATTGCGCCCGTCACTAGTCATCAATAAAACAGTGCAGTAATGGTGCCATCTATCCGACGAACACACCTGCCCCCCGCCCCCCTTCACCCCCACCCCTCTCCCCACCCCCCACACACCTGACATGAACCAATAATGCTGGCAATGACGTTTCAGTGTCTGGTACATCCGTTTTCAAGACTTTCCAACTTAATGACCAGTATACACACACACACACACACACACACACACACACACACACACACACACACACACACATTCACATTCACACACACACACACACACAGTAGCACACGCACACGCACACAATTACTTATGCAATCTCTCTCTCTCTCTAGCTCTTTCTATCTGTCCCTCACACCCACACCCACCCAAACACACACACACACACAATCACTCACCCATACAATCTCCGTCCCTCTCTCTTTCTCTCTCTCCCTCACACACACACACACACACACACACACACACACACACACACACACACACACACACACACACACACACACACACAGCTTCCCCCAACACACACACACACACACACACACACACACACACACACTCACTCACTTGTACAATCTCCGTCCCCCTCTCTCTCACACACACACACACACACACACACACAGACACACACACACACACACACACACACACCACCCTCACATCGCCAACCGTGGTGGGCGTGGCGGGGAAGATGACCAGGGTGGACACGGGGAACTCCCCGACCAGCCGCCACAGGTCCAGCACCGTGCCCGCCAGAGGCATCTGGGTCACCACAAACTGCTGCTTCTTCCGGTAACCCTGTGGGGGGGGGGGGAAGCCAGACCATTCAGTACACACCCACACCCACCACCACCCACCACCCACCACCACCCAAATCAAATCACGGTGCTCAGAGCCTCGCCGACCACTGAAGGGCCATAGATAAAGACCTACATACTGACAGACAGACAGACAGACAGACAGACAGACATTCACACACGGTAACTCGTGATCACATTTGCTAATGTAAAAAAATGAAAAAAACAAAACAAAAAAACTTTCATCTCGTCCACAAAACCGATTTATTTTTCAAATAACAAAAAAAAGAACACACAAATAAACACCAACAACAACAAAGAAAACAAAAAAACAACAAAAAAACCACCGTGACGAACTGACCGGCAGATACACAGCGTTGATGTAATCACTGGAACCAGCGGCAGCCGGAGACAGGAAGGGGCGGTGACTGTCCTCTGAAAACACAAACATGCATGCATGATGGTCAGTCATGTCCGACTATAACCATGGGAACAACAGAGGAGGTTAACTGCTGCCCTGCCCCGACTGTCTTAGAATTCGATCACAGCGAAGAGTGTCTTGCCCAAGCTACATCTCTTTCTAACACGTTTGCTTTAGAACAGTCCGACTATATATGATAGTCAGTCGTGTCCGACTATGACCATCAGAACAGCAGAGGAGACAACTGCTGTTCCGACTATTTGGGCTAGAATTTTATTATAGTGGAGAGTGTCTTGCCCAAGTGCATACCCACTCTCTCGGCCAAGAGGGTTTTAGGACAGTCGGCGTTGGGATGGTTCCCAAAGGCCAACTGGCCCACAAGGCTGCAGCACTAAGAGCAAGTGCAATTTTGCCTCCTAGTTTGAGAGTCATAGTCCTTCACAAAAGACTAAGCTGTAAATGGTTTCCCATTGACAGGAGAAACCACTGATAATACAGCTCTCACTTTGCTGTTGGCCCAAATGTAAACTTATGTCAATCTGTGATATAACCGACTACAACCACCACAACAGCAGAGGCGGCATCTGCTGTCCTGACTATCTTGGTGCTAGAAATCTGATTACAGTGGAGTGTGTCTTGCCCAAGTTACATCCCTCCGCTCTCTCGACAAAGTGGGTTTCAGAACAGTCGGCGCTGGGATGACCAACTGCCCCCCCTCCCCCCAAGGCTGCAGCACTAAAGAGTCAGTGCAAGCTTGCCCTCCTAGTCATAGTCGTTCAGAAAAGACTTAGCTGTAAATGGTTTTTTCCCATTTCATCTCCTGGCCTCACTGTTTGTTAACTTCCAGTTGAAAAACCACCGAGGCAACCATGTGTTTGTTCTGTATTGTCCATGTGTTCTGTGTGGCTTGTTCAGGATTAAAGAGGCTATGCCAGTCTTGAATAAAAGCTTATTTGTGTTTGCACATTTATTCTGTCTTTGCTGTTGTGTGCACATGTCAAATGATCGGTATAAGGACAGACCCGGTGCTTCCTTTTTTGAGGAAGTGTCTGGGTTTGTTCCAATGTGCCTTTTACTTACCTGTGTGCTAGCTGAATCGGCAGCGTAAGCAGCACTGACCTGAAGTTGTGTACCTTGTGTATGGAGAGAGTTACCACTCTTTACTATCTGTTAATTGATCATACAGTTCCCACTTTGGTGCTGGCCGAACTGTACAACTCATGTTTATCTCCGGTATAAGCCGAACATTAAGCTACAAACTGGTGGGGAAAAAAACCCAAAACATGTAGGCCTTTCCACCTGGAACAACCTACCTGAAACAATCTAGGACAGTGACTCAATCAGTCTTTAAACACAGAGGTTCATCTCTTGCATGTAAAGGTGTTGTGTGTGTGTGTGTGTCTCTGTGTGTGTGTGTGTGTGTGTAGTCTTCAGTTTTATGTCTTTCCACTTAAAGTGATATTAGACGAAAAAAAAAAAGAAAAAAAAAGGTGGGGGGTGTGGCTGTGGGGGGCAGTTGGGGAAGAATGGTGTGTGTGTGTGTGTGTGTGTGTAATTTATATGTATGTGTGAGTGTGTATGTAAGTGCGTTACGTGCGTGTGTGAGTGTGCGCAGACACGTGTTAGTATTAGTGCACCGACGATTGCAATTAATTATTCGTCATTCTCCCTCACCCCCCACTCCCCTCTCTAACCCTTCCAAATTGTCTCCCCTATCCTATTTCTGTTTCACTTCCTGTTTCACGTCACTGACGATACTCACTGGGCAGAATGTTGTAGTATCGGTTTTTGACGATGTTTTCGTCTTCTCGTCCCGCTTTGTAATCGTCCTCGTCCACCTTGGACTGACATATCGCCAGACGCTATGGTCATGGAACACACAGGACAATAAATAAATCATTCTGTTTTGTAGCGATCAACATCCGGTCTGGAACACACAGGACAATAAATAAATCATTCTGTTTTGTAGCGATCAACATCCGGTCTGGAACACACAGGACAATAGATAAATCATTCTGTTTTGTAGCGATCAACATCCGGTCTGGAGCACACAGGACAATAGATAAATCATTCTGTTTTGTAGCGATCAACATCCGGTCTGAAGCACACAGGACAATAGATAAATCATTCTGTTTTGTAGCGATCAACATCCGGTCTGGAACACACAGGACAATAAATAAATCATTCTGTTTTGTAGCGATCAACATCCGGTCTGGAACACACAGGACAATAGATAAATCATTCTGTTTTGTAGCGATCAACATCCGGTCTGGAACACACAGGACAATAGATAAATCATTCCGTTTTGTAGCGATAAACATCCGGTCTGGAACACACAGGACAATAGATAAATCATTCTGTTTTGTAGCGATCAACATCCGGTCTGGAACACACAGGACAATAGATAAATCATTCTGTTTTGTAGCGATCAACATCCGGTCTGGAACACACAGGACAATAGATAAATCATTCTGTTTTGTAGAAATAAACATCCGGTTGGAAAACACAGGAAAATAGATAAATCATTCTGTTTTGTAGAAATAAACATCCGGTTGGAAAACACAGGAAAAAAGATAAATCATTCTGTTTTGTAGCGATCAACATCCGGTCTGGAACACACAGGACAATAGATAAATCATTCTGTTTTGTAGTGATAAACATCCGGTCTGGAACACACAGGACAATAGATAAATCATTCTGGTTTGTAGTGATAAACATCCGGTCTGGAACACACAGGACAATGGATAAATCATTCTGTTTTGTAGTGATAAACATCCGGTCTGGAACACACAGGACAATAGATAAATCATTCTGTTTTGTAGTGATAAACATCCGGTCTGGAACACACAGGACAATAGATAAATCATTCTGTTTTGTAGTGATAAACATCCGGTCTGGAACACACAGGACAATAGATAAATCATTCTGGTTTGTAGTGATAAACATCCGGTCTGGAACACACAGGACAATAGATAAATCATTCTGTTTTGTAGCGATCAACATCCGGTCTGGAACACACAGGACAGTAGATAAATCATTCTGTTTTGTAGCGATCAACATCTGGTCCGGTTGTTTTTACCCAGTCCTCGCAACGTTTCACACTGGCGGAAGAGATCCATGTAAACAATGATCAAATGCTTGCAAATACACACACACACACACACACACACACACACACACACACACACACACACACACACACACACACACACAGAGAGAGAGAGAGAGAGAGAGAGAGAGAGAGTCTCACTCCCTGCATGATGCAGAACAGTACCTTGTACTCAGCGGCCATCTTGGTGAACCCCTCAGCAGTGGGCTTGCTGAGCTCCATGACAACGTCCTGAAGGCTGTCTCTGCTGTACAGGCTGTCCCTCACCGACATCCCCACCAGCACTGCCTCGTGAAGGAACAGGTACTGCTCCTGAACACAATGGACATGAACTCAAATGAAAAGCCGAGCGATATAATCCGAGAGGTGAGCCACAAACAGGTATAAAAAAAAAAACCCAAAAACCCAAAAACATGTAGCCCCATCACCCTGGAGAACTCTACCTGATACCATCCAGAACACCAGTATTCAAATACGTTTTGAAAACACAGTGGTTCACCTCTTCCACAGAGAAGTTTAACACACACACACACACACGCGCGCGCGCGCGCGCGCGCAGCAACACCATCACCGCCATCACTACCACCACACTACAAGCCAACACCTGATTCCATAGCGCAGTGAGAGAGAGAGAGAGAGAGAGAGAGAGAGAGAGAGAGAGAGAGAGAGAGAGAGAGAGAGCGGATTGGTGAGAGAAACAGACAGATGAACAGACAAATAAATATGCGGACTTCAATAGAGTGCCGTACAGAAATATAGTAGGAGAGAGAGGGATTAAGTTGTTGTTTTTTGTTGTTTGTTTGTTTTGTTGTTTTTTGTTTTGTTTTTTGTGTATTTTTTTTAAATGAAAACTGGAAGCAAAAAAAAAAAAAGCATGAAAGAGAGAAATGAAGGAAGGAATAAAAGTAAGCCAGAAAGACAGAAAGAAAAAGAAAACCAAATAAAAGCTTTGAAAATCCTTTCGTCATTTCTCACGTCACACTATCTCGAACAGATTCACCCCCACCCACCGTCTCTCTCTCTCTCTCTCTCTCTCTCTCTCTCTACCACTCTCTCCCGCTTTCCCACACACATTAATTAAACAAACTCGTGTCACATTCGATTGACACTGATTGATCCGTCGTCGAAGTTGCAACACACACCCACACACAAGTGCCGAAGCGCTTGACTGTCCATTTCCAAATCACGCCCATCCCAACACGTTTTCCAGCCTGTATCCTCCCCCCCCCCCCCCCTCTCTTCCCTTCCTCTTCCCTTCCCTTCCCTTCCCCACTCAAGCTATGCCAACCTCTGTCCTTCTCTTCCCTTAACCACTGCTATACCCATCAAATTCACGGGCATGGTGACGTTACTGATGACGTCATAAAAATAAGGGGAAATAAATATGGAAAGCTGAAAATCCACGCATTTTGATTTGATTTGAAAAGGATACTTATATATCGCCTATCCCCCTGTTCGGAGACCGAGCTCTAAGCGTTTTACAAACACGGGAGTCGTTTACACAACAGGCTGCCTATCTGGGACAGAGCCGACTTGACAGCTGCCACTGGGCGCTCATCATTCGTTTCCTGTGTCATTCAATCAGGTTTCAGTCTTTGATCTAGAAAGGTGTTTCTCCACAACATTTTGTCGGTTTTGGGGGCTAACTGTTCTGGGTATTGGTTTATAATTGGTAACGCTGCATATAACTTTTTATCTGACAGTCAAGAGGTGACGGGCCCAACAGCCGAGTGGCTGAAGCATTGGACTTTCAATCTGAGCATCCCGGGTTCGAATCTCGGTACCCTGGTAGGTAAAGGGTGGAGATTATCCCGATCTCCTGCACCAACGCATGTTATGCAGAAGATCAAATATGCGCGTTAAAGATCCTGTAATCCATGTCAGCGTTCAGTGGGTAATGGAAGCAAGAACTTTACCCAGCATGCACAACCCCACACCCCCCGAAAACGGAATATGGCTGCCTACATGGCGGAGTAAAATCAACAAAATGATCAAACAAGTAAAACGTTACATGTCTGAGTATGTGTGTGCGTGACCGAAACCTGACTGACTAACACAGGGAAAGAATGACAAGCACCGCCAAAATGGCAGCTCGTTGTGCAAATGACTCGCATTTGTGAAGTGCGTCAGAGCTTGATCTTCGATCGAGGATAGATGCTATGTAAGTGTTCATATCATACATTCATTCGTTAGTGTGGAAAGAATCTGAGAGTGCGTTTACTACTATCTGTGAGCTATCAAGCGGTGTTTTCGCTGATGAAAAATAATTCTAGTCGCTATGTAAGTTTTTTTTTGTTTTGTTTTTTGTTTTGTTTTTTTTTTTGTTCTTGTTTTCTAATCATTTTGATAAATTACCTCCCTTTAATGATAATTTTGATATATATCCTCGTTGATATATCCTCGTATCATTTTTTTTCTTTGTTTCTTTTCTCTCTTTTTCTCTTATTTTTTCTCATGTGTATAATCATTTGGATGAGTACACGTTTCGTAATGTTCAAATAGATTTTTTTCTTAAAAAAAAAAAAAAAGGAAATCCGGATATCATTATCATTAAAAGAGAGTGTGGACCCTCCCACCCCCCCTTACCCCCTCTCCCCGCCCCCCGCCACCTACCCCCCCAACCCCCCACCCCTTGCTGTGTCCCCCCACCCACACCCTCCCCAACTCACCACAGTCTGTATCATGTTGACGCGGGCCTGGCGCAGCTTCCAGACACACGTGTTGAAGTCCAGGGACAGCGTGGCAGACGCCTCCCAAAGCAGGTGGTCCAGGGCAATGTAGGTCCCCGTGCGACCGATGCCCGCACTGGCACGGGTGGGTGAGACACAGAGAGTTGGAATGGGGGATGGGGTTTGGAATGACGATGATGATGATGATGATGATGGTGGTGGTGATGGTGGTGGTGATGGTGATGGTGATGATGATTGTGATGATGATAATGAGGATGGTGATGCTCGTGATTATGACGACGACGACGACGACAACGACAACAACACACACACACACACACAAACACACACCACAACACGCTCACCACACACACACACACACACACACACACACACAACACCCCCCACACCTAACCCCACCACCACCACCACACACACACAGCACCCACCTATCACACGCCCTTTCCACCCCTAACCCCAACCGACGCCCCCCCCCCACCCCCCCGCCCCCCCGCCACCCCTTTAACCGGGGGTACGAACCTGCAGTGGACGACAACTGGTAGCTCGGGTGGCTGGGAGGCCACATGTGCCGACACCACCATGTGGAAGTCCACCAGGGGCCAGGGGGAGGAGGGTACCCCTTTGTCCGGCCACGACGTGAAGTGGTGCTGGGTCACCTGGATCTTTCGGCCCTCCTGTTAGTGGGGAACGGAACGGAACGGAATGGTTTATTCACATATAGGCCTCAGCCCCAAGTGAAGGGGTTAATATGAACATTATACAACTCAATGAGACAACATAAGCAAACAAGCATAAATGCAGATAACAAAACATAATTATATTCATTTCACGAAGTGACTATTTCTCTAAGTTTGAAAGCCTTATACAAAAACAAGGAAAAATCACGAACGTCCTTACTGTTGCTTGACGACATTAACAGACTTAATTTAAACAAAGAGGGATGTTTGTAATATTTTGCTTTTATAAACATTTCACGAATATTTTCTAGCACTGG
>NC_134878.1:47292751-47297751 GCF_041734735.1 Babylonia areolata
AGAAGAAAACAAAAGTGGGAATAAAGAGGAGGTTGTGTGTGTGTGTGTGTGTGTGTGTGTGTGTGTGTGTGTGTGTGTGTGTGTGTGTGTGTTTCGCTTAACTTTACTATCTTGAGTCAATGCTGTATCACAATTTTAATCTGAGCGGCCATTTCAGAATCCTGTGCACTTTGAGCACTCTCTTGATAATGTATCATATGCACGCATGCAGATACCACATCCGAGACGTCTTTCATACACACACACACACACACACACACACACACACACACACACATACACACACACAAACACGCACAAACACGTGTGTATATACATATATATGTATATGTATACACACACATATACACACGCGCGCGCGAATTTGGTGCCAGACATACTCCAGTCAAAGACACTGTGTAGTTTCTTACCTTGAGAAGCGATGAATCTAGGCTGTCCGTCATAACCCTGATAAGACAGACAAAAAGTACATGAGCATTTCTCTCTCTCTCTCTCTCTCTCTCTCTCTGTCTCTGTGTGTGTGTGTGTGTGTGTGTGTGTGTGTGTGTGTGTGTGTGTGTGTGTGCAAATCACTCTGTATCTCACTCACTCGCTCCATAGTTCATTCTTCCCTCCTCCCTCTCTCAAATTCACCCTTTCAGTTTTGAAATTAAAATTTCATTTCAAATGTGGCCCAAGACTGAATATTACCAAACTCAAAATTCAGCAGCATTATATCTTTTTAGTCAAATAAAAATAAATATATATATATGCAGCGTACTTTTCCGGCAACCCCAACCAAAACTGATGACTCCAATGAGCACCAAGTGGTCTGCAGCTTCAGTGAGTAATAAATAACAGCACAAAAAATAGCAGATCAGAATCAACTCATTCGCTGTAGGTTGTTGGGTTTTTTTTGTTGTTGTTGCTTTTTTGTTATTTCCTTTTTGTTTTTGGTTTGATTTTGCAACCAAAAAATCCCACACAAAACATTCATGAACCAGTTCATTCAACGACAAAGACTGATTTTGTGCAATTGAAGACTGCGTTAAAATAGCTCTTTATTGTTCTGACTTGTCCAGTATTGATACCCGACGTTACTGTTCCGACTTGTTCAGTATTGATACCCGACGTTACTGTTCCGACTTGTTCAGTATTGATACCCGACGTTACTGTTCCGACTTGTTCAGTATTGATACCCGACGTTACTGTTCCGACGTTACTGTTCCGACTTGTCCAGTATTGATACCCGACGTTACTGTTCCGACTTGTCCAGTACTGATACCCGACGTTACTGTTCCGACTTGTTAATGTTCAGTATTGATACCCGACGTTACTGTTCCGACATGTTCAGTATTGATACCCGACGATACTGTTCCGACATGTTCAGTATTGATACCCGACGATACTGTTCCGACGTTACTGTTCCGACATGTTCAGTATTGATACCCGACGTTACTGTTCCGACGTTACTGTTCCGACTTGTCCAGTATTGATACCCGACGTTACTGTTCCGACGTTACTGTTCCGACCTGTTCAGTATTGATACCCGACGTTACTGTTCCGACATGTTCAGTATTGATACCCGACGATACTGTTCCGACGTTACTGTTCCGACATGTTCAGTATTGATACCCGACGATACTGTTCCGACATGTTCAGTATTGATACCCGACGTTACTGTTCCGACGTTACTGTTCCGACATGTTCAGTATTGATACCCGACGTTACTGTTCCGACGTTACTGTTCCGACTTGTTCAGTATTGATACCCGACGTTACTGTTCCGACTTGTTCAGTATTGATACCCGACGTTACTGTTCCGACTTGTTCAGTATTGATACCCGACGTTACTGTTCCGACTTGGTCAGTATTGATAACCGACGTTACCGTTCCGACTTGTTCAGTATTGATATCCGACGTTACTGTTCCGACTTGTTCAGTATTGGTACCCGACGTACTGTTCCGACTTGTTCAGTACCGATACCCGACGTTACTGTTCCGACTTGTTCAGTATTGATACCCGAGAACTTACGTCCACATAGCTGGCATTGATGTAATCACTGTTTGGATCTCCATCTATGATGTTCATCTTTACTCGTGAATGATCATCTGAAACAGAGATAATGAGTGAGTGAGTGAATGTGTGTGTGTGTGTGTGTGTGTGTGTGTGTGTGTCTGTGTGCGTGTGTGTGTTAACTAACATAAATGTAATCAATTAGTATTTCGAATTCACACATAATGACAAAGGAGAAAACACACGCCTGTATTTCGTATGTCTACTCCTTAAGGCTTTGTGCAAATATATTGCTGATTATTAACGCGTTCTCTAGTGGATGACATAAGGGCTGAGACGGATGCTTATAATATATGGAAGTTATCGACTCGTTTCTGAGATCGTTTAACACATGACAACGCGGAGTTCATTCTCTTTCGCACATATACATGACGGTCAAATAAGGTGGCTATTATTATGGTGTCTGTAACAATGATAATGCGTAATCAAGTCAGGAAATCAAAATCTTAACCTTGCCACAATACATTTTTGATGTTTGCCCACATTAATTGGCAAATAAACTGGTGTGTTCATTTGTCTATAAAATTCAAATCAAACACTATCTTGGATACGACTCTTCAATCATTCTTGCCAACATCAGCCGTTTAATCTCAAATGAAGCCTGCGTACAAATCTGTTACATCTTCAACTTCCTCCGGGAGACAGAGAAAGACTCAAAGACGAGCAGACAGACAGACAGACAGACACACACAGACTGAGACAGAGACATAGAGATAGAGAGAGAGGAGAGAACACTGAACACTGAAATGTTTAATGTCATTCGCCATAAAGCTATAGTGACATAGTAGGTACAAATCAGAACAAAAACGGTGCAAAACAAATAAAATGGAACAGAAAAGAAAAATATAATCAAAGAAAAGTAAACTACAAAGGGATAAACGGCACTTTGGTACTTTGTCATTTGCTTAAAATGTCCATGTGGTAGGTGGGTACTGTGCCCTTTTCCCCCCAGTCGTTCGTCTCCAAGGTTTGAACAGTACACAGGAAACAAAGTACATATTAAAATCCGTATAATAATTATTTAAGCATATGACATCGACACACATCATATCACTACGAACACATAACAAAGTACATATAAAACATATAACACACCAGGAAAATACATTGTCGGAGAGAAGGAGAGAGAAAGAGAGACACAGAGAGAGACAGAGAGAGAGAGAGAGATTAAGACAGACTCAGAAAAAGAAAGAGAGCAAGGGAGTAAAACGACTGAAACAGTCAGAAAGAAAGGAGAGAGAGAGAAGAGAGAGGATGGGAGATGTATCATCATCATGATCATCAAAGTGAGTAACATGACGACAATGATTACACGTCCTCACAGGCGCAGATGTTCTTGTAGCGGTTCTTGCCTCTGTTGGCCGCGTTCAGAGCAACTTCGGTAGTGCTGATCAGACCTTTGGGCAGATTCTGAACACAGCCAACATCTCTGTACAGTGCCTTAGAATACTGCTCTCTCTCTCTCTCTCTCTCTCTCTCTCTCTCTCTCTCTCTCGAAATTGCTGAACATAGTTGTTGTAAAAGAATGCACATTGAGACTGACTTATTATGTCCACTTTGCCAGACGGAGAAAGAAAATTAGGTGCACTTTGTTCTATCCTGTCCTGTCTTGTATGATTTTAGAGTACAGTGCATACCATTGGTATCTGTCCAGATATGTATTCCATTCAATCAACAGAAGAAATGAATAAATAGTGAAACAGTTTACGTGATGTATACGATCATGTATTTCTATGTAGATGATCAAAGTTATCATTAATTTAAGTATCGAACGGGATAATATCTGCGTATAGATTACATTACAATGTTCATCAGTGTAATAACACTATTGCTTGGCATGCTTTGAGAAGTGAATCGCAACTTCACCATGTTGGCAACGACACCCCCTCCACGCCCCTACCCATTGATATGACTTCCCTTGTATTGTGTGGCCCAAGGCCGATGTACATTAAATGTTCGAGTTCGAGTCTCTCTCTCTCTCTCTCTCTCTCTCTCTCTCTCTCTCTCTCGCTGCGAGGTTCTCTTGTATCATAAATGTTGTGTGAACCTGTGGTGCTTATCTAATTTACGTACTGACGATAAACTCTTGTTGTTGCCCCTTTTCATATGGAGCCAAAGCCTTAAATGAATAAAACATTTCACTGTCAGTGTCTCTGTCTCTCTCCCTCTCTCTGTCGATGCGTGCGTGAACTGGGGTGTAGTCATCAGAGACAGAACAGATATAGGTATATATTCTAAAAGATTTATCTTATAAAGTCACAAGCCCTTCGGGAACATCAACAGAAACAGAAAAGAACTGTGAACAAGTTCATCAACTTGCCACCCCCCACACCTTGCAACAGCCTTTTGTCCCCCCGAAAAAATCCAGTGCGTTCATAAAAAGCATAATCCATCAAAAAATGTAATAATGTAAAGAAATGATGCTTAGGTTAAGATGAAATACATCCCATAAAACACACACACACACACACACACACACAAACACACACACACACACACACACACAAACACACACACACACACACAAACACACACTACAAACACACACACACACACACACACACACACACACACACACATACCACACACAAACACACAAAGACACACACCACACACACAAACACACCACACACACACACACACACACACACACACACACACACACACACACACACACACACAAACACACACTACAAACACACACACACACACACACACTACAAGCACGCGCACACACACACACACACACACACACACACTCACACACACAAACACACACACACACACACCACAAACACAAACACACCACACACACACACAAACACACACACACACACACACACTACAAACACACACACACACACACACACACACACACACACACACACACACACACACACACTACAAACACACACACACAAACACACAAACACACACACACACAC
>NC_134878.1:47302751-47317751 GCF_041734735.1 Babylonia areolata
TGGTGATGATGATGCTGATGATGATGATGGTGGTGGTGGCGGTGATGATGATGGTGATGGTGGTAATGATGATGATGAATGATGACGGCGATCAAGGTGATGACGATGATAATGATGGTGGTGGTGAGGATGATTCTTCCTCGTTCGCCTCCCATTTGATAAGCAGCCCGGTGTCCTCGATGAAGTCTTGACTGGTGGATGAAGCTGCCTCTTTTCAGCCGGCTCTTGGTGGGTCTGCTCATTCTGTTGTTCATTGGATGGTTTTCAAGGCGTCTGAATTTTGCTGCCTGGATGAGGATCTTTGTGTCCCTTCTGTCCTCCAGTGACTGTAGCCCAGTGGTCTTCAGGATTGGGGTGGATCTCATGGCGCCAGTTATGACACGCTGTGCTTAGTTCTGTTTCTGTGGTGATGATGACGGTGGTGGTGGTGGTGGTGATGATGATGATGATGGTGGTGGTGGTGGTGGTGGTGATGGTGATGATGGTAATGATGACGGTCATGATGATGACGGTGGTGGTGGTAGTGATGATGATGATGATATGGATTCTTATACAACGCCTGTCCTCGGTCAGAGACCCAGCACTAAGCGCTTTACAGACACGGAGTCATTTGAACAACAGGCTGCCCACCTAAGTAGAGCCGACTGACAGCTGCAGATGGGTGCTTATATTTAGGGGAATAAAATGTTCAATCAGTTCAGTTCAGAGTTGATGATAATGGATACTTATATTGCGCCTATCCTCGGTCGGAGACCAAGCTCTACGCGCTTTACAAACAAGGAGTCGTTTACACAACAGGCTGCCTACCTTGGTAGAGCCGACTGACAACTGCCATTAGTTTCCCCGTGTCATTCAATAAGGTTTCAGTCACGCAAACATACAGACACGCAACATTTTACGTGTATGTCCATTTTGTTTATTTACCCCGCCGTGTAGGCAGCCATACTCCGTTTTCGGGGGTGTGCATGCTGGGTATGTTCTTGTTTCCATAACCCACTGAACGCTGACATGGATCACAGGATCTTTGAATTAACGTGAGTATTTTATCTTCTGTGTGCGTATATAGACGAAGGGGGTTCAGGTAATAGCGGGTCTCCACATAATATGTTGGCCTGGGTGATCGGAACAATATCCACCCTTTACCCACCAGGCGTCATTACTGAAACTCGAACCCGTTCACTTCAATTCAGTTCAGTTAAGAGTTGGGTTTTTTTTGTTTTTTTTTGACTCACTTGTGTAAACAAAGTGAGTCTATGTTTTAACCCGGTGTTCGGTTGTCTGTGTGTGTGTGTGTGTGTGTGTGTGTGCGTGTGTGTCTGTGCGTCTGTGTCCGTGGTAAACTTTAACATTGACATTTTCTCTGCAAATACTTTGTCAGTTGACACCAAATTAGGCATAAAAATAGGAAAAATTCAGTTCTTTCCAGTCATCTTGTTTAAAACAATATTGCACCACTGGGATGGGCACAAAAAAAATAAAAAATGAAACTTAATTATATGCAAACTGCATTTACTGTTATATTTATATTTTTTGTATTCTCTAAACTTGGCACTTTGATCTGATATTCTGACCCAACAACAGGAGCAGTCATTTTTATCATTTTTTGTTCAAACAGGAACTTCTTTTGCTAAGCATGGAAGTTTTATTTATTTTGCAAACGTTTTGGTGCGGCTGGTAAAAAAGGGAAATTACTCTGTAATTAATGCTAGGGGGCTTAATTTGCTTTAAACTGATCATTCTCATCTTAAACATTATATTTTGAAATTATACTCAATACATAAAAAGCTTCGATTTTTTTTTTAAGTGTATCACAAGTGAGTCTTGAAGGCCTTGCCTCTCTTGTTTCATCTGTCTTGTTCATTTCAGTTCAGTTCAGAGCTGATAAAAATCAGTTCAGTTCAGCTCAGCCCAGTTCAGAGTTGATTAAAATGAGGTCAGTTCAATTCAGTTCAGTTCAAAGTAAATCAAAATCAATTCAGTTCAGTTCAGTTCTGTTCAATCCGGCCTCAGTCAATTCAGCTGAATTAAGTTCAATTAAATTCAGGACAATACAAACCGAATCAATTTAGTTTCGTATAGGTCAGTTCAGCTCAATTCAGTACTAGTCAGTGCAATCAAGTCCAAGTCAATTCATCTGAATTTAGTTCAGTTAAAAATCAGAACGATGGCCTACGAAACAAATAAAATTAGTCCACTTTAAATGAGTTCAGTTCATTAAAGCAGTTAAACATCAAGTTTAGTTCAATTCATCAATACGGATGAAATCAATTCGGTTCAGTCCGGGTCAGTTGTGTTCAATTCTGTTCCATCATTTCGATTCAATTTAGATGAATACATTTTCTTTCAGTACGGACCATTCAGATCAATTAGCTGGGACAAACATCACATTCAAAAACAGCCATTGATTATTCAGTCGGTGTGTGTGTGTGTGGTGGGGGGGGGTAATGGTGTGTGTGTGTGGGGGGTGGGTAATGGTGTGTGTGTGTGTGGCGGGGGGGTAATGGTGTGTGTGTGTGGGGGGGGGGTAATGGTGTGTGTGGGGGGACGGGGGGGGTTAATGGTGTGTGTGTGTGTGGCGGGGGGGTAATGGTGTGTGTGTGTGTGGGGGGGGTAATGGTGTGTGTGGGGGGACAGGGGGGGGTAATGGTGTGTGTGTGACTGGTTTTGAGGGCATTTATAAACGTGACAATTGAGCGGGAGTTGAGTGAACAACGCAGTGAAAGAGAGAGGGGGAGAGAGAGACAGAGAGAGAGAGAGCGAGAGAGAGAGAGAGAGAAGGAGAGGAGGAGACAGAGACAGAGAGAGCGAGAGCGAGAGAGAGAGAGAGAGAAGGAGAGGAGGAGAGAGAGACAGAGAGAGAGAGAGCGAGAGACAGAGAGAAGGAGAGGAGGAGAGAGATACAGAGAGACAGAGAGCGAGAGACAGAGAGAAGGAGAGGAGGAGAGAGAGACAGAGAGAGAGAGAGCGAGAGAGAGAGAGAGAAGGAGAGGAGGAGAGAGAGAGAGAGAGAGAGAGAGAGAGAGAGAAGGAGAGGAGGAGAGAGACACAGAGAGAGAGCGAGAGAAGGAGAGGGGGAGAGAGAGACAGAGAGTGAGAGAGAGAGAGAGAGAGAAGGGAGCGAGTTTGGAGGAAACTAAATTCTTTAGAAACACACACTGACACACTTACTACTGCTTTGACGGGACTCCCGAGTAAATCAGTATCACCGACGACGACAATGAACACGAGCAATGACAATAAATGGCGAGAACGATCGACAATACACCACAACATGAAAAAGTATGTAAAAAAAATAATAAATAAAAAAAATCGGTAAAGGCCGTTTTTAGCATCCTAAATTCAAGAACCTATTTTACCGGCAATGTCTGTGCATGTGTGAAACGATATCACCATTAGTAGATGTTGTAACCCATTTTCAGTGGATTTCGACTCTGTTATTTTGGTACGAACATCTTACGTTCATCACAGAAGTCTCCAAGCCAGCCAGCCTGACAACCATGCTGGCACCGACCGTCAATGGCATCACAGTCCTGGTCCACACATCCGGGGCTGCACGAGCTCGTGCAGTTCGGACCCCACGTGGTGACCTCACACGCTGAAACACGTCATCAAAGTAATGACGTCAACATCTACGGGACTGTGAATCATGTACAACGACATTTTCAGACAGAATTTGTCAGACATATGTGTCATTCAATGTATAATGTCCTTGAATTAATGTATTCTGTTGATTTTTTTTAAATGTATATATATATACATTTTTTTTTAAACTAATGCTTTCAAAGGCCTGACTAAGCGCGTTGGGTTACACTGCTGGTCAGGCATCTGCTTGGCAGATGTGGTGTAGCGTATATGGATTTGTCCGAACGCAGTGACGCCTCCTTGAGCTACTGATACTGATACAGATACTTATGCAATAGTGCTTTCTGGACATAACAAAACTCAAACAGATGGATGTTTCTCATGTAGGCTATCTTATGGTAGCTAAATCCTACGTATAGAAATATCGAATCAAAAAAACAACGCCAACATTACAAAACTGATGTTCTTAGTTTTTAGCAGAACTATGATAATAAAAAAAAAAAACCGATGACAATCAACATCATCATCATCACCCGCGGCGACCTCATCAACATCTTCATCATCAACATCATCGTTATCGGGTCATTACCTCCATTAAAACGATCACCTCAGAACACAGAACAATTAAACGACTCACGTTGAAGGCACTGGGGCTGCTGCCATCCCGCCCTGCACGCGCAGGCTCCCGTCACGTGATCACAGTCCAGCACAGTGCAGTGAAAGCTGCACCTCTCGGAACAGTCCGCGCCAAAAGAGCCGGCTGCACACTCTGTGCGACAAACAGCACGTGTCGTCATCAGTAACAACAACAATAATAATAATACATTGTACTTATTATTCCACATACAATGGGGTCTCCACTTTGCAAACTATATCATCCACAGCCCCTTAAGTCTCCAGGCGAGAAATGATTTTATCCACAGCCTTTCAGGGAGGGAAAAAATTAAAAAAATAACACGCACACCCACACCCCCCTGCCCTGCCGCCGCCGCCGCACTCTCGCACATCGGCGGAGAGGAGAGTGTTGGTCCGTGTTTCAAGACGGGTCGGGTGGAGGGCCGACCGATTCGCCACCGACCCTGTGCCGGCGGGCCCACCCCAATCCGTCGCGGGAGGCGGTCGGCAGACACGGTTGCCCAGTCTCTGCCAGTCGAACGACCCACGAGGGCAGGGCGGCCTACGCCGGCGGCGGCTCCTCGGTCCCCGAGCGGATCGGGACAGGCGGGGCTATACCAGCGAACGCCGAAGCGCGCGCCTACCATCCCCGCCGCCTTCTGACCGCCCGAGAACCGGTCGTGGCGCTCTGCCCGCGGAAAGTGCACACGGCCGGCGCGCGTCCCGCCACCGGGGGAGTCTTGCGATCCCCTAACCCGGCAGGGCGGGCGCGGCAGCCTTCCGAGCTGAATTCCGCGGGCCGACTTTGCGGATCCACCCGTTTGCCACCCGCTTTGGGCTGCATTCTCAAACAACCCGACTCCGGAGACACTCGCAGCCGACGCACCAGCGGCCAGTAAAGGCCTGACACCCGCTCTGGGAGAGGCCCCGATCAGGAGGACTTCGGTCACCAGCGCAGTCGACAGTTGGCGTCCCATACACCACAGTTCCCGCCAGCGAGATGCTGGGGGATTCGGTGCTGGGCTGATCCCGCTTCACTCGCCGTTACTGAGGGAATCCTTGTTAGTTTCTTTTCCTCCGCTTAGTGATATGCTTAAATTCAGCGGGTAATCTCGTCCGATCTGAGGTCAGAAAAAAGAAAAAGCTCCTCCGCGACAAAGAGGTGGGTGCGGGCGGACGGGCAAGAAGGCACGCTGGCTTAGAAAGCTATCCGAGCCATGTCCTTCACCCCCGCGCACAGGACGGCACAGCGCCTCCCCCTGAAAGGGAGTCAGAGCGAAAGGAAGTCGGCCGCCACCGCTTGGAGCGGCGGACCGGGTCTGCACTTGGAAACTAGCCAGGCGGACGGGTTGACCTTTGCAGGCTGTGCGCCAACAGGAGCGATCCGCCACACCACGCCGCGTCCCCCACAACCAGGGTGACGCATAAGGCGCTGCGGAGGTTGTCCTTCACCCACATTGGGCAGAGCCCGAGTTGAGGCCCCCCAGCAAGTGTCTCGGGACCAGGCGTTGACGACTAGGCCTTTTTTTCACGGCGCCGGAACGATTTTGGCAATTTTCCACAGCTTTTACTTTTTATCCACAGCCTTTACTTTACTTTTTCTCTCCGAGCATGCAAAAGTTGACAGAAAACGCCCTTTGCCATTGACGGGACCTACCTACCTATCTACCTACCTACCTACCTTCTCACACAGAAAATAATAAGAATAATTATAATAATTAATAAATAAATAAATAAATAAATAAATAAATAAAAACAAAAATAAATAAACAAATTAAAACAACAGCAAAACAACAACAACAACAACAACAACAACAACACACACACACACACACACACACAATACAACACAACACAACACACACACACACACACACACACACACACACACACACACACAATACAACACAACACACACACACACACACACACACACACACACACAGAGAGAGAGAGAGAGAGAGGGGGGGGGGACATATGAATACAATAAAATGAAACAAAATAATAAAGTACATAAATGTGGTAGTGTGGAATGAAGTTCCGATTACCTCCCGTTTTGTTGTGTTGTAGATTATTGAGGTCAAAAGATTTGGAAGTTAAATGCAGACATAGAAGTGGGAAAGCAAAATCTGTATACACCAATACAATACTACAAATTGCAGAAATCACGGGAGAAAAGGCACAAAATACTTACACACACACACACACACACACACACACACACACACACACACACACACACACACACACACAGAGCAAACACCGACCCACAAGCACACACACCACAGGCATACACCAATGGAAGGTGGGGGGGACATAGGGGTAATGTCGCGGGTGGGAGGAGACTATGCTTTGTCACATCGAAAGGCCATTTTAAACAGGTGGGTTTGGTTTTCTTTCACAGAGCTGGTGAGTGCCGGAGTTCCAGAGGAAGAGAATTCAAGACATAATGTGGTTGTGGCAGAATGGTTAAGACGCCCAGCTGCCGATATAGATTCCGCGAGGGTCTGGGTTCGAATCCCGCTCTCGCCCTTTCTCCCACGTTTGACTAGAAAATCGAACTGAGCGTCTAGTCATTCGGATGAGACGATAAACCCGAGGGGTACCCTGTGCAGCACGCACTTGGCGCACTGAAAAAGGACCCATGGCAACGAGAGTGTTGTCCTCTGGCAAAATTGCACTGAAGGAATCCACTCTGATAGGTACACAAATGTATATGCATACATATATATGTATGCATGCACTCAAGGCCCGACTAAACGCGTTGTGTTATGCTGCCGGTCAGGCGTCTGCCTAGCAGATGTGGTGCAGCGTATATGGATTTGTCCGAACGCAGTGCCGCCTCCTTGAGAAACTGAAACTGGTGATGGCTGTGGAGGCTGCAGAAAGCTGCATGCAGCAGCAGTGACAGCAACGCAGCTGTCGAGGCACTAACAGTGGCGGCAGTGGTTCCACTGGTAACGCTAGTTCATTGTTTGCAGTGACACGGGGACGAGGGTAGGGAATGGATGGGACGAAGACGACTTATCTCCACAGCAGCAGTAGTAGAAGCAGTAGCAGCAGCAGTAGTAGTAGTGTAGTAGTAGTAGTGTGGTGGGGGTGGCGGTGATGATGGGGGTATTGTAGTAGTAATACGTAGTAGCAGTAGTAGCAGTAGCAGTAGTAGTAGTAGTAGTGTGGTTATTATGAGGGTATTGTAGTAGTAGTGGTAGCAGTAGTAGCAGCAGCAGTAGTAGCAGTAATAGTAGTGTGGTGATGATAGAGGTATTGTGGTGGTGGTGGTGGTGGTGATAGTAGTAGTAGTGTGTACATTGTGTGTGTGTGTGTGTGTGTGTGCGTGTGTGTGTGTGTGTGTGTGTGTGTGTGGTCTGTCTGTCTGTCTGTCTGTCTGTCTGTGCGGGCGTGTGTATGTGCGTGTGTGTGCGCAGGCTCAGTGTCCAGTTAATGACTAAAAAAAATATATATCTTGTACTGTCAATAAAAATTTCTGGTAACAAAAATTCAATCATACCATGTAAATCTATGGTCTATGAGATTCACTGTTCCATTCATAGAAACAAAAGAACAAAACAAAAATCGTTCAGTGTACGCTTAGAGAAAAAGAACAACAACAACAACAAAACAAAAACAAAAAACATCCTCGTGTCCTGGTGCCAGTTGCATTGCTTGGTTCTAACTTTTTTGACAGTTACACGTGACTAAATGCCTACGTTGACCGAACTACGCCATTGGTCAGTTCCATACGACACACAGTTAGTAGCGGGGTTACGACCATACTAGGCTCTTCCGTCCGAGCAATGCAACTGGCTCCAGCTGAAGACCAAAGTAGGTTTACCGTGGTCACACTTGAAGTCTCTAAAGCCAGGCTCACAGCGGGCGCACAGGCCGATGGCGTTGCACGTGCCGTTCAGACAGTTGGCCGGGCACGGCTGATCGCAGTTCGAGCCCCAGAATCCTGGGTCACACCCTGCGGGAAAAAACAACAACATTCATTGGTCAATGACCCCCCCCCCCCTCTCTCTCTCTCTCTCTCTCTCTCTCTCTCTCTCTCTCTCTCTCAGTCACTCACTTAGAATAGCATGCCCTGGTCAACTATGTGAGCAGTCGAACTGTTTACTGAACTAGTCGGTCAGCTGATTAATAATAATAATAATAATAATAATAATTGCGCCTTTCATTAAAATACAACAATGCTCAAGGCACATTACACGAGTAAAATATAACACAAAAGAAACGAAGAACGAGCCTTGCTGCGGAATTCTGTAGTTACTCAACCAGTCAATCGTTCAAACTATCAGTCTCATCATTTCATCAGCCATCAAAGCAACGATGAACAGTAGGCCAATTAAACGTATCAGTGTTCAAATTAGCAGCAAATGTACAGTTGAAAAATGACGCAGCAGCCTATTATGTGGAGTGATGGCCTAGAGGTAACGCGTCCGCCTAGGAAGCGAGAGAATCTGAGCGCGCTGGTTCGAATCACGATAATAATAATAATACATTGTACTTATTATTCCCCATACAATGGGCTCTCGCTTTGCAAACTCCCCACATAATGGGCTCTAAGCGCCTCACATGAGACAATACATATACAATAGTGCATCGTACAACACAAGAGATGTGGAGTGATGGCCTAGAGGTAACGCGTCCGCCTACGAAGCGAGAGAATCCGAGCGCGCTGGTTCGAATCACTGCTCAGCCGCCGATATTTTCTCCCCCTCCACTAGACCTTGAGTGGTGACCTGGACGCTAGTCATTCGGATGAGACGATAAACCGAGGTCCCGTGTGCAGTATGCACTTAGCGCATGTGAAAGAACCCACGGCAACAAAAGGGTTGTTCCTGGCAAAATTCTGTAGAAAATCCACTGCGGATAGGAAAAACAAACAAAACTGCACGCAGGAAAAAAAAAAAAAAACGGGTGGCGCTGTAGTGAAGCGACGCGCTGTCCCTGGGGAGAGCAGCCCGAATTTCACACAGAGAAATCTGTTGTGATAAAAAGAAATACCAAAAAAAATTGTAGTTCCGGGTATTCTGAAGACAAAACTGCAAACAAGAAACAAGATCGTTGGCAGTGATTAGTCCGAAAAATTCTTATTCAGTGATGATCTCTGCTTGCCTGTACTGTTATGACAAGAGGTATGGTGTCAGACTTGGGCTTCCTGAAATCGAAATAAATATGTAAATGCGGAATAAACCAAAGTGAATATAATACACAGCTATTCCTCGAGTAACCTTTTAAGTCTAGCTGAGGGAAAAACAGACAATATGTAATCAAAACAAAATGAATCCTGCTCTCACAAAGGAAAACTGTTACCGAACGTGATGAAAATACCTAGGTGATTTTGATGTTGCTTTTTTTTTTTCTCTCCAACGAAACAAAATCAGTATCTAAATGGTTAGAAATAGAATCACATCACTGATTGATTTGCTTTTACTTGTCACTCTAAATACAACGTCGTATCTAGATATCATTCAGTCAGCTACAATATCACAATATTTTGAGATGTAGCGCCTTTCCAAAAGCTCGTCTTCAGTTGTGTTTCTGAAAGTGCCCCGGTCTCTGATGGAAATCTTCTTCGTTCATGGGCTGCAACTCCCACGTTCACTAGTATGTACACGGGTGGGCTTTTATGTGTATGACCGTTTTTACCCCGCCACGTAGGCAGCCATACTCCGTTTTAGGGGCGTGAACGCTGGGTATGTTCTTGTTTCCATAAACCACCGAACGCTGACATGGATTACAGGATCTTTAACATGCGTGTTTGATCTTCTGCTTGCGTATACACACGAAGGGGATCAGGCACCAGCAGGTCTGCACATATGTTGACATGGGAGATCGGAAAAAATCTCCACCCTTTACCCACCAGGCGCCGTTACCGAGATTCGAACCCGGGACCCTCAAGAATGAAAGTCCAACGCTTTGACTACTCAGCTATTGCGCCCGTCTGATGGAAATAAAACTTATCTTTCCTGTGACCGTCATCATCTATGCCTTTGGAGGTGTAGGAAAGTGGATGTGGAGGTTGGGGGGATGAATATGAACTGAACGAAATACCGAGAGATGATAATAGCAGTTATAATAATCACTATTGTCATAATCATTGTCATTATTATTTTTTTTATAAATGCCCTTTTTACTGATTAATAATTATAACATAATTGTTCTTATTATCGTTAGTAATCATCTTGCCTATTATCGTTAGGGTTTCTTCTTCGTCTTATTATTATTATTATTATTATTATTGTTGTTGTTATTATTATTATTATCATTATTATCAAAGGTGGGGTAATAACAGTGACGGCAGTAAAAGAACATAATAGAGTATGTATTTAACTGAGTACAAAAAGTCAACAACAAAATAAATATTGATAAAAAATGTAAACATTTATATAAACACAAAACGCTGTAATATGTTTGTTTGTTGTTTTTTTTTCTTTTATGTGTTTGTTTTTAGGCAGGTCATTTTTTTTTAATTTACTAACAGTCGTTTTGTTATCATCATTATCATCATCGTCATCATTATTACTTTTATAAAACTCTTGTTGTTATTATTACTATTGCTGTTGTTATTACTGCTGTTATTATCATTACTCTTATTGGCTTGCAAGATAAGTGTACACCACTAGTGAGTACCTTCTTCAATTGCAAAAGAGAAACGACATAAGAGTATACAACAGCAATACAAAGAAAACGAAGGGGAGAAAAATGACCGAAATGTAGACACACCAGCAAACAGAAGATCAAAAGACTCTAAAAGGATGTTCCACAAATCCAGTGTAACTTGGAAAACATATGGGTCCGGTGAAGATATCAACCTTTCCTTCTCGCCTTCTCAGTTTCCTCCTTAATTACAGGAAATGTTGAGAGTCCAAAAAAAAAATGAATTGATTAGTTGTTGTTGTTTTTCTGTATACTGTGTTAAACTCAACCCTCAATCATCAAACAATTGTCAAGTAATGAGACTTACCGTCTGATGTGGAAGAACTGTCTGCCATTGTTTAATTTCTTTTTCTTTTCTTTTTTTAACCAGGGACACACGAACCACCTGTGTTGTTGCTTACTCCATCCGGGGCCTTTGACTGTGGCAAGATGGCGTCTAGATCACTTCCTTCATTTCCCTGTCAGATCCATTTACGCTACTGATGGATCACCGGTCTTGCCCGACCCTGATTAATTGATTTCAAAGGCGCTTGCAAAGTTTCACATTGCCAGGGGAAGGAGTTGGAAAATTATTGACAGTCGAGATTTTTTTTTTTTTTTTTCATGCAGATATTTCTTTGAAATATTACACTGTTTTATTTTTACAAGATTATCTTTTTCAATCCCCATCTCTATTCCTTGCAGACTGTGTATTATATTCATATTGTCTTCTTTTTTTTTAATGTGTGTTCACATCGTTTTTGCTCATATGTTGTCGATTTTTTTTTAAATGACAGACTTCTGTAATCTTTTATTCTTGTCCGTGTGCTACTGTTTACTTGTTTACTACGACCATTTTTCCCCCTTGTCGAAAAAAAATTATGTTTGATTATCAGAAAGGATGCTTCACTGAATGCGTGAATGCGAATGTGAATTTTGTGTGTGTGTGTGTGTGTGTGTGTGTGTGTGTGTGTGTGTGTGTGTGTGTGTGTGTGTGTGTATGTAAGTGTGCGCACGTGCGCGTGCCCGCGCGCATATGTGTCTGCGTGTTTAGGTCGGTGTGTGAGCGCGTAGATCTGTGCGTTGATGCAACCATATCAATTTTCGTCATAATTTTCATCTTCATCGTCGTCATCATCGTCATTGTCAGAAGCAAGCCTATTACGTGGCTGTGAAGGGGTGGAGCCTTTAAACTGACAAAACGTGGGCCTTTTACGAGCGATGAAGGACTGATTATGTTATGGCTGACAGGTTGAAGGATGAAGGTGTAACCCTCTCCTAAACGAATACGTGACACACTGCATTTTATTAATCTTATTTTTAAGTTGAGTCATACCACTTACCTACCTACCTAGCCATTTCTCTCTCTTTTTTTTTCTCTTTTTTTTTTCTCAAGGCCTGACTTGGGTTACGTTGCTGGTCAGGCATCTGCTTGGCAGATGTGGTGTAGCGTATATGGATTTGTCCGAACGCAGTGACGCCTCCTTGAGCTACTGATACTGATACTGATACTTCTCTCTCTCTCTCTCTCTCTCTCTCTCTCTCTCTCTCTCTCTCTCTCTCTCTCTCTCTCTCTGACAACAGCTCCTTGTTAACACTGCGTCATAATAATAGAAACAATATAAAAACAAAATGAAATATATTCTTTAAAAGTGAATGTAATCTCTTATCTCTTTCTCTCTCTGTGCATGTACATATATATATATATATATATATATATATATATATAAATATATAGATATAGATATATGTATGTATGTATGTATGTATGTCTCTCTCTCTCTCTCTCTCTCTCTATATATATATATATATATATATATATATACAGATATATATATATATATATATGTGTGTGTGTGTGTGTGTGTGTGTGTGTGTGTGTGTGTGTGTGTGTGTGTGTTTGTCGGACGAGGAGATTCTACTGAAATGGAGCTTTCTCTCGAGACGGCTGGCTGCGTGTGCTTCTTGGTGTTGGCGGCGGTGGTGGTGGTGGTGGTGGTTGGTGGTGGTGGAAATGACGAAGTGTCGTCGCCCTAGGCTGCCGACCAGACACTCAAGACGAGGAGGAAGAGAAGTGAAATGGGAGCAGCCACTTGAAATCAGGCGACACATCGCGCCCCCCATCCCCCACCCCATTTTTTCATTGGTTGATTGATTGATATGAATACTTATATCGCGCCTATCCTCGGTCGGAGACCAAGCTCTAAGAGTTTCAGTTTCAGTAGCTCAAGGAGGCGTCACTGCGTTCGGGCAAATCCATATACGCTACACCACATCTGCCAAGCAGATGCCTGACCAGCAGCGTAACCCAACGCGCTTAGTCAGGCTTTGAGAAAAAATAAGTAAATAAATAATAGATGAATACATAAATACATAAAAAAGAACTACTGCTAATAATAATAATAATAATATTTATAAGGCGCAAAAACTTGATGAAGTCAAGTATAAGCGAACAAAAATATAATTTAAAAAATAAAATAAAATAAAATAATAAAAAAATAAATAAAAAAGACAACAATGATGATAAATAAGCAAATAAATGTAAAACATGCAGACACACATTCACGTATCAGTGTTCAAATTAGCAGCAAATGTACAGTTGAAAAATGACGCAGCGGCCTATTATGTGGAGTGATGGCCTAGAGGTAACGCGTCCGCCTAGGAAGCGAGAGAATCTGAGCGCGCTGGTTCGAATCACGGCTCAGCCGCCGATATTTTCTCCCCCTTCACCAGACCTTGAGTGGTCGTCTGGACGCTAATCATTCGGACGAGACGATAAACCGAGGCTCCGTGTGCAGCATGCACTTAGCGCACGTAAAAAACCCACGGCAACAAAAGGTTTGTTCCTGGCAAAATTCTGTAGAAAAATCCACTTTAATAGGAAAAGCCAAATAGAACTGCACGCAGGAAAAAATTCCCCCAAAATGGGTGGCGCTGTAGTGTAGCGAGGCGCTCTCCCTGGGGAGAGCAGCCCGAATTTCACACAGAGAAATCTGTTGTGACAAAAAGAAATACAAATATTACAATATATGTTTTCCTGATCTTTCTCTCTCGATACGCCCTTCCAATGCCCTGTCTGTGTTCACTCATCGCGGCACCTTCTGTACAGAAGCCCCCTCCAACCCAGTTTGACCCTACCCAGACCACCCCCCACGCTCCTCTCCTCCAGGACACTCCTCCCCCCGACCCCAAGCGAAGCAACCCCTCCCACCCCCTGTCTTCTCCCCACAAGCCATCACTTGTTATACCTATCCTCCCCCACTGACTCCCCCCGGGCACTTGTATTATCCCTCCCACCCTAGCCAGATAAAGAGAGATTCAGATTCAGATGATTTATTCATTTAAGGCCATAGCCATGTTACAAATGTATTCACAAATCTGCCCCTTCTTAGCTTTGTGACTGCCTTCACCTCTACACTCCAACTTGCTTTCTACGATCGGCTACGGATCCACTCTGTTTACGCATACCCAGATTCAAACACTCGACTGTTGGCCGCCGTTCTTTCTCTCTCTCTCTCTCTCGACCTTGCAATTGGAATGAACTTCCTCTTTCTCTTCGTCAGGTCTCTGCACTCAGCTCTTTCAAGTCTGGTCTTAAAACCCACCTCTTCCCAGAGAGAGAGGGAGAATGAGGGAGAGAGAGAGAAAGAGAGAGGGAGTAAGAGAGAAAGAGGGAGAAAGACGGAGAGAGAGAGAGAGGAAGAGAGAAAGAGGGAGAGAAGGGGAGAGAGGGAGTAAGAGAGAAAGAGGGAGAGAGACGGAGAGAGAGAGGAAGAGAGAAAGAGGGAGAGAGAGAGAAAGAGAGGGGGAGAGAGGAGGCGGCAGGATAATGTGTGTGCGTGGAGGTGGGGGAGGGGGGGGGGTTGGTGGTAGAGAGAGCACACGAGAAACCACACTGAGAGCAGTAAGAGAGAACCAGAACAGAAACCTCACTGTGTTCACATCTGCATTCGTTCAGCCAGCCGTCTTGACATCCCATAATGCATTCCCCAGTCACGTGATCACATCTTCCTTCCCGACATCCAATGCTGCATGTCTGAGAACAGTCCTTTCCATAGCGCAGGTTGCTGCACCCTGTCACATGTCCAGAACATTTTTTTTTTTCATATTAATCCCGGATAATCATTCCTGGAACTTAAAATAATAATAATAATAATAATA
>NC_134878.1:47322751-47332751 GCF_041734735.1 Babylonia areolata
AAAGACGCAAAAAGGGCCAGGTTTTATTAAAATGGGGTCAGTTCCATTTACACAGAAAAGGGTATCAGCAAAAGATCCTGCATGGTGGATTCTAACAAAGGACAGGCTGCTTTTCAGCCCCCATAATCCCCCCCCCCCCCCCTCCCTTCTTCAAAACAGAAATTGCCAAATCACAGTATTCTCTGGCATTATAAACCACTACAGTGTGGTGTGTGTCCATCGAGATCGATGATGACCATCGTTGTCATCCAGCTGAGGGATGGGGGCAGGGTGGTGGTGCTCATGAATCTATCTGTGAGTGCGCAGATGGCTGAATAGTCCAATCTGCGCACGAAATGTTCGCTGACAGTTGGGGCAGACAAAGACAGGCATATCATTGCCAGGGAGCTTGTTTGCCCGTGAGTTTCTGGCCTGCCTCTTCTGAACAGCTGCAGCAGTCCTGTGTAAAACACTCCTGAACCCCACATAAAAAAAATCTGACAGCAAACGAACATAACTGTAAATAACGATTTCCCTATTTCACCATTAAATGGGGGAATTCGTTCAAAATGCGTTATATCAGTGATGACAGTATGTTCGCTTCCGTGCAAGTCTTGTGTTGAGGGGGTGGGGGTGGGGGGTAAGGATGTACGTTGGTATGACAGGTATGGCAGATAGATAGGGAGGAAGGTAGGTAGGTATGCTTTCATACACGTATACATTCGTATATATGTGTGTGTGTGTGAAAGCAGTCTTGTCTCCAGGCGTGGTCTGTGTATGTCCTTATGATATTTTACATATACTCACACACGTAAACCCATGTCATTGCGCTTTTCGAGAAGTTGAGCTTGTTTTTTTTTTATACTCTAAAATGACGGTCAGTAAATTAAAGTCGAACTAAATCGAAAACAATCATCAATCTAACAATGGGTATTTAAATCAAAAGCACTCTAAATTAAGACAATCATCAATCTCATGATGGGCATTAAATTTTAGATAAAGACCATGCACATTAAACTGAAGACAATCATTAACATAATAATGGGCATTAAACTGAAGACAGTCTGTAGTCAACTGAAAACAGTTATCAATCTAATGATGGGGCATTAAACTGAAGACAATATAAATCAAACTGAAGACAATCAGTAATCTAATGATGGGCCATATCAACTGAAGTCAATCAGTAATCTAATGATGGGCCATATCAACTGAAGACAATCAGTAATCTAATGATAGGCCATATCAACTGAAGACAATCAGTAATCTAATGATGGGCCATATCAACTGAAGACAATCAGTAATCTAATGATGGGCCATATCAACTGAAGACAATCAGTAATCTAATGATAGGCCACATCAACTGAAGACAATCTAAATCAAAATGAATACAATCATTAATTCAATGATGGGCATTTAAATTAAAGTCAATGTACAATAAACTGAAGACAATCGATAATACATTAAACTGAAGACAATCAATAACATATCATTAACTAAAGACAATTTTCATGACAGACATTTAGATGAAAGACAATCTATATTAAACGGAAGACAATCAACAATATATCAAACAGAAGACCATCATGAACAAAATGATGGGGAAATCAAACGAACACAATCCACACTAAACAGAAGACAGTCATGAACCTAAAACGAAGGGGCAGCACACTGAAGAAGACGACCACTACACAGTAGCCACTTCAGCAACCCACACACCCACCTCCATACACTTCCAGCTCGCAGAAGTCGACAATCTGGCAAGGGCCTGGCACCTGAAGAGCCACCCTGTCCAGCACCACAGGAGTCTCCAGGTTGACCTGCAGAGTCTTGGGAAACACCTCCCCACGAGGCCTCTGGTACAGCAGTCTGTAGTCGAAGTCTCCCCGAGACACGTACACATGAAGATCGGACAGACGTTGTTCGTTACCTGTTGAGGGGGACGAGGGGGGGATAATTTTGTATTTTGTATTTTGTATTTTTTTTTTTATCACAACAGATTTCTCTGTATGAAATTCGGGCTGCTCTCCCCAGGGAGAGCGTGTCGCTATACTACAGCGCCACCCTTTTTTCTTTTTTTTTCTTTCCTGCGTGCAGTTTTCTTTGTTTTTCCTATTGACGTGGATTTTTCTACAGAATTTTGCCAGGAACAACCCTTTTCTTGCCGTGGGTTCTTTTACGTGCGCTAAGTGCATGCTGCACACGGGACCTCGGTTTATCGTCTCATCCGAATGAGAGACGGAGTGTGTGTGGTGATAGTCAGTCATGTCCGACAATGACCATCAGAACAGCAGAGGAAGCGGCAACTGCTCTCACGACTATCTGGGCCAAGAATTTGACTATGGTGGAGAGTGTCTTTGCCCAAGCAATACCCCCAACTCTCTCGACCAAAAGGGTTTTAGGACAGTCGGCATTCAGGGATGGTTCCCAAAGGCCGACTAGCCCCTAAGGCTGCAGCACTAAGAGCCACCAAAACTTGATAAGAATGTATATGGAACTTAGAATGTACGTGAACTAGAAACACAGCGAGGGGAGGGGAGCCTCGGCGGGAGGGGGTGGGGGGGCATACCAAGAGAGAGAGAGATGACATAAGACGATTTATTGTCAAAAGCGTTAACAGCCATTTTGACAAGATGGTGTGGTGATTACAAAAAATTTTAAAAAATCAGTGAACACAATGAACAATACACCGCAACAACAGATTTCTCTGTGTGAAATTCGGGCTGCTCTCCCCAGGGACAGCGCGTCGCTACACTACAGCGCCACCCATTTTTTTGTAATTTTTCCTGCGTGCATTTTTTATTTGTTTTTCCTATCGAAGTGGGTTTTTCTACAGAATTTTGCCAGAAACAACCCTTTTGTTGCCGTGGGTTCTTTTACGTGTGCTAAGTGCATGCTGCACACGGGACCTCAGTTTACCATCTCATCCGAATGACTAGCGTCCAGACGACCACTCAAGGTCTAGTGGAGGGGGAGAAAATATGGGTGGCTGAGTCGTGATTCAAACCAGCGCGCTCACATTCTCTCGCTTCCTAGGCGGACGCGTTACCTCCAGGCCATCTTTCCACTATACAATGAAAAGCAAAACAACAACAATAACAACAACAACAAACAAACAAACATTATAACGACCATGCATGGTCATAAATCGTTTACTTTGACATTCATTAACGTATCGCAGACAGAGACAGAGTGAGAGAGAGGAGGGGAACAGAGAGAGAGAGGAGGGGGGGAGGGAGAGAGAGAGACAGAGAGATGGAGAAAGAGAGAGAGGGAGGGAGAGGGAGGGGGGAGAGAAAGAGAGACAGAGACAGACAGACAGACAGATGGGCGTGGATATAAAGAAGCACACACAAACACACACCCATACGCCCACGTGCGCGCTCACACACACCAAAAGTATGACACACACACACACACACACACACACACACACACACACACACACACACACAGAGTGCGGAGGGAAATATTAGTGTCCACCCCTGTCCCTTTTGAGGACACAATTATGTGAACACACCGGCAGTCGCCAGCATACTCTCCCCCTCCACCTAGACCTTGAGTGGTGGTCTGGACGCTAGTCATTCGGACGAGACGATAAACCGAGGTCCCGTGTGCAGCATGCATTCAGCGCAAGTAAAAGAAACCCACGGCAACAAAAAGGTTGTTCCTGGCAAAATTCTGTAGAAAAATTCACTTCGATTGGAAAACAAATGAAATTGCAGGCAAATAAAACTTCTTTTCTTTAATGGGTGGCACTCTCAGTGTAGCGACGCGCTCTCCCTGGAAAGAGCAGCCCGAATTTCACACAGAGAAATCTGTTGTGACAAAAAAGAGAACTATAAATAAAAACACTGAGACAGAATGACACAGATAAAAGGGAAGGGCGGGAGAGCGAGACACAAAAAATTCCGAAAAACACAGAGAGAAAAAGACAGGGAAACACAGACAACCCAAGCACAGAAAGAGACAGAGACACACAGACAACCCAAGCACAAAAAAGAGACAGACACAGAGAAAATACAAGGGCAGAAAGAGACAGAGACACAGAAAATACAAGGGCAGAAAGAGACAGAGACACAGAAAATACAAGGGCAGAAAGAGACAGAGACACAGAAAATACAAGGGCAGAAAGAGACAGAGACACAGAAAATACAAGGGCAGAAAGAGACAGAGACACAGACAATGCAAGCATTGACACAGACAGACGATACAAGCACAGAAAGAGACACAGACATAGACAACACAAGCACAGAAAGAGACACAGACATAGACAACACAAGCACAGAAAGAGACACAGACAGACGATACAAGCACAGAAAGAGACACAGACAGACGATACAAGCACAGATAGAGACACAGACATAGACAACACGAGCACAGAAAGAGACACAGACAGACGATACAAGCACAGAAAGAGACACAGACATAGACAACACAAGCACAGAAAGAGGCACAGACATAGACAACACAAGCACAGAAAGAGACACAGACATAGACAACACAAGCACAGAAAGAGGCACAGACATAGACAACACAAGCACAGAAAGAGACACAGACATAGACAACACGAGCACAGAAAGAGACACAGACAGACGATACAAGCACAGATAGAGACACAGACATAGACAACACGAGCACAGAAAGAGACACAGACAGACGATACAAGCACAGAAAGAGACACAGACATAGACAACACGAGCACAGAAAGAGACACAGATATAGACAACACAAGCACAGAAGGAGACAGACACACAGACAACCCAAGCACAGAGTGAGACAGAAAGACAGACAATACAAGCGCAGAAAGAGACAGAGACACAGATAATGCAAGCATAGACACAGACAGAGACACGCAGACAATGCAAGCACAGACACAGACTGACGATACAAGCACAGAAAGAGACAGAGACACACAGACAACCCAAGCACAGAATGAGACAGAGACACACAGACAACCCAAGCACAGAAAGAGACACAGACACACAGACAATACAAGCACAGAATGAGACAGAGACACAGACAACCCAAGCACAGAAAGAGACATAGAAACACACAGACAGTACAAGAAACAACCCCCACCCCACCCCTCAAATCCCCCCACCCCACCCCTACCCCCCCACCCCCACCCACCCCCCAAAAAAATTAAAAACCTAACCTGCCCGTGCGAACACCACGAAACGAACGACCTTGGCCTCAAAGGGCAACACGACCTGCCACCAGGGGTCGGCCGTCATGGCAACCAGAGGGCAGCCGAAAGTCAGCTGGTCGTCAGAAGTGCGTGAGCACGTGCTGCTGTCGACAGCCTGGTCCGTGTCTCCGTCCACAGAGAGGGCCGAGGAGTAGATGCCCTGGGTGCCTATCTGGTTCGTGGTTCCTCGGATCGCCACGTTGCGACCTGGCGACATGAGAGTTTCCGTTTCAGTTTCCCAAGCACAGAACTACCTGACACGGCACTGACACCACCAGAACGACAACACATGGGTTATTAAGATGGGCTGTGGAAATAATGCCTTACGTTTTGCATCTGGGACGCCCAAGGGTCTGGGCTCACTCATCTTACAACCACTGCAAATTCGGAGCTCAACCAGCTGAGGTTGAATAGAATAGAATAGAATTAAATAAATTTTGATGTCACAAAACCTTACGTTTTATAGGACACAAATACATGAGTAAATGATTAATCAATAAATGAATTACTTCATGAATTGGAACAACATTCATAAACAAATTTTGTTAATCTTATTTGTATATATACATCATCTTTTAGCGTCAACTGACTATGAATATTACCTGTGTACCTGGGCGGGGGAGGAGGGTGGGGGGGTGGAGGGGGCGTAATAAGTTGATTGTTCAGTAAGTGGACGGTTGCTTGAGCTGGAATAGCGTTTATTGACGGAAAGAGTTAGTGACTGACTGAATAATAGATCATCGATCGACTATTGTTCCAGGTCCGACGGGCGCAATAGCCGAGTGGTTAAAGCGTTGGACTGTCAATCTGAGGGTCCCGGGTTCGAATCACGGTGACGGCGCCTGGTGGGTAAAGGGTGGAGATTTTTACGATCTCCCAGGTCAACATATGTGCAGACCTGCTAGTGCCTGAACCCCCTTCGTGTGTATATGCAAGCAGAAGATCAAATACGCACGTTAAAGATCCTGTAATCCATGTCAGCGTTTGGTGGGTTATGGAAACAAGAACATACCCAGCATGCACACCCCCGAAAACGGAGTATGGCTGCCTACATGGCAGGGTAAAAACGGTCATACACGTAAAAGCCCACTCGTGTGCAAACGAGTGAACGCAGAAGAAGAAGTAGACTATTGTTCCAGGTCTGACAGACTGCCTAGTCCACAGCCTGACTGGAAGAACAACTGAAGACTCCTTCGGACTCTTTCATCTCAACTGGTTGGATGGTTAGCTAGCTGGCTGTGCTGTCACCATTGATCAGGTTTACAGTCCTGCTTTACTTGTTCACACATTCCTCCACATTACGACCCGCTAAATTAAAAAAAAAAAAAGTTTGTTAAGGTGTGTGTGAGAGAGAGAGCTGGGCTGAATGATTGCATTCATTCAGCGACATCACGACCTGTCAAAAAAAAACAACTTTTTACAGGAAGCAGATTAGGGTGTGTGCAAGTTCGATTAAAAGATGACATGGTGACCATTATGCAGGTGTTCGGCTGAATGGGGTTACGTCTTTTGACGATCATTTTGGGAGTGTGGTTGAAGGGTTGCTCGATAACAACAATGATATGTAACTGTGACGATAGTGCCCATACCCCTTCTTCTCTGCGAACCTTGTTTCAACAGCTCAGAACATTATCATTAGTAAAGGCAACCCAATCGGGAGAGACCATCTGAATTGTCGTTTATTCGTGTCTGGGCTACTTTAGTAAAGAGTTTATCAAAAAGGCACAGTAAGACGTCCTCATCATCTTCCCCTACTATTAAAGACACCGCACTCTATTTGTGAAAGTCTAGCCTTTTTAGACAGACTTAACATCGGGTTTTTTTTGTTTGTTTGTTTTTGTTTTTGTTGTTGTTGTTGTTGTTGTTTGTTGTTGTTGTTGTTTTTGGTGGTGGTGGTGGTGGTGGTGGTGGTGGTGTGTGTGTGTGTGTGTGTGTGTGTGTGTGTGTGTGTGTGTGTGTGTGTGTGTGTGTTGTGTGTGTGTGTGTGTTGTATGTGTGTGTGTGTGTGTGTGTGTGTGTGTGTGTGTGTGTGTGTGACGTTTTCTGCGTTTGGTAAACACATGCTGAACTTTCGTAATGGAAATACACAGAATCAAAAATTAAATGTTTACGCGAATGTGCAAAATTACCACGTGGGTGCAACCATCTCTGTATCTACCAGTCTGCATGCCCCCACCTTCTCTCTATCATCCACACAGAGTCACAAGTCCCTGTGGTCTTGACTTCAAACGAACAAGGGCAGTAAATGGAACGCATGCAATTTTGAGACAAGCGAAAGAGTTCGCTCCCATGATTAGGTTTTTACCTTTCGGATCCCTGTTTGTGTTCAAGTCCGTAAGAAATACTTCTAAAAATAATAAAACAGAATAAAAGAAAGAAAACAAAATACACAGTGTCTAGATACTTAAGCAAAAGATGAAAATCCCTGACTGTGTAACTTCAGTATCAGTGGAGTGATGGCCTTGAGGAAACGCGTCCGCCTGGGAAGCGAGAGAATCTGAACGCACTGGTTCGAATCACACCGGCAGTCGCCAGGATTTTCTCCCCCTCCACTAGACCTTGAGTGGTGGTCTGGACGCTAGTCATTCGGATGAGACGATAAACCGAGGTCCCGTGTGCAGCATGCATTTAGCGCACGTAAAAGAACCCACGGCAACTAAAGGGTCGTCCCTGGCAAAATTCTGTAGAAAAATCCACTTCGTTAGGAAAACAAATGAAACTGCAGGCAGAGGAAAATACAACAATGGAAAATGGGTGGCGCTGTAGTGTAGCGACGCGCTCTCCTTGGGGAAAGCAGCCCGAATTTCACACAGAGAAATCTGTTGTGACAAAAAAAGAGCAATACAAAGACAAATATCATGTGAAAGCAAACAGACCACCGGTCGGGCAAACACAAAAAATGTGTTCCTAAACCACAAAATGACAAATCAATGGTAACAGAAGTAGTTGCAGAAGTAACGTTAGATAAGACAAAAATAACTTGATCATCTCCAATTAGAGAAATTTGGTCAGGTGCATTATCACAAGTAAACAACGTGGAGACCATCACTGTAAAAAAACAAAAACAACAACAGTCATTTACATTATAACGAAGACACAGATGTAAAAATATCACATACACTATTTCGTACATTCATTCCACACATTGCAGGCAATGGGGAAAAAAAAGAAGAAGAAGAAGTAAAAAAAAAAAATAATAATAAACATTCTTTTGAATAATTTTGATTGTGAGCATAACATACTATATTGCACACTGATTATGATTAAGATAAGAATAACTTAATTATCTCACAAAGATAAATTGCACCATGTGCGGTAAAACACAACCAGACAATCAGTATACACATACATACACACGCGCGCGCGCGAAAGCAACATTAAACATTGCTTGATTAAACAGGAGTAATAAACATATGTTTTCAAATCAAAGCATTTCACATATTAGCTTTAAAAACATTGTAATTATGATTATTACAACGTATTTTTATTAACATAAATATATTTTGAAATATGAAATTTAGCATCAGGCATATTGCATTGAATATATATTTATCCTGCATATTTTAATAGCGCATTCATAACAACCATTGTCATGTGTTTTAAGCCAAATTAGATTGTTCCCAAATTCAACACAAAAAGAGCAAACAACAAATACAAGTAATTCTGTTATACCTCACGAAAGAAGAAGGAGAAATATAAATATATATTCCTATAGCTCTTTCAAACCACTCAAAAGTGTTTTATATATAACACGTCAGTCACACACACACACACACACACACACACACACACACACAAACACACAGATCCTTACACACACACACACACACACACACACACACACACACGCCACACCCACCTACCTCCATTCACGTGCAAAGAGCAGACAGTGAGGCGGGACTCAAACGCGGGACCGTCGCTGATCACCCGCACCATGTTTCCGCCCACCCCGTCCCCGCAGTGCACATCCACCACCACGACCCCGCCCCCTTCCCACTGCACCACCGCGGATCCAGAGTTCGCGCCGCACACGTGACTCGCGTTGGCGTTCGTGTCGATGACCACCGCCAGAACTCTGCCCCATCCCGCTGTATGGAAGGAAAGGTGGTACTGATTTTTAGTTTAGTTTTTTTTATTATATACTTTTTTTTAACTCACTAAGTACGGCCAGTCCTCTCTTCTCCTCTACACAGACCCCTCGGATGTCCAGTGGGTGTCTGAATGGCCCAACCTTTAGCTTCCGTCGTCAGAACTGTGGTATTCTTTGTCAACATTCACCTCTTCAGTGTAAGAGCCTTCCGCTTGCAATATTTTGATGGTGGTAATTGGGGTGAAACGCTGTTAACGTCTTCTCTTTCGCCGTTCGTATGGAGAGAGTTAAGAATCTAAAGTGTAACGATATAAATTAGTTCGGAGCCTCGCTCGTGCGCGCACGTACACACACACACACACACACACACACACACACACACACACACACATGCAACCCCCCCCTCCACTTACAAAGTAACATACTATAAATACTACAACTGTTACACTCCAACACTCACACTAACACACACGCACAGACACACACATGATTAAACGGCTGAGATGACAGCAATTTTCACTTAAAATACATACATGTAAAAAGGAACATAATTGTAATCTGCATGCCATAGATTTTGTAAAAATTGTAAAATAAAATTTTGGATAGAAAAGGAAAAAGGGGTAAAAATCGGGTCATTCTCCCTTTCGAACCACACCACCACCATCCATCTACCCACCCCCATTCTCTCCACTCTCCCATCACACACACTCACATTGCCATGGGCCTGGGACAACAGCACTATT
>NC_134878.1:47342751-47357751 GCF_041734735.1 Babylonia areolata
AAAGCATTCCGATGCTATTCAGCAACGTCAAGCATATACTTTGTAATCAATGATATATACCTACATGTTCATACTTTATAATCAATGATATACATGTTCACTGCAGAAAAAAAAGAACTCTGATGCAAAACATACCCATTCCATACGTCTAGATTGTTACTCATAAACATATGTGGTTATTTAATGTACACATGTTTTACAGTCGATTGTGTGCCATAAACTACACCCATTTACTTCATATCAAATCAAACTATTTCAACAAAACAGGATCAGACCTATTATAAATGGTACTCCTTTCAAAAAAAACAACAACACCTATTTCGGTGAAACATCATATCTCTATTATAAAGGTATTCAATTAAAAAAACAACATTATTTCAGTGACATATCATATCTATTATAACTGGTACTTCATAAGATATGCACATACAGGGTGAAATATAACACACGCAGTACTGAATTACCTGACGATGTTTCATCCGTATATCGTCATACTTTAGACGATCAAGACATTTCCATTGGATGATACTTATTCTATTGATGGTAGGAAAAACACGGTATCAAACTATATGACGTTATGTTATGTACACTTCTTGTTAAAACGTACAAACAATTTCAACTACAAACATGACCAAAAAAACAATTTGTAAATCATCACCCACAAAACCAGTCACAATGCAGCGAGGTGGTACGGATGCACAAGATACCAAAGTTATGGAGTTTAAAAAAGGGATAGTGGCAGATATTAATATGATACACTGAAATGAGACACAAAAATTAATGTAGAAAAACCCAAATCATTACTGACATAACACATCCGTACTGTTGGATTGTAACAGACAGACCTGAAAGCTACAACATGCCTATTTATAGTACAGAACGTATCAACACAATACATCGGTTCTGGTGGAAGTCAAAAAACACGCCCTAGATAGACAGTTCGCAAGTGGGAAACAAAACAAAAACGTCTATCAATTACAAAAAAAAACACAAAAAAACCGTACATGTTTTATACCATAACACCGTCACTCTGAAAACCAGAACGTGCCGAGAACAGTGATTACTTTGACAGAAGAGAATGGCACACAAACAAACAAACAAACAAAAAGTTCAGCAATTCCCTCAAAGAAGAAGAAGAAAGGAAAAGACTCGGAAAACACAATAAGAGTTCAGCAATATCCTAGAAGAAGAAAAAAAAATTAGAAGAAGAAGGCCAAGAAGAACAAGAACAAGGGAAAATACTCAAAAAACACAAAAGAGTTCAGCAATATCCTAGAAGAAGAACAACAACAAGAACAAGAAGAACAAAGGAAAATACTCGGAAAACACAAAAGAGTTCAGCAATATCTTAGAAGAAGAAGAAGAAGAAGAAGACCAAAAATAAGAACAAGGGAAAATACTCGGAAAATACAGGGTGAAACAGTCCGCGTCCTTATCCTAGCCTCCTAGCAGGACCCACAGGAGAGCTTGCAGTAGACGTCACTGACCAGCACGTTGCCGTTGCAGAAGCCCTTCTGCACCCACATGGGGCAGCTCCGCGTGTACTTGGGGTCGTCCGCACACCCTCCTCGCATCAGCGTCTTCTCTGTGGGGCACATCGTCAACGCCATCATCATTATCGTCGTCGTCATCGTTATCATCCCCGTCATCATCGTCATAATCATCATCGTCACCATCATCATCATCATCACCGTCGTCGTCATTGTCATCATAATCATCACCGTTTTCATCGTCATCACCATCATCATAACAACAACGACAACAACTATATGTATGTAATTATGCTGTGTTCTTTTGTTCATTCTGCAATTTGACGTCTTTACGCTTTTCTGATGTATCAGGAACAGGATAATGTGTGCACGTATACACGAGTGTATATGCGTTAGTCCAAAAGGAATCTGAGAGAGAGAAAGAGAGAGAGAGAGAAAGAGAGAGAGACAGAGACAGAGAAACAGAGAGACAGATTGGGAGAGGGACAAAGACTGAGACAGACAGGGAGACAGAGATGGAGAAAACAGTTTGTGTACAAGCGCCAGTTTGTGCATGGTGTGTGTGTGTGTGTCTGTGTGTCTGTGTGTACGTGATAGATAGACTGAGACAGAGACAGAGACAGCGTCAGAGAGAACGTTTGTGCGGGTGTGCATGTGCATGTGTGTTTGCAATCGCGTTTGTACATACGAAAAGGCGCGTATGTTTCCATCATCATCGTGATCATCACCAACACCACCATCAACCACTACACCACCGACAACACAACCACCACACCACCACCAACACCAACACAATCACCATACCACCACACCACCAACACAATCTCCACACCACCACCACCACCAACATAACTACCCACCACCACCAACAACAACAACACAACTACCACCACCAATAACAAAACCACCACACCACCACCACCACCACAACCACCACCAACAGCAGCAACAACACAACCAACAACAATAACCACCACACCACCAACAACAACACAACTACCACCACCAACAACAACACAACCACCACACCACCACCAACAACAACAACCACCACACCACCACCAACAACAACAACCACCACACCACCAACAACAACACAACCACCACACCACCACCAACAACAACAACCACCACACCACCACCAACAACAACAACCACCACACCACCACCAACAACAACAACCACCACACCACCACCACCAACAACAACAACCACCACCACACCACCACCAACAACACAACCACCAACAACAGCAACAACACAACCACCACCAACAACAACCAATACAAACACCACCACTACACCACCACCACCACCAGAACCAATACAACCACCACACCACCAACAATACCACCACCACCACCACCACCACCACCACAACTAATACAACCAGCACACCACCAGCACTACACCACCACCACCACCAACACAACCACTCACGCCGCAGCTCCGCCGCCAGCTCCTCGGCGCGCTTGTCCACGGTCTGGAACTTCCGGTGGCGCTGGCGTCGGTTCTTCCGCTTCCGGCCGGCCCCAGCCAGCGGTCCCCGTCGGCCCTTGTTGCCCTGACGCTCCTTCCGTCTTCGCTGCCCCTGCCCCTGCCCCTGCCTCCTCTTGCCCCCCTTCTTCCTCCCGCGCTGGGACCCCTTGGTCTTGCGGTGGGGAAGGTTGCGGAGACGCTGTTGCTGCTGCTGTTGCTTCCGGTGTCGCTGCAGGCGTCTGTGCTGGGGTAAGACTGTGGAGCGAAGCGTCTGTCGCTGCTGGGAGCTCCTGTGTCGGGATCTTGGTGAGGGTGACGGTGGAGGGGGTTGTCGGAACTGTTGGGGAGCTCTCGGGTGAGTCTGCCGCTGCTGCTGCTGCTGCTGGCGGGAGCGGGAGCGGGAGGAGGAGTTGGGTGAGGGTTGGGAGGGAGTGGGAGGGCGGTCCTGCAGGGTGTGGGTGGTTGTCTTCTCCTGGTCTTTCTTCCTGCCGCAGTGGCCGCAGGTGCGCGGGCAGGCGAGGTAGACGGCTTTGCTCTGAAACACGGTCAGGCCTGGATACCTAGCGATTCTACAGGCACGGTGTCATAGTCAACAACAGGTGCAGGGATGAAATCAATTACCCGGCAGCTATGTAGGTACAGCTAGCTGGGTCACAGTCAACGTCAGATGCAGGGATTAAAACCAACAACCAGCTATTATACAGGTAAAGCTCGTTGGATCACAGTGCACAACAGGAGCTGGGATAAAAACGATCAGCCAGCATCTATACAGGTACAGCCATTGGGTCACAGTCAAAAACAGGTGCAGGGAAAGAAAGCAAACTCTTAACTATTATACAGGTACAGCTTTCACCGTTACGAGTTCTGGAATAGTTTCACCACTAAAGCTTCTATGTTAATGACTTTGCAACTACAACAGAATCATAATCTTTCCTGTCATGACAGATTTTTGTTGTTTTTTGTTTTGTTTTTGTTTTGTTTCGTTTGTTTGTTGTTGTTTTTTGTCGTAACAGACGAAGGTGTTCATCATGCCACAGGTCCGTTATGTCACAGGTCCATTATGTCACAGGTCACATGTCCGTTATGCCACAGGTCCGTTATGTCACAGGTCCATTATGTCACAGGTCACATGTCCGTTATGTCACAGGTCCATTATGTCACAGGTCCATTATGTCACAGGTCACATGTCCGTTATGTCACAGGTCCATTATGTCACAGGTCACATGTCCGTTATGCCACAGGTCCGTTATACAACAGGTCCGTTATGTCGCATGTCCGTTATACCACAGGTCCGTTATGCCACAAGTAAGTTACGTCACATGTCCGTTATGTCACAGGTCCGTTATTCCACAGGTCAGTTATAAAACAGGCCCATTATACCACATGTCTGTTACGTAACAGGCCTGTTATACCACAGATCTGTTATTCCACAGGCCCGTTATGCCATAGGTCCGATATGTCACAGGTCCGTTATGTAACAGGCCTGTTATACCACAGGTCCGTTATGCCACAGGCCCGTTATGTCACAGGTCCGTCATGCCACTGGTCCGTTATGTGACAGGTCCGTTATCTGTTACACTCAGTACTCGCGAAGAACAAAAGAGCCTGTAAGCAGGTACAGACTCTTAATGGGGCATAAGGTCTGCAGCATAACATGGTCTGTGACACAGCTGGTCACAAGACTCTGGAACTCACACACACTCTCACACACACCATTCCCAGACCCCCTAGACCCCCCCAGACCAGCCCCTCCCCGTCCTCACCAGGCGGCACTCCCGGGTCCAGATCCTGCAGGACGGCAGACGGTCACGGCACCAGTGGGTGCCCTCGCGGATCACGTCCAGGGGCGATTTGGAGCGCTGCACGTGTGCGTCTCTCTGCAGCTCTATCCTGCCCTCACCGCGGCTGCTGCCCCTCCTCTTGCCGTTGCCGTTGTTGTTGTTGACTCGTTCTAGAGCTGAGCGTGCGTACTGCGCTTGCCTGGGCGACTGTCGAAAGGGGGGGGGGGGGCGTGGTGGTGGGGGAGGGTTGTGGGAAATGGTTATTAATTTTGTTTGGTTGTACGCGTCGTTCTGATGAAAAATGAATTACGTAAGCATCTTTTAGAAGTGGTAGGAAAGTACAAAATTAAACCAGGGCCGGGTTTGCACGAGGCGATCTTTAAAGCGCTAAATATTTGCTTAGAGTTAAGAATGCTCGTAAGTGTATGGAGTTTACCATGGAGGTGGGAGCATTCTTAACGCTAAGCAAACTAATCTCAGCGCTGCAAAGATCGCATCATGAAACTCACCCCTGACTCCTAAAGAAGTATACTGAAACATATTTGGATTTTTTTATGATACATTTATTAAACCCTTACATTAAAGCAAACATAAAAAGAACATACATATAAAGTCATAAAAAGTCTAAATTGAAATCAAATTCCCAAAGTTGAACATGGCAGCATTTGCAGCATATTCAGATGTAAGCCGAAACCACTTAATGAGGAGGTCATACTGTAGGGGGCGGGGGGGGGGTAAAAGAAAATAACATGATACAATACGACCAACATCACAATTTAACTATAAACAGCTTTTGAAAATAACATGATACAATACGACCAACATCAAAAGACAATGTAAAAGTGTTTCAAAAGACAATGTAAAAGTGTCCAAGGACATAACATTTCCTACTACTACTCATTTTGCACTGCTACGTTTAGTAATCTCCTATTCTGTCTGACTGTCTGTCACACAACACACACACACACACACACGCACGCACTCGTCTCACCCTAGATTTTTTTTTTTTAACATAACACATAAACACACACATCAAAAGAGCACAAAACAACGATCAAAACCTTCTCTCACTACACAGACCACACAAAAACTCCAGTATCACCCAACAACATTCCTATTTCAGGACGAAACCTTCCAAACCCATCACAAGCACCTGTCGTAAACTAGCCGGCGGAAGAGGAGGAAGCCTGGAACGCGAGGGCCCGTAACTCTCCAGCTCGCGGCGACTTCCGCCGGAAGAGGAGTACCTCATCTGCCTCTCGCGGAGCTCCATCTCCTGCTGGTCGTCGGAGCTGTGGGACACGCGGTACACGGAGGACGACGAGTGGTGCGACTGGTGGCCCCTGGGGGAGCTGATCCTCACGTCATGCTGCGTGTGGCGCGCGGAGGTGTGGCGGTAGCCGTTGTGGGCAGGGTCCCGGGAGGTGACCCTGCTGACGTTGCGCACGGAGGAGGCCTGGTGGAGGGAGTCCCGGCCGCGGGCCTGGTACTGCCAGTTCCACGACGACCCGGACTTCACCTCGTTGTCCGACTGGGCTGGAGTGGACAGAGAGAGGAGGAATATCGTATTCACTTCCTTCCACAGGGCTGAATGGACACAGAGAAAGAACATTATAGACTTCACCTCCTTCGACAGAGAGAAAGAAAATTCTAGACTCTCTTCTTTTTCTTCCTTCGACAGGGCTCGTTGTGGGCAGACTCCTGGGGGATTCTCGCTGGTGGGATGGGATGGGATGGCAGTCACCACTCCGGGGGTGGGGGTGGGGGGTGGGGGTGCGGGGGGTAGCGCACACTCAGACTGGCTCCGTGACTAAGCTGTTGTCATCGTCAGTAACGAGGGTTGGGGGCGGAAGGGGAGGGGTTAGCAGGTTACGTTAAATCAGAACAGGCACTACTGAACACCACCGAAGTGACTCGGCAGAAAAGCAGGGTCTTCTCTGGTGTATGGACCCTGGCGACAGAACATCGATAGTTCCCTGTGGACTGCGACAGACGAACCCGAGAGTTTGGTATGAGCGGCGTGGGAGCAATGCCACTAAAACGGTACAGATGATGTGATAGAAAAAAAAAAGTTTCAATGTCGGTTGTGGCTTGATATTGTTTTTCTCTTTTGTCACAACAGATTAAATTTTCTCTGTGTGAAATTCGGGCTGCTCTCCCCAGGGAGAGCGCGTCGCTACTCTACAGCGCCACCTTTTTTTTTCTTTTTTTTCTTTCTTTTTTTTTCTTTTTTTTTTTTTTGTATTTTTCCTGTGTGCAGTTTTATTTGTTTTTCCTATTGAAGTGGATTTTTCTACAGAATTTTGCCAGGTACAACCCTTTTGTAGCCGTGGTTTCTTTTACGTGCGCTAAGTGCATGCTGCACACGGGACCTCGGTTTATCGTCTCGTCCGAATGACTAGCGTCCAGATTCGAACCAGCGCGCTCAGATTCTCTCGCTTCCTAGGCGGACCCGTTACCTCTAGGCCATCACTCCACATCATCGAGAATGACAGTCTCTCCCATACTTCGCACAGACGAAGTCTGATGCTGGTCTGTCTGTCTGTCAAGACTCTTGGCCGATAGTTCGTTACCACAACATGTTCACAATAGTTCACTTCAGCTCAGTTAACTACTCAAGGAGGCTTCACAGCGTTCGGCCTAATCCATATACGCTACACCACATCTGGTAAACAGATGCCTGAACAGCCGCAGAGTAACCCAACGCGCTTAGTCAGGCCTTTACTGCTGACAATAAAGGCAAGGGATAAAAAGAATTTAAAAAAAAAAAAAAAAACGTTAAGTTCGTCACAATCAATGTTCACTTAAACAGACAGAAGAGATGTGGGATGACGGCAAGGGGAGGCGGGGGACGGAGGGGGGCAGAGAGGTACTGAAAGAGGGAGAGAGGGAGACAAGAGAGGGGAAAACAGAGAGTTCACGTGTACAGACCTATACACCAGACTGCAGTCCAAGTATCGAAACGGAGCGAGAGATCAGAAGCACAAAAAAATAAACATGCATATCAGTAAGTAAATATGAAAACGAAGAACCACATAGACAAATAAATCAGTGAATAAACAAACAGCTGATACCTAAATAAAAGATCAAATAGATATTTATATGAATACACAGATAAATGAATATGAAAATACATAAACAAAACAAACAATAGATAACATAAATGAATCAAAAGATTGCATCCCAAACGTTCCCTAAAAGGACCAAAGGATGCCCCTCCCCCCCCCCCCTCCACCACCGAACTCCACCCCCTACCCCCTACACACACACACACACACACACACACACACACACACACACACACACACAACGATTTCGCAAGAGCAGTGTCAGAGCGCCGCAATGCTTTTATCTTAATGCTTCTAGACTACATCTCTGATGTCCATGGGGAACCCACCAGTTTTGGAAACACATCGAGGAAGATACCATCTTCGTGTTGCGAGTGGAAATTCGCTTTATTTCTGTCTGTCTGTCTCCTTTTTCTGTGTCGGTCTATTCCTTTCTCTTTCTCTCTGTTCCTTTCTTTCTCTTTCTCGGCCTATGTCTATCACTCTATCGTAATTCTCTCTCTCTGTCTCTCTCTCTCTCTCTCTTTAGGTCTATTTTCTTTCATGTTTTTTTTTTATTAAAAAAAAAAAAAAAACGCGCGCGCATACACGCACGCTCACACACACACACTCAAACTCACGTATGCACTGCACGCATACGACAACATGCACTTGCTTGCCAGCACATACATACCAATACCATGATAATGTAAGTCGGTTGCACCTGTCAATTTCATCTTAACGCTTTCAGAAAGTACAGCCTACGCTGGAAGGGAATCTGCAGTAAATGAAGATACAAAGAAATATCTAATATTTCAGAAGTGAATAAAATTGCCCCCCCCTGACGTATATTTTCTATCAACACAGCAAAGTGAGAGCTGTATTCTCAATGGATTTTCTATTGCAATGGGAAATCATTTACAGCTCAGTTTGGTGTGAAGGATTATGACTCTCAAACTAGGAGGCAAAATTGCACTGGCTCTTACTGCTGCAGCCTTGGGAGCTAGTTGGCCTTTAAGAAGAATCCCCAACGCCGACTATCCTAAAACCCTTTTGGCCGAGAGAGTGGGGTTGTGACTTGGACAAGACACTCTCCACTGTGATCGAATTCTAGTCCAGATAGTCGGGACAGCAGCAACCTCCTCTGCTGTTCTGGTGGTCCTTGTCGAACACGACTGACTATCACACACACACACACACACACACACACACACAGAGAGAGAGAGAGAGAGAGAGAGAGAGAAGGGGCAGAGGGCATGGGAGGGGGGGAGGGGGCGGGGTGGGGGGGTACAGAGGGTAAAAAGGATATGCCACAAGCTACTTTTCACCATGCCCTAACACTTTATTTTCAAACAAAACAATAAAAAGAAGTGGATAGATGAAGAAAATGAAGATGGGAGGGAGGAAAAAGACAACAACCAAAGAAAGAAAGAAACCAAGAAAGAAAGAACGAAAGAAACCAAGAAAGAAAGAAAGAACGAAAGAAACCAAGAAAGAAAGAAAGAAAGAAAGAAAGAAACCAAGAAAAAATAAAAAGAAACCAAGAAAGAAAGAAACTAAGAAAGAAACCAAGCAAGAAAGAAACTAAGAAAGAAACCAAGAAAGAAAGAAACTAAGAAAGAAACCAAGCAAGAAAGAAAGAAACCAAGACAGAAAGAAAGAAAAGAAACCAAGAAAGAAAAGAAACCAAGAAAGAGAAAAACCAAGAAAGAAAGAAACCAAGCAAGAAAGAAAGAAACCAAGACAGAAAGAAAGAAAGCAAGAAAGAGAAAAACCAAGAAAGAAAGAAACAAAGCAAGAAAGAAAGAAAAATAAGAAACCAAGAAAGAGAAAAACCAAGAAAGAAAGAAACAAAGCAAGAAAGAAAGAAACCAAGAAAGAAAGAAACAAAGCAAGAAAGAAAGAAAAATAAGAAACCAAGGAAGAGAAAAACCAAGAAAGAAAGAAACAAAGCAAGAAAGAAAGAAACCAAGAAAGAGAAAAACCAAGAAAGAAAGAAACAAAGCAAGAAAGAAAGAAACCAAGAAAGAGAAAAACCAAGAAAGAAAGAAACCAAGAAAGAGAAAAACCAAGAAAGAAAGAAACCAAGAAAGAAAGAAACAAAGCAAGAAAGAAAGAAAAAAAAGAAACCAAGAAAGAAAAGAAACCAAGACAGGAAGAAAGAAAGAAAGAAAGAAAGAAAGAAACCAATACAGGAAGAAAGAAAGAAAGAAATAAAGGAAGAAAGAAAGAAACCAATACAGGAAGAAAGAAAGAAACAAAGACAGAAAAAAGAAAGAACGAAACCAAGCAAGAAAGAAAGGAAGAAGGAAAGAAAAAAATCCCAAGACAGACAGACAGGAAGAAAGAAAGAAACCAAGCAAGAAAGAAAGAAAGAAAGAAAGAAAACCCAAGACAGACAGACAGAAAGAAAGAAAGAAACCAAGCAAGAAAGAAAGAAAGAAAGAAAACCCAAGACAGACAGACAGAAAGAAAGAAAGAAACCAAGCAAGAAAGAAAGAAAGAAAGAAAGAAAACCCAAGACAGACAGACAGAAAGAAAGAAAGAAACCAAGCAAGAAAGAAAGTAAGAAAGAAAGGAAAAAAAACCCAAGACAGACAGACAGAAAGAAAGAAAGAAACCAAGAAAGGAAGAAAAAAAAACTAAGACAGAAAGAAAGAAACTAAGAAAGAAAGAAAGACGGAAAGAAAGAGAGAAACCAAGAAAGGAAGAAAAAAAACTAAGACAGAAAGAAACTAAGAAAGAAAGAAAGACGGAAAGAAAGAGAGAAACCAAGACAGAAAGAAAGAAAGAAAGACAGGAAGAAAGACGTGAAGAAGTAACGAAAGAAACCAAGACATGAAGAAGGAAAATAAAGAAACCAAGACAGGAAGAAAGAAAGAAACCAAGACAGGAAGAAAGAAAGAAACCAAGACAGGAAGAAAGAAAGAAACCAAGACAGGAAGAAAGAAAGAAACCAAGAAAGAAAGAAACCAAGACAGGAAGAAAGAAAGAAACCAAGACATGAAGAAGGAAAAGAAAGAAACCAAGACAGGAAGAAAGAAACCAAGACAGGAAGAAAGAAAGAAACCAAGACAGGAAGAAATAAAGAAAGCAAGACAGGAAGAAAGAAAGAAACCAAGACAGGAAGAAAGAAAGAAACCAAGACAGGAAGAAAGAAACCAAGAAAGAGAGCAGAATAGAAATATTATTCATTAAGACCAAAGTCCCAAAAAGAAAGCGTTTAAACATAGATTTATTGCAAATCGAAAATAATAACAAGAAAAGTCACAACACGCACGACCAGAAACAACAACGAATACATTTTCGGGAGCTAATTCACAGACAAAAAATAATTTATACGCATTATATTCTGGAAACAATCATAAGCTAGCAACAGTAAATAAAGCATTAAAACGTGTCAGTATCTCATGCCTCATACATAAACAGAGTTCTCATGGTTTGTTCTCATTTTTTCTAGGCTAAGACGGGCGCCATAGCCGAATGGTTAAAGCGTTGGACTTTCGATCTGAGGGTCTCGGGTTCGAATCACGGTGACGGCGCCTGGTGGGTAAAGGGTGGAGATTTTTACGATCTCCCAGTTCAACATATGTGCAGACCTGCCAGTGCCTGAACCCCCTTCGTGTGTATGCGCAAGTATAAGATCAAATACGCACGTTAAAGATCCTGTAATCCATGTCAGCGTTCGGTTGGTTATGGAAACAAGAACATACCCAGCATGCAACCCCCGAAAACGGAGTATGGCTGCCTACATGGCGGGGTAAAAACGGTCATACACATAAAAGCCCACTCGCGTATATACGAGTGAACGTGGGAGTTGAAGTCCACGAACGCAGAAGAAGAAGAAGTCGAGGCTAGACGCTGTTAATAATGGCAATCTAAGCTATCAATAATGGCAATGTAAAATCACTAGATTGTCTAAATACTCAACTCTTAAAAGACTACGCACGCACGAAGGGAGGAGGCAGGCAGACATACAGAAAAAAATCTAGACAGATAAACAAGGTATAAAATTAGACATGCCCAGTGTTTAACAGAACGACACCCTGAAAGCTGACACGCAGCTTACTTATCACGATACCCATTTGTCTGTACCACCACACTGACAGGGCTGATTTCACGGAGAGTTATCATAATTTGTTCGCTGCATCCGTAAGATGGGTCACTGTGTTATCAGGATGGGAAAATGGTGAAGGGGGAGGGAGGGGGCAAGAAGGGGGGGGGGGTGAGTGAGAGAGTCAGACGGATCGAGAGAAGTAGAACAGACGGAAGAGAAGAAAGAAAGAAAGAATGAATGAAAGAAGAAAATGGAAGACGGTGGACGAATAAAGAAAAAAATGAAAGAAGAAAAAAAGGGCGGAGCCGGAAGGAAGAAAGAAAGAATAAATGAAAGAAAGAAAAGGATGACGTGACGGGGAGACAAGAAAGAAAGAACGAAGGAAGAAAAAGGATGGCGGAGGCGAGAAGAAAGAAAGAAAGAATGAAAGAAGAAGAGGGCAGGGGGAGATAAGAATGAATGAAAGAAGAAAAGGAAGGCGGATGAGGGGGGAAAGAAAGAAAGAAGAAAAAGAACGACAGCACAATAATAATAATAATGGTTATTCGTGAAGCGCCTTTCCTATAGCATCCTAACAAACAGAGAACATGATCATAAAGGACAGACGCACTCAGCCTTAACTTCCAGAGTGTCAGTTTTGTATCAACGGGATTATTCACCTCATTATTTGAAAGACAAGTATTATCGTCTTTATTTACTTCAGTCAGACAATTACAACAGCTTTATTATCTGTATCGGTGGATCAGGTACGGCAAATATCTTTGTGCTAGCATTTTTGTAGTCTTATTTTAATGCATTTTGTAGTTTATGTAGTTTCGGTCTTAGATGTGATGTCATTTTTTTCTATCTGGTTATTTTTAATGGGCATGTGTGTGTGCGTGCGTGCGTGCGTGCATGTGTTTGTGGGGTTACAGTGCTCTGGTACGAGTGGGTAAGTGTGTAGGCATGTTAGTATGTCCAAACAGAATTCTATGTTAGAAAATAAGAAATGTTTTAATGCTTATGCAATTTTGTTTTTAGTGCAGTTGATATTTAATGTCAGTGTGTGTATGTCTGTAAGGGAGGGACATTTACATATATATATGTGTTCTATGAATGCATTTTGTTTTAATCTAAGCCATATTTAATTCATAGCTTTTATAATCTTTAGTGTGCTTTTGCATTCATATGAACACACTGGATGTTTTCCATTGTCAGATAGCGGTTGATATATTTTTAAGGCATGTTTATAGTCAACTGTGTAAGGCGCTTTGAGCAGCATCGGTGCTGTATATAGCGCCATAGAAAAACTATGTATTATTACTATTATTATTACAGGGGGCGATGTGTGTGTGTGTGTGCATGTGTGTGTGTGCGCGCGCGCGCGCGTGTGTGTGTGTGTATGTGCCTGTGTGTGTCTGTGTCTGTTTGCGTGTGTGCGTGCGTGTGCGTTTGATTCCATAAATAAACACGTGTGCAAATGGATGGCTCAGGGCACTGCTCACTGGAGACAGACTTAAAAAATAAGGATCAAATGAACCGCCGAACTGGAGCGAATCATACAGTTATTTGAGCTGGAAGGGTGGGGGAGAAAGGCACCCCACATTTTACATATTCAGCATTAAATCTACATTGTGTATATTTGTTAGCCCGAGTTTCAAATCCTTACCCGACTGGCTGGTTACAAAATGAATAATAACGTTTGAACTTGATCGTCAGCTCGAGGCATGTGAAGATACATTTTTGGATCTGGCCGCCTGACTAAGAAAACTGATTCAGGTTTTCCATCAAAAAGACACCACAGACCATTTTCGGAGCAAAGAGAAACACCCGCTTATTAATGGCTTTTACGGAAACGCTACAATCAGTTATCAAAAGCCTCGTATCACGATGGTCTTTAGTCCTTTGGCGGGGTCGTATTTAAAAAGAATTGTGTCGAGTTGGTGGCAGTTTTAAGCTTCAACACTGTTTCCGTCAATTCAAAAAATGACATTGACTGTGACTTTGCCTAGAAAATGTAAAACGCGGAATGTTCCATCTAGGTATTATTTACATTTCTATCGCGGAATACTAGACTAAAACTTTCAAAGGCTGACAGTCTATTTTGAGCTGCTATCTCTTTTGACACTGCACGAGAAATTGTCGGCTGCTCACGTAAAGGGGGAGACTACTCCTACTAAAGTCAGAATCATTTGGTACTAGACACTCTCCCTTCATTGAGAGCATGTAAGTCTGGGTGAAAAATGGTTCATTAAAATAAATAAATAAACTAAATAAACTAATAATAATAATAAGAAAGAAGAAGAAGAAGAAGCTGTTATGTTGTATGCAGTGAGAAAGGAGAATATCACACAAAGACGAATATGAAAATTCCTTCTCTTCGAGACTACAGGCCTACATTTCGCGCCGGTTTTTCTTCTTTAATGTTAAGACCCCTCCAACACAGAATGAAAGCCTCCTGAAAATGTTTCTCTTTTCCTTTTTTTTTTTTTTTTTGTTTGTTTGTTTGTTTGTTTTGTTTTTGTTTTGTTTGTTTGTTTCCTGGGTTTTTTTTGTTTGTTTGTTTCAATGATTATTTACTAAACGGTGTGCTGAACTGGAGTACACTACGAGAAACAATGTTGCATGTTGTTTCCAAAAAAAAAAAAAAAAAAAATTAGATAAAAAAAATAAAGACTTCGGCAAATACCATTAACTCTCTCCATACGAACGGCGAAAGAGACGACGTTAACAGCGTTTCACCCCAATTACCATCATCAAAATATTGCAAGCGGAAGGCTCTTATACTGAAGAGGTGAATGTTGATAAAGAATACCACAATTCTGACGATGGAAGCTAAAGGTTGGGTCATTCAGACACCCACTCGACATCCGATGGATCTGTGTAGAGGAGAAGAGAGGGCTGGCCGTACTGAGTGAGTTAACTCTGTCTCCACCTTCACGGAGGACAATCTGGTTGTGTTAAATGGTGGTTATGTGTGTTAATCATTTCAGTCAGCATTTCATTTGTAAGTGCAAATTGTATCTTATCATTTGATTGTACAATCGGTTTACTTCCCTTTATTTATTCATTTGTCTATTATTATTATTCACACTAAGTTTTATGTATTGTTTATTATTACTAGCATTATCATTACCATTATTATCGTCATTAGTTATTTGATCATT
>NC_134878.1:47360251-47362751 GCF_041734735.1 Babylonia areolata
CACACACACACACACACACACACACACACACTACCACCCACTACTCTGAACCACTGGGGCCCCACCATTCGTCTGACTCGTCAATGACCGAGATCCAAGATGAACGGTACAGTCAGTCCGTCAGTCAGCGAGCGAGCCCCTTCCTTGGCTAACGTAAAACCACCAAAACGACTGGGTGGAGGAGCTTTTATCTCTTCTTCTTCTTCTTCTTCTTCTTCTTCTTCCTTCATGGTCTGCAACTCCCACGTTCACTCGTTTGTACGTACACGGGCAGTGGACTTTTTACGTGAATGACCGTTTTTACCCCGCCGTGTATACAGCCATACTCCGTTTTTTGGGGGGTGGGGGTGGGGTGGAGGGGTGGGGCGGGGGTGCATGCTGAGTATGTTCTTGTTTCCATTGCCCAACCGAACGCTGACATGGATTACAAGGATCTTTAACGTGCGCATTTGATCTTCCGCTTGCGTAGTAAGCTAAACCCTTGTTTGTTATCTATATGTACGGGAATGATCTGAAGTAAGAAGTCTTCCATTTCGTGCGAAATTGAATTTGATTTATAGATGTGTTCTAACCCCTTGAAATCAACATTTTGTTTATTCAATTAAAAAAAATGTCATGTCATGTCATGTCGTGTCATGTGTGTGTGTGTGTGTGTGTGTGTGTGTGTGTGTGTGTGTGTGCGTGTGTGAGTGTGTGTGTCTCCCCCTATTGATATGATGTGTGTCGATGTCACATGCTTAAATAATCATTATACGGATTATATGTACTTTGTTTCCTGTGTACTGTTCAAACCTTGGAGACGAACGACTGGGGGGATAAAAAGGCACAGTACCCACCTACAACGTGGACTCCGTTTTAAGCAAATGACAAAGTACCAAAGTGCCGCTTATCCCTTAGTAGTTAGTTTACTTTGATTATGTTTTACTTTTTGTTCCATTTTATCTGTTTCGCACCATTTTTGTTCTGATTTGTACCCGTTATGTCACTAGAGTTTTACAGCTAATGACATAAAATATTTCAGTGTTTTGTGTTCAGTGCTCTCTCTCCGTCCCTCCCTCCCTCCCTCCCATCAGACTGAAAGACAGAAAAAGCACAGACGCAAAGTTTTAGGGCAATGACCCAAGTGGTCTGACTTTTCTTTCACTCCTACTCCATTCTGTGTAACAAACCAAGAGTTAACTACAGCTATTTTTGAATGAAGCCAGCCAGTGTCAGTGCCTTGGTGGGTCTATTAATAGTGTATCTGTCTGCCCTCTCTCTCTTCCAGATGTCGTTCAGTTCCACCCTATTTATCATGGCATTGCTCTATTCATATACGCTGGGTGAAGGGTGAGGTGTTAAGAGGGTGTCTGGGGAGAAGAAGGGGGGGGGGGGGGGGGGGGGCGTACGAATCTGACTCTCTCTCTCCCTCCCTCCCTCCCTCCCTCCCATCAGTGCATGCATGTCTGTGCGCTTGCTGGTACGTGTACGCCCGCATGTACGTCAGTGTGGGCGTGTGTGTATGCAAAGTGTTTGTGTGTTTATATCTCGTGGCTCTCCTTGTGTTTGTCAATGTGGCTGTGGTTGTGTATGTATGTATGCATATATGTATAAATGTATATATGTATGTACGGTGGCAGCGGACAAATATGCGAACTTACAGGAAGCACGATTGTGCAGCAAAATGCTAATTCAAACGCGTAGCAGCACAGATCTTATGCACACACAAAAAACAAACCCTAAAGAGTTCTAACTGAGGAAAGTGCAAATAAAACATAGCTAATGAATATGATCGTATCTGAAACACACACACACACACACACACACACACACACACACACACACACACACACACACACATTGTTCGAAATTTGTCCGCGAATGTTTATTTTCTTAATATTATGTTCATCAGTGTTTGTGTTTTATTGTGTCTTATAAACCTTCAGGTTTTATGACAATAAAATATTCTATTCTATTCACACACACACACACACACACACACACACACACACACACACACACACACACAAACTTTGTTTGAAATTTGTCCACGAACGTTTCTTTTCTTAATATTATGATCACGTTTATGTTTTACTGTGTCTTATAAACCTTAATATTTTATGACAATATTCTATTCTATTCACACACACACACACACACACACACACACACACACACACACACACACACAACGTACACGCACACACATCACCACTACCTGAACAGTTCATAGAAAGCGTGGCAGTGTGTGTCTGCCTTCCAGTCTCACTGATGAAGTCCTTATCTTAATAGCTGCTGACTCAAGTGTACGCAGTTTCCAAACGCACCATCCATCACACGTGTTTAGAGGGAGAGCAATGTTAGATGACTCTCTCTCTCTCTGTCTCTGTCTCTCTCCCTCTCGCCTCTCTCTGACACTTTTCATCCATCAGACGGCGAAGTGTAGTATAAATAAAATAAAAAAAATATATAAAAAGTATTAAAAAATAAATAAATAAATAAAAAGCTACATATTACAAAT
>NC_134878.1:47367751-47370251 GCF_041734735.1 Babylonia areolata
TTTTGTGTGTGTGTGTGTGTTGTGTGTGTATGTGTGTGCATGTGTATGTGTGTGCGTACGTACGTATGTATGCGTGTGTATGCATATTCTTTCCGACAATTTTCATCCATTAAAAAATGATGACTCGGAAAAAATCGGGACCCCAAACTAACACCCTGAACAATCAACAAACCCACGTCCGGAAACAGCACCCGAGAGAATGAATTCACCCCCACCCCCCACTCCGTCTCAACCCCCCCCCCTCCCTCCCCTACCCCCCACCATGCCGTGTACCCCCCTGGGCGGCGTTTTCATCATCACGTTTCCATTCCATTCCGGGCTTGACAGGCACGTTTCTATGTGCGGGGGACTGGGGGTGGGGATTTGGGGGGGGAGGGGGCGGTTGGTGGGCAGAGAGAGATGGAGGGAGAAAGAGAGAGATACAGAGAGAGACAGAGAGAGAGGGGGGGATGGGGGGGGGGGTGGGGGGCGGGCAGAGGGACGGAGAGACAGATAAACTGAGAGAGAGTGAGAAGACAGTGATGGAGAGAGAGAGGGAACACAGATATGGGGAGAGAGAGAGAGGGACAGCCAGCCAGACAGATAGACGGAGTACAGAGAAATGAATGGAGAGAGAGAGATAATACAAAGAGAGAGATCGAGAGAGAAAGAGAGAGAAAGTACAGAGAGAACAGAGACGGAGACAGTGACAAAGAGAGAGAAAGGAGAGGCCGAGGGAGGAACGGAGAGAGAGAGAGAGAGGACTCAGAGACAGGGACACAAGGGGAGAAAGAGAGTGACAGAGATAGAGAGATAGAATGGTAGAGAGAGAGAATACGGAGACGGAGAAAGAGACAGAGACAAAGAGAGAGACAGACAGACAGACAGACAGAGAGATGATATATGATATGATATGATATGATATGATATGGGGCGGCAGGGTTGGAGGCGAGAGACAGAGGAAGACACAGACAGAAGTCCTACACAAGAGTTTATTTTAAACGACGCGACTGACGAAGCGGTCTGTGTGTGTGTGTGTGTGTGTGTGTGTGTGTGTGTGTGTTGTTTTGGGTTTGTTTTTTTTGTTTTCCTGAATACCCTCTTCCCTCCCCTTTCCTTCTGTAAAAAGAAACAGAGTTAACTACAGCTATTTTTGACTGAAGCCAGCCAGTGTCAGTGCCTTGGTGGGTCTATTAATAGTGTATCGGTCTGCCCTCTCTCTCTTCCAGATGTCGTTCAGTTCCACCACATCATCACGTATGTCCCTGGTTATCATGGCATTGCTCTATTCATATACGTTGGGTGAAGGGCGGTGGCAAATTAAAAAAACAACAAAAAAAAAACCCTGGATAAATATGGGACGTGCGTGCATACGTGCGTGTATGTGTGTGTATGTGTGTTATTATTAATACATAATGATTAGGCTCTCTGTCTCTGTGTGCGTCCACGTGTGTGTGAATACGTGTGCGCGCGCGCACGTGCGTGTGCGTGTGTGTGTGTGTGTGCGCGCGCGTGCGTGCGCGCGTGTATTTGTGTTCTTTCTTTGACGTCTTTTTCACTGTCAGTGATATTAGACGTGTCATGTGTGTGTGTGTGTGTGTGTGTGTGTGTGTGTGTGTGTGTGTGTGTGTGTGTGTGTGTGTGTGTGTGTGATTTAGAGAGGATGGTTAAAGGGGGATATACAGAAGAAGAAAAAAAGGGGGATAAACTAGAACAATGGAATCAGCAATTCGTAAATATCTGTGCAACGGCAATTAACATCATAAATAACAATTTTAAAAAAATATAATAAAATAAAAATGATTAATTTTTTTAATAAAATTCAATATCGGAAGATCGCATCACAGAAACAGTCCTACTGGACTATGTAACAGGGATTCGGCAATTTCAGTCAACAGTAATTTGGTTGGACATTATTTATTTCTTTTATGTTTTGTTCTGAAAATGTTCTAACTTTACATGACTCTGGAAGTAACCTGACAATCTTTTGACACTGAAACAAAATATGTGTATGTGTATGTGTGTGTGTGTGTGTGTGTTCTCTTTTTCTGACACTTTTTGTCGGTTGGATGATAAGACATGGCGAGGAAAGGTGGACTCTCAAAATAACGCTTAAAACACTCACGACCAAGACCTAAACTAACAAGTCATTGAGCCACACACACACACACACACATACACACACACATACACACACACCCTCTGCAGGAATGGGAACCTTTGGGTTGGCAGTTTTATCAGGTGTGTAGTTCTGGGTGTCTAGGGGCCAGTGTTCGCAATAGCATATTGAAGCTATTTTACATGCACGTGCAGTGACGCTTTTCACCCTCCGCGCAGGCGCGAGCACACACACACACACACACACACACACATACATACATACATTCTCTCTCTCTCTCACACACACACACACATTCTCTCTCTCTCTCTCTCTCTCTCTCTCTCTCTCTCTCTCACACACACACACACACACACACACACACACACACACGGCAGAGGTGAGCAGAAACAGGAGACGATT
>NC_134878.1:47377751-47382751 GCF_041734735.1 Babylonia areolata
AGCAGGACAGAGACGGAGAACGCAGAAACCGTGGACACAGAAATGTAACCGGAGACAACACACCCAATTACCAAGGTGCAGAAGCTCACGCTGACAGAGAAACCCAACACCCAGAACAACAGTGACAAAGCGAGAAACAAAGAGGCCTGGCAGACTGAACGAAAGAAATGAGCAAGTAACTGTTTTCAAAGTCCATGAGCAAGTAACTGTTTCTTTCAAGTCCAGACATATGATAGATGAACAAACAAAGACATCCGTCACGTTTGTGAATCAGAGTATGCTGGATGAAACCACCCGAAACATTATGTATACGTAACACGGCTTACACGAAACATGATTTGCCACACAGACACAGAAACCATCTCCCCATTTTTGGTGCCTGTGACTCAGGAAACGCTAACTCTTGACAGATATAATCTCCCTTGCGGTGCTTTCCTGTCCGGGTCAATCGGGAAGCTTCTGTATCTAGCGGACAAAGATTTCCGGTCCTGTAGGGGCAATAACAACGTCATTTTGATCTGACCCGACAGGTGTCTATCTGACTGGGGTCACTGCGGAGGCTGTAGGCCTTTGCCAGAGATCACCACTCACTCCCTGCAGCGTTCTCTGAGACAGGTGATGTCAATGATCAAAGTTTCAGTATCAGTTTCAGTTGTTGTTGTTTTTCCAAGGAGGCGTCACGGCATTCGCACATATCCATCTACGCTACACCACATCCGCAAGGCAGATTCCCGACCAGTACCATAACCAATATATATATATATATAGATACATATATAAAGATATATATATATATATATATATATATATATATACTTGTCAGAATGGAGTTCTTCTACACTTTTTTGCCTGAGGACAACGCTTACGTTACCATGAGTTCGATATCAGTGCGCAAAGTGCGTTCTGCAAACGGGACCTCGGTTTCTCGTCTCATCAGAAGGACTGGACGCTCAGTTTGATTTTCCTGTCAGACCTGGAAGACGGGGCAGGACCGGACTCCAGTAACCCAGACCCTCACGGACAACTGTAGTGGCAGATAAAATGGTCTTTTCTCCAGAACTTTTTGAAAACCTACTTTCAGCTTCTCCTCCTCCTTCTTTTATCTCTTTTTTATTCCCTAGTCCAATCAGTTCTTAAATAATTGATCAATCTTAATGCACAACCGTTGTTATAATAAGTCTGCGCATGAGCATGTGTGTGTGTGTGTGTGTGTGTGTGTGTGTGTACTGTATATTTTGTATTAGGTTATAAATATTGCTTAAATAACTTGGTTTTAACCGTGTATACATGTCTATGTTTTAGTTTTGCATGATAATTGTTTATGCATGTGTGTGACTGTGGTTATTTCATGTGATTTTTGTACTGACTTAGCAGTTAAGCATATTTTCTTTTCTCCATGTATACATTTACACTGATATTAAACGATTGTGATCAGTGGGTGTTTATGATTGTGAGGTCCAACATTAACTTGGCATCTGAGCATTCTATTCCCTTTCCCTTTGTGTGTTCATACAGTGCATTGTTTTGTGTAGCGTACACCACGCATGAATTTGTCTTCTTGAGATAATAAAGTATTCTGTATCTGTATCAATATCTTTTTATCACACAAGCAACATCAATTTGTTTGAATTGGAGTATATCGTTGTTGTGTCATGCTGGCCATGAACTCCAACAGAAATCCTACGTATTTTGTATTTTTGTATTTTGTATTTCTGTTTATCACAACAGATTTCTCTGTGAGAAATCGGGCTGCTCTCCTCAGGGAGAGCGCGTCGCTATACTACAGCGCCACCCATTGTTTTTGTATTTTTCCTGCGTGCAGTTTTATTTGTTTTTCTGCAGAATTTTGCCAGGAACAACCCTTTTGTTGCCGTGGGTTCTTTTACGTGAGCTAAGTGCGTGCTGCACACGGGACCTCGGTTTATCGTCTCATCCGAATAACTAGCGTCCAGACCACCACTCAAGGTCTAGTGGAGGGTGAAAAAATATCGGCGGCTGAGCAGTGATTCGAACCAGCGCGCTCAGATTCTCTCGCTTCCTAAGCGGACGCGTTACCTCTAGGCCATCACTCCACTTTAAAGTGCAAATTTCATCGTCTACTTGCCAACACCATGGAAGGAGGTTCAGGCACTATGGGGCCTGCGAAAATTATCAGGAGATCGGACACACCTTCAACACTTTAACCCACCGAGCGCTGACGGGATTTGAACCTCAGCACCCTCAGACTTGAAAAACTTGTCCCTGAATTTGTGAGTCACTTTCTTTATCTACTTTTATCTTACTTCACTTTATCCGTACTGCACCTCTGTGCATGCCCTACTCTTAGAGCAGCACATCCCTCTTTGTCCATGTTTTTTTGTGTGTTGGTGTTGTTTTTTTGTTTGTTTTTTGGTTTTTTTGTTTGTTTGTTTGGTGTGTTTTTTTCGTGGTTTTTGGTATCAAGTTGTGAGAAAAGAGAGGGGAAACAAGGGGCTGAAGAATTAAAGCGGTCATAAGAGACGACACATGTCGCAAACACCCCAACAACTGCACCCCCCCCCCCTCCCCCCGGGCTTTTATCTGCCTTCACACACGGCTGACACCTTGTGTTTCAGTGCAAGGCAACTGGACTGGTAACAGGCATCGGGGAGAGAAGAGATAACCCATCTGGCAACAATGTGCACGAAAGCAGGTTTTAACGGAAAGCTTGTTATCCGTTCTGAAGGGGGGTGGGGGGGAGAGGGGTGGCGGTGGGGGAGGGGAGGTGCGGGCGGGGGAGGGAGGAGGGGGACGGGGTTCATATACTCAGCACTGGTTGCTGTGCATTGTATTACATTACTTTTTTTTTTTTTTTTGTTACAACAGATTTCTCTGTGTGAAAATTCTGGCTGCTCTCCCCAGGGAGAGCGCGTCGTTACACTTGCGCCACCCATTTTTTTTCCTGCAGTTTTTGTTGTTGTTTTGTTTTTGTTTTGTTTTGTTTTTTGTTTTCCTATCGAAGTGGATTTTTCTACAGAATTTTGCCAGGAATAACTCTTTTGCGCCGTGGGTTCTTTTACGTGCGCTAAGAGCATGCTGCACACCGAACGTCAGTTTATTGTCTTATCCGAATGACTAGCGTTCAACCACAACTCAGGGTCTAGTGGAGGGGGAGAAAATACTGGTGACTATGCCGGGATTTGAACCAGTGCGCTCAGGTTCTCTCGCTTCCTAGGCGGACGCGTTACCTTCGAGGCCATCACTTCTTTGACGATCACTAAACATGCACCAAAGGGACAGCGGATTTTGATGATCACAGCACTCATTGTCTGCAAGGTGACCGAGAAAGCTCAGTCCCTTCTCCTTTATAGCGCTGTCTGGAGCATCTCATTCAGAAGCTCTACGTCTTGATAGACAAGAGTCTTAAATCAAATGCAGCGATGCGACCGTGGCTCTGATGATCACAGGATAGAATAGAATATGTCTTTATTACTAAATGTACCGGGGTCACAAGGAATATTGGGTGGGTGGGGGGTAGTACATAACAAGATACAAACATAAATCGAAAATCATACACTAACACAGATACAGTAGAAATTAGGATAAATACAAGTGCATATCAATGTAAAAACTTATGCATACTCACACATGCACGCACTACACACACACACACACACACACACACACACACACACACACACACACACACACACACAAATTCTCTCTCACAGTACAAGTTGTGACCGTTGTGTCGTAGCAGAAGAGCTTTTAGCTGTTGTTGATCTTGTTCTCGATACTACCACAGCCTCGATTAGCGCTACTGCCGGAGGTTTGCTGATACAAGCAATACTGTGTGGCAGCAGAAATAACAGGACAACCGGTGCCAGCACCAGCAGCAGTCGCAGAAACAACAGAAGGAGAAAACAACAAACAAACATCAATGACTCTGACGAACAGGAACATCATGGTGGCAATGCAAACACAACAGTAACAACAACAACGAAACAACAAAAAGAGCTCAAAATAACACCAGCATCAACATGAGTGTTATCAAACAAAACAAAACAAAAATGATGTAACTCTTGGCACAACAAAAGCACACAACTTCAATCGCGTTGTTTTCCATCGGCTGACATGACATTACAGCAAAACAAGAGTGACACAGAAACAAACCAAGGAGTTCCCCCTAGAAGCTCCAAGTCTGTTCATTAACACTTCGTTTGACATGTACACACAGGAACAACAGTTTCAGTTTCCATTTCAAATTTCTCAAGGAGGCGTCACTACGGTCGGGCAAATCCATACACGTTACACCACATCTGCTAGGCAGATTCTCGACCAGCAGCATAACCCAATGCGCTGAGTCAGACCTTGAGTGCATGCGTATGTATTTGTGTACCTATGGGCCCAACACTCGGCTTATATCACAGACTGACATAAGTTTACAGTTTACATTTGGGCCAACAGCAAAGTGAGAGCTGCATTATCAATGGTTTCTCCAGTCCATGGGAAACCATTTACAGCTCAGTCTTTTGTGAAGGACTATGACTCTCAAACTAGGAGGCAAAATTGCACTGGCTCTTAGTGCTGCAGCACTGTGGGCTAGCTGGCCTTTGGGAACCATCCCAACGCCGACTGTCCTAAAACCCTCTTGGCCGAGAGAGTGGGGATGTACTTGGGCAAGACACTCTCCACTATAATCAAATTCTAGCCCAAATAGTCGGAACAGCAGCTGCTTCCTCTGCTGTTCTGATGGTCATAGTCGGACACGACTGACTATCATATATGTACCTGTCAGAGTGGATTTCTGCTACAGACTGTTGTCAGAGGACAAAACTCTCGTTGCCATGGGTTCTTTTTCAGAGCGCCAGGTGCGTGCTGCACACGGAACCTCAGTTTATCATCTCATCCGAACGACTATACGCGCAGTTTGATTTTACCAGTCAACCTTGGGAGAAAGGGCGAGAGCGGGTTTCGAACCCACACCCTCACAGGCTCTCTGTATTGGCAGATGAGCGTCTTATCCATTCTGCCACCTTCCT
>NC_134878.1:47392751-47402751 GCF_041734735.1 Babylonia areolata
TGTTGTCGGCAGTTGCTGTTGTTTACTGTCGCTGGCAACGTTCAAACTGTTATGCAATGAAGATAAAACTATAAAGTGGAGGGTGGAGGGGGGGAGAAGGGACATAAAGAATGGATTCCTTACACAGGGCAACGATGCTGGTATGTGACCTGATTAACCCTTTCACTGCCAAACTCGCATTTATGCAGCAGCTAGGTAGAGGACCCATGTCACTGAAGAGTGACCAGATCATGGGTCTGTTATCCATGAACCTACTGCTATCTATGTTCGGTAGTAGCTAGACCATATTTTCTACACATCACACAGGGGGGATCCCCAGCTATTCTTAAACCATATTTCCTGTGTTTATAGCAAAGGGGATTTTGCACTCTAAACTGACTGGCGGTGAAAGAGTTAACACTGAGCGGCCCAGACTTCTGGCACCCCCCTATCCCAGTAGACTTCCAACACTGTATGAGTGAGGTATACACAAATTACAAACACGTGGACGAGACACATCTCGTTGAAAAAGAGGAGGGAGGAGAGAAAGAAACACTGGACAGGAAATTCATGTTTCGCTGCTTCTGCCTCTTGTGGAAGGTATTCGCTATGGTGATGATTATTACTACAGACACGGCGGTTGGGATGCGTCTGCATGAAGAAGGTCGACATATACGACGAACGTTTTCATTACACTGAACAATAATGTGGGGTTTGTCGTTCATCTTGAGGCACACACGCGATTTGGTCTACTGCATGATGACTGGCTGAGAGATAAAGTGAGGCTTGCAGTGTGTGTGTGTGTGTGTGTGTGTGTGTGTGTGTGTGTGTGTGTGTGTGTGTGTGTGTGTGTGTGTGTGTGTGCGTGTGTGTGTGTGCGTGTAGGGGTGTGGGGGGTGGATAAAGTTTCCAGTTTCAGTTTCTCAAAGAGGACGCCACTGCGTTCGGGCAAAAGCCATACACGCTACATCACATCTGCTATGCAGATCCCTGACAGCAGCATAACCCAGTTATTCAGGCCTTGAGTGTATGCATATACATGCGTGTACCTATCAGAGGGGAATTCTTCTACTTAATTTTGCCAGTTGACAACACTTTTGTTGCCATGGGTTCTCTTTTTTTTCCCCAGTGAGCCAAGCGCATGCTGTACACGAGACCTCGGTTTGTCGTCTCATCCGAATGACGAGACGCTCAGTTTGATTTTCCAGTCAAACTTGGGGAGACAGGGCGAGAGCGGGAATCGAACCCAGACCCTCACGGACACTGTGTTGGCAGATAAGTGTCTTAACCATTCTGCCACCTGCCTCCTTGGTGGATAAAGAAGAAAGGGAAAAGAAAGAAAAGGGGATTTTTTTTGTTTTTTTTTAGGGGGGGGGGGAGGCGAGGGGGGGCCGGGCAACAGCAAAAAAGCATTTCAACAAACACCCGAAAAGAACAGCCATCTTTGTGTCCCCAAACCAAAGAGTTATGGTCAGAGTTAGGTTTCATTCGACGTTTCGAATAAGATTCTGTTGACATGTGGCTGAGGTAAATGAAAGTGTTTTGAAAACAACATCCTTTTACCTATGGTGTTGTTGTTTTTTTCCCCGAATCACAAGATTACCTGATAATGTTTCTCTCCGGGACTTATACAGGCTGTGACAGGAAGATATGTTCTCTATTCTTCTTCTTCTTCTTCGTTCGTGGGCTGCAACTTCCACGTTCACTCGTATGTACACGAGTAGGATTTTATGTGTATGACCGTTTTTACCCCACCATGTAGGCAGCCGTACTCCGTTTTCGGAGGTGTGCATGCTGGATATGTTCTTTTTTCCATAACCCACCGAACACTGACATGGATTACAGCATCTTTTACGTGCATATTTGATCTTCTGTTTGCCGTATACACACGAAGGGGGTTCAGGCACAAGCATCTCTGCACATTTGTTGACCTGGGAGATCGGGAAAAAAATCTCCACCGTTTACCCACTAGGCGCCGTTACTGAGATTCGAACCCAGGACCTCAGACTGAAAGTCCAACGCTTTACCAACTCGGCTATTGCGCCCGTCGAGATGTACTCCACAAAGTAGAAGGAGGCACTATTTTGCTGCAATCGATCCAGTGCTGTGCGGAACTATACTGCAATTAAATACATGATAAAGATGCGCAAGAGTTTGAACTAGGAGAGGAACGGCGGAGGGAAGAAAAGGCCGTTGACAGCCCGTCTTCACTTGCCACCGAGAGATTCATTCTGATTCTGTAACATCTGTTTGTTAAGCGATGACAGATAAAATTATCACAGTGGTTGACGCTGGCAGATAAAATTATCACAGTGGTTTACGCTGGAGATAAAATAATCACAGTGTTTGGCAGCTAAAATGATTACAGTGGTTGACACTGGCAGATAAAATGATCACAGTGGTTGACACTGGCAGATAAAATGACCACAGTGGTTGACGCTGGCAGATAAAATGATCACAGAGGTTGACGCTGGATCACAGTGGTTGACGCTGGCAGATAAAATGATCACAGTGGTTGACGCTGGCAGATATAATGATCACAGTGGTTGACGCTGGCAGATAAAATTATCACAGAGGCTGACGCTGGATCACAGTGGCGGACGCTGGCAGATAAAACAGAGGTTGACGCTGGCAGATAAAATGATTACAGCGGTTGACGCTGGCAGATAAAATGATTACAGCGGTTGACGCTGGCAGATAAAATGATCACAGTGGTTGACGCTGGCAGATAAAATGATCACAGTGGTTGACGCTGGCAGATAAAATTATCACAGAGGTTGACACTGGGTCGCAGAGGTTGACGCTGGCAGACAAATGATCACAGTGGTTGACGCTGGCAAATAAAATGATCCTGGCTTTGCAGAGTGAAAACAACCCCATGGTGTTATTGGAACTGGGAGTCACGCGGCTCTGCGCACCTTCGCAGTATGGTTCCAACAATACAGTCGTCCAAATTTCTCGGGCCTGGGAAAATCCTAGAAGCAAACTCAGAAAGCAGCAGCCCCTTCGTATACTCTCATACCTAAATTGCATGTCAGATCTCAAATAGCGGTACCATTATGCTCCTGCTCCTTGTCAGTATCACAAAAGTACAGGAAATGTTTCTGTTATACGGATTTTCGTGTCCTTCTGCCTCGCTTCCATGTCTGTGGTGCGTTTGTGTGAAATTGAACTCTGTCGGCAGAACTGATGCTGGATGGGACATCTGGCGGCTTCCACACCATGGGAGACGCTTGGTCAATCTGGCTCCAAAACTTCAGAAGCGATTGTCAGCGGAGAGCATTGTCAGCGGCATCCTGAATACGTTCAATCAGAAAAAAAAACGGCACTGCTGACCATGGTTCAACAGCATATGCGGGGTCTCCTGCGGTGACGATCCTCATGGCAATCGTCACCATCCTCACGACAATCAAACACTGTTGAAACCCCTGGCGCTGATGCTCGCGAGAGAACGTGCCGGTGTTTATCTGCGGGTGATGAGGGATAGGCGGTAATGCCATACTCGCGAGTTCAATATCGTTCTGATGCACCCATTTCCTTGTAATATGAAAGCTGTAACGAATGCAGTAATGAGACAAGAGGCTTGGATGACACAGATGAGGCCAGCAAGGAGGAGTCCAAAAAACGTAAAAAAACAAAACAAACTCTGTATCAAACACGTACACTTTGTTTTAAAAGAGCGAAGACAGGAAACCTGTCAACAGTCTGCTGTCGTGAGATGGGATCGTACTGAGACTGATCTCTGTCGTGGGTGACAAGCGTTGATAAGCAAGACACTGCAAAGAACAGGAAGAGGTTCTGGGAGGGTGTATCCTGGTTCATCACGTTCTTGCTATGGACCCGGTACTGGATGACCCCTTGGCTGTTCCCCCTACATCAAAGGGTGTCAGTGACATGAAGGATATTACGACATACCCACTTTGAGGCTGATAAACATGCAGATAAATGGCGTGCGATAACCGTGTGTAGAAAGCAACGCTGAGAGGATCTCGGTTTTTATGGCCTGTGTGTGTGTGTGTGTGTGTGTGTGTGTGTGTGTGTGTGTGTGTGTGTGCGTGTGTGTGTGTGGTGGGAGAATGTAGGGGGGCGAGGGACGGTGTGTGTGTGTGTGTGTGTGTGTGTGCGTGTGTACGCGCTTGCATGCGTTCGTACGTGCGAGCGAGCGTTTCAAATGAGATGCAATAAGGTTGGATACTTTATCCGAGTGCATTTCGAGTTTGTAAAATTTACTACCTCAAGCTTTTATATATCTTTTATTTTTATCTCTTTTTTTTAATACCACAGAAAAATACGAAGAACAGGAAAATGTCCCACCATACATCACTGCGATCAGAATTACCACCACCTGCACCTGGAAACATGTTTGCTGCTCTCGCGTCTACGTGCACGTGGGTTCTGCGTATACTGTGTGAGACAGCATCGTAATAAACCTTGATGGAGAGGGGAGTGGAGGGGGTCTGGGCTGGGCTGGGGCTGATGAAAGGATGATGGCTAGAAGAGATTAAAGTCAGACAGGGAGACAGGGGGAGTAGAGGAAGAAGGAGGCAGTTTCTGTGAACTAGGTCACAAGGATGAAGCTGGAAGCGGAAATCAGATGACTCCCACTTTTCACCCGGCCTCCCCCCCCCCCTCCCCCCTCCTTCTCCCCTCTGTGTGATCAAAAGACCTTGGACGCCACAGCCTGGCGGTGTTGAAAGATGACAGGGAAAATTACTGCGCCGAGGACGCCCTCACTAATTACTGACGACGTTGATTATGATCGTAATGATGATGATGATGGTGATGGTGAGGATAATGATGATCGAAATGATGGTGATGGTGATGATGATGATGACCGTATTTATGATGACGACGACGATGATGATAATGATGATGACGATTATGATAATGATGATTATGATCGTACTGATGATGATGATGACGGTGGTGGTGATGATGATGATGATGATGATGATAACGCACATGTGGCAGCGGCTGCGACAATGATAGTGGTGTAGCTTGTTGACCATGAAGACGACGACTATCACTATGACGACGATTTGATGATGATGATAATGATAACGGCACACGTGGCGGCGGCTGCGACGACAATGGGGTAGCAGGAAGACGAAGACGACTATCACTGTGACGACGACGATAATGATGATGACGATGACGATGATGATGATGATAATGATTATGATGACAGCGACTACGGCGATGACGATGATGATGATGACAATGGTGGAATTACAGACAGCGTGCCATCTATCAACTCTGGTGAAGGGAGGAGAAAGGGTTGGAGGTAGGATGAAAATGAGGTGATGACAACGACGACGATGATGAAGACGACAGTGGTGGTGGTGGTGGTGATAATGATGATATTGATGGTGATAACGACAGGCAACAACAACGACATCAGTGATGGTGATGGTGCTAATGATGGTGGTGGTGGTGGTGGCGACTGAAGGAATTACGGACGTACAAGCATGTCTTCTATTAACGGCATGAGTGAGGAGCGGAAGTGTTCACCTAATTGCGCATTTACAATGACACAACTGATACCATACACACACGCGCGCGCGCGTGCGCACACACACACACACACACACACGTGCAGACTTTTCTCCAGCAGGAACCAAAAACGCATTGTTTACACAGTGGCGTCAGTGCAGTGACTGGTTGTATACAGCAGCGCCCGGTGTCACGTACAGGATTTACGTTCCCTCATTTGTGCCCCTTGGGGGGGAGATTTTGACGGTATTCCAGATTTATCCCCCGGGGGGTATTTCTGGATCGTACTGAATTCACACCACTACCCTCTATACGAAAAGTACAACATTCTATACTGATACTACACGTCCCCACCTCCTTCCCCCTTCCCAAATCATGGGAGCGGCTTGATAAAAGATGAAATACATGGTATGGTGATAGTAGTCAAAGTGGCAGTGACGACGGTGGTGGTGGCGGTGTGTGGTCGTTTATGTGTGCGGGCGCGCGCGTGTGTGTATGTGACTACCTTTGTGCTCGCGTGCCCCTTCTAAACTGCTTTCCTGGATTCTCAAGACTTATCCGGGCGGGGTATTTCTGAAATGTCCAAGAACTACACCCGACCATAAAGGAGGCAAGTCGGGGGTATCCCAGAAATACACCCGGGGTGGCTGGCTGTGGGTGGTTGGGCAAATCAAGCCATACCCGAATTACCCCCAGGTATGTAATCTAAATTAAGAGGGGGCAATTCTGAAATATCCCAAAATTAACCCCCCGCCCCCTATCTCCTCCCCCTCCTAAATCTTCCTTTGATTTCAACCTTTTTTGTGCCTTTTGAATTTTCTCTTCAAAAAGAGGAGGGGGTAGATCTGGTATTGGAAGGGGCCGGGGGGTGGGGGGGGGAGGTCAATCTGGATTTACCCCCTGCGGAAATCTACCTTCGGGTATAAACATGAGAAGCGGGGGGGGAGAGCCAGTCCGTTACACCGGGGACAAAGACAACAAGCGGTGAGTCTGCGCAATAGTGACGGCAAAGTTCGGTAATCAGACGCAGGTGGATGATATCTGCAATGCGATTGCTTCTCAATCTTTACGAACTGAAAAATTATTGAAGGAGAGGAAGGGGATGGGAAAAGGAGGAGGTAATGGGTGCAAAGGCATAAACAAAACAACAACAAAAGTGCACTCGACGCAGTCACACTCTCTTATGAGAAACGTTTTGGATTATGGGGCTGTAAATAAATTTTTAAAAAAGGAAAGGCTTTCGCTCTTGATTACTCATAAAACATCGTCCTGGCACCCTATCAACCTCAGACTGGACGCTCACAAAATCTGTATGTGCTGAACAAACGATAGGACTAAATGCTGAGCAAGAGTCACAGTCAAAGGACGGAAAGACAAAAGAAAATTTTGTAATGCTACTTCTTCTTCTTCGTTCGTGGGCTACAACTCCCACGTTCACTCGTATGAACACGAGTGGGATTTTACGTGTATGACCGTTTTTACCCCGCCATGTAGACAGCCGTACTCCGTTTTCGGAGGTGTGCATGCTGGGCATGTTCTGATTTTACGTGTATGACCGTTTTTACCCCGCCATGTAGACAGCCGTACTCCGTTTTCGGAGGTGTGCATGCTGGGCATGTTCTTGTTTCCATAATCTACCGAACGCTGACATGGATTACAAGGATCTTTAACGTGCATATTTGTTCTTCTGTTTGCGTGTACACACGAAGGGGGTTCAGGCACTGGCAGCTCTGCACAAAATTATGTTGACCTGGGAGATCGGTTAAATCTCCACCCTTTACCCACCAGGCGCCGTTACCGAGATTCGAACTCGGGACCCTCAGATTGAGAGTCCAACGCTTCAACCACTCGGCTATTGCGCCCGTCGCACTCGGCTATGATACAGAGTTATTCCACAAAGAGGAGCTCAATGCTGAAAGATTTCTCCGAAACAAACAGCGACGATAACAACAACAGGGGTGTGTGCACCAACAACAACAAAAATACCAAGAAGATGAAGAAAGGTGGCCTCTGATACTGCCCAGTGTTTCTCCTCATCATATTCAACAGGCCTCAGCAGAGATTCTGATAAAAGATGTCGTTTAGGAGTAGTCCAACCCTTGTCAGGGTTTCATTTCCGACCACACCGCCATAGTGTAACACTTGTTGACTTGAACTGAGAGAAGACGGGGGGTGGGGTAGTACAGTACACGAGTCTCTGACACATGTGCTCACATAAAATGCGCGCACTAGCACCCCCCTCCCCCCCCCACCCCACCCCCCAAAAAAAGGATTGTATCCCGAACATCTCAAATGCTATCCACCTCAACCACCACCACCACCACTCCTCCCCGCAAAAAAAAAAAAAATCCTCCTTGCACAAAAATACCAAGACCCGGAAACTCTTACCATCTTGAAGATGTTAGACGCCTTCTCCTCCTGTCGGAAGATGTTGTGCTGCTCCAGCAACACGTCGTCGATGGGCCGCGACAGGAGCACGGAGCGTGACGCACGTGCCAAGGTCGCCGTCACAGCCACAATCAGCGTCACTGTCAGTGCCAGGCGGCACGTCGGCTTGCAGTGTCTGCAGAGATAACCATCTTGCATGTGCATAGCGTGCCCCATTGCCCGGGTGCAGTGCACGCGCGCGCGTGTGCGTTCGCTCGCAGACGTGCGCGTGCGCATGCAGGGAGACAGACAGACGGACAGACAGACAGCGAGACAGAGAGCGAAGAAGGGACAGAGACCGACAGTGAGACAAAAAGACATAGAGCCTACAAAAATATCCCTCTCTCAGAGAGAAAAGGACATCATCTTCGCCACAGAAAAGTGATTTCCCACGACAGGCAATGGTGGATATTCAAAAAGAAGGGGAGGTTATACAGACTGCCTGACTGACAGAAACAGTGAAAAAGAAACATAAAACGAAATCCGAAACTAAGACACAGACAGACAACACCATGTACATACTTTCGTCTTTTTTTCTTTTTTCCTTTTTTTTTTAACGAATGCAAATGAAACTTTTACTAAAAAAAAATAAAATAAAATAAAATCAATATTCCAAATACACTGGTTACTTGTCCGTACAGTACTGCAACTGTTTCTGACGGCACTGAGGAAATTTGTGCCCGTGACTAAAGGACCAAGTGAGAATGATAAGGCAGACGGACAGACAGACAGACAGGAAGGACACACAGACCTACAAACCGGACCCTGAACACGAATACCCATGAAAAGAAAGGGGACGGACAAGACAAGGCAAGACAAGACGAGACGAGACGAGACGAGACGAGACGAAACAAGACAAGACGAGACGAGACGAGACAAGACGAGACAAGACAAGACGAGACAAGACGAGACAAGACAAGACGAGACAAGACAGTATCAGACAAGAGAAGACGAGACGAGACAAGACAAGACAGGACGAGATGAGACAAGATGAGACAAGACGAGACAAGGCAAGACGAGACGAGACAAGACGAGACTAGACAAGATGAGACAAGACGAGACAAGGCAAGACGAGACAAAGCAAAATGAGATAAGACAAGGCAAGACGAGACAAGACAAGACAAAACGAGACAAGCCAAAACGAGACAAGACAAGCCAAGCCAAAACGAGACAAGACAAGGTGAGACAAGACGAGACAAGGCAAAACGAGACAAGACAAGATGTGACAAGACAAAACGAGACAAGGCAAGACGAGACAAGACAAGGCAAGACAAAACGAGACAAGCCAAAACGAGACAAGACAAGACAAGACAAGACGAGACAAGACAAGACAAGACGTGTTTAATTTCAGGAAACCCCCGTGGGGACACATGGAACAGTTACATATTTCATGTAACTAATACTAAGTGGGGGATAACATTTTGGTATTTTGCGTATAATGATCTACACTGGCCACACCATCTGTTTGATTAATTAAGACATACATAAGACATAGAAGACGTAGCACGAAGAAAAGCAAAGAGGAGGCTAGTGATGAAGAAGAAGAAGAAGAAGAAGACTGATTGAATCTTTAATGGGTAAAGAATTAGGCGCAGTAAAGGCCTTTTTTTACAATTCTGCCCATTTGGCGACACAAAACATGAAAATAAAGAACGATACAAAACACAGAAATAAAGAAATAAAATGAAGTAAAATAAAATGTTTAGAACGACGAATAAGAATAGTAACTGGAATAGTCTATTAAAGGTTACAAAGCGATGAAAAGAACAATTGGTACATTATCATGTACGTACGTACGTACTTACACACACGCACACACATACACACACACACACACGCGCGCGCGCAATTATAAAAACAAGCAAACAAATACAAATACATATGTACACATTCACGCCCAACAACAACAACAACAATAAGAACAAGGAGGAGACGAAGAAGAAGATGATGATGATGACGATGGCGATAATGATGACGATGACGATAATGACGACGATGAAGAAGTTGTTGTTTTTAAAGGGAGATAAAAGCATGAGATAAGAACTACACGCAGACGGGTGACACACACAGACAGGCGGATCACACACAGAACGTGGGTGGC
>NC_134878.1:47407751-47410251 GCF_041734735.1 Babylonia areolata
ATACCCATCCCCTCCACCCCTCACCCCCCACCCCCCACCTCTCCCAGGAAAGCGTGAAAGGCCAAGACGTGGTCCGAGTCCGAGTCACGCAAACGACTGAAAATCTCAATCTCAGTATCTCCGTTTCTCTCCCCCACCCACCCGCTACCCCCTTCTCAATGAAATTCCAAAAGACAATAGATGAAATCATGTACATTCAACAACAACAACAAAAATTCACCATAGGTGCTTAGAGACAGGGAAGCCAGAGAGACAGACAAAGCAGACAGACAGACGGACAGACACAAAAATACAGGCAAACAGGCACACACTCAGACAGAGAGAGGCAGAGACAGACAGACAGAAAAATAGACAGACACACAGACAGAAGCAGAGGCAGACAGACACCGACGCGGAGGCTATAAAAAAGAGATCAGAGGCAGACAGACAGACAGACACCGAGAGAGAGACACAGAGAGAGAGAGAGAGAGAGGTGGCAAATCAATTAACAGGACGATACACCACCAGGCGCGACAGGAAGTGTCTCCCTGTCCCCTCAATCAGACTGAAACTGGGGAGGTTTAATTAAAGACTTCTACTTCTCTACACCTCCTCTCTCCTCTCCGAAAAGATATATGTATACTTTTAATTCTTTTCTCTTTTTATTTTTTTTATCCTTTGTGTGTGTGTGTGCGTGTGTGTGTGTGTGTGTGTGTGTGTGTGTGTGTTGGAGGGGAGGGGAGGGGAGTGATTGGCTGCGAGAGGGATGAAAGAAAGTGGTGGGAGAGTGCAGGTGAGAGGCCGGGTGGAATGGGTGTTGGTTCTGTTTTAATTGTCAAGAGTTGGAACATCATTGCGCTGGGGAGGGGTGGCGGTGGGCGGGGGGAGAGGGGGTGGAATTTGGTAAGGGGTGGGTGGAGAGAGGGGGTGCGGACGGTGGAGGAATAAGAAGCGTGAAAATGTGTGTGTGTGTGTGTGTGTGTGTGTGTGTGTGCGCGCGCGCGTGCGTGCGTGTGTGCGTGTGTGTGTGTGTGTGTGTGTGCGTGTGTGTGTGGAGTGGTGTATATGAGAGAGTGAGAGAGAAAGAAAGAGCGAGAGAGGGTGTGTGTGTTTGTGTGTGTGCGTGCGTCCATGTGTGTGTGTGTGTGCGCGCGCGCGCGCGCGCGCATACGTTTGTGCGTGCATGCGTGCGTGTGCATTTTGTTGGTGTGTGTTCATGTGGGAGTTGAATATTCCCGACTGGTTGTGTGTGTGAATCTACATGTTCGTGCATATGTTGCGTGTTCTTTGTTTGTTTCGAGTTTTTCGGGGTGGTTTTTTTTTGTTTGTTTGTTTGTTGTTGTTGCTGTTTTTTTGGGGGGCGAGAGGTCCGGGGGGGCGGAAGTGGGGGGATTGGTATTTGTTGTTCTTGTTGGTGGTGGTGGTGCTGTCAGTATCTTTTTTCTTTTCTTTTTTTTTTAGTTTTGGTTTCTTTTGTGTGTGTGTGCGTGTGTGTGTGTGCGCGCGCGCGAGCGAGCACGTTCATTTATTGCATAAGACGTACTGGGTTCGTGGAAACGTAGGCCATGCTGCGTTTTACGTCAGTTCCGTTTCTCTTTGACAGCTGGGTGCGGAGGGGGTGAGGAGGGGTGTGAGGCGAAGAACAAGGGAGCGTGGGGGGCGGGTGGTGGGAGGGGGGGGAGCAGGTGAGGGAGGAGCTAGAGTGTCTGGCTTCCATTCCGTGGCGTTCCCGATTGAAGTCATTCATGGCTCCGTGTGAGAAGAAGAAGAAGTGTGTGTGTGCGCGTGCGTGCGTGTGTGTGTATGTGGTTGTGTGTGTGTGTGTGTGCGTGTGTGTATGTATGTGGTTGTGTGTGTGTGTGCGCGTGTGTGTATGTATGTGTGTGTGTGCCGGTGTGTGTGTGTGTGCGTGTGTGTGTGTGTGTGCGAGCGTGCGTGCTTGCGCGTAGGAAAAAAGAGAGACAGAGACAGAAAGAAAAGAGAGGAGAGACAGAGACAGAAAGAAAAGAGAGACAGAGACAGAAAGAAAAGAGAGACAGAGACAGAAAGAAAAGAGAGGAGAGACAGAGACAGAAAGAAAAGAGAGACGGAGAGAGAAATAGTCAGATGCAGACAGAGAGAAGTAAGAGAAAGAGGTACGTCGCGCACGCCAGTACTAGCATGATAATGTGTGAGCGTGTTTGTATGTGCGCACGTGCGATCACGTGTGCACGCAAGACTGAGTGTATGTGAGGGTGTGTGTGTGCACGCGTTCCTGAGTGCGTACAAGAATGTGTGTGTGTGTGTGTGTGTGTGTGTGTGTGTGTGAGTGTGTGTGTGTGTGTCCGTCCGTCCGTCTGTCTGTCTGGATCTCCCTGTCTGTCAGTCTGTGTGTGTGTGTGTGTGTGTGTGTGTTTGCCAACTGCATGGAGCTTGCATTAGAGCTGGCAAGGTAAGCCACGTGGCGTTCCGTGAGTATCTCGTGTTTCTTTCTCTGTGTTTGACACGTGGGGAAGGAGGAGGAGTGGGGAAGGGGGGAGGA
>NC_134878.1:47415251-47430251 GCF_041734735.1 Babylonia areolata
ACAAAGAAGAAGAAGAGGAGGAGGAGACACCAAAGACAAAGACAAAGAAGAAGAAGAGGAGGAGGAGACACCAAAGACAAAGACAAAGAAGAAGAAGAGGAGGAGGAGACACCAAAGACAAAGACAAAGAAGAAGAAGAGGAGGAGGAGACACCAAAGACAAAGACAACGAAGAAGAAGAGGAGGAGGAGACACCAAAGACAAAGACAAAGAAGAGGAGGAGGAGACACCAAAGACAAAGAAAAAGAAGAGGAGGAGGAGACACCAAAGACAAACACAAAGAAGAAGAAGAAGAGGAGGAGACACCAAAGACAAAGACAATGAAGAAGAAGGAGGAGGAGGAGGAGACACCAAAGACAAAGAAGAAGGAGGAGGAGGAGACACCAAAGACAAAGAAGAAGAAGAGGAGGAGACACCAAAGACAAAGAAGAAGAAGAAGAGGAGGAGGAGACACCAAAGACAAAGACGAAGAAGAGGAGGAGGAGGAAGAGAAGGAGGAGGAGGGGGAGGAGAAGGGGAGAAGGAGGAGTGCAGTACACACAAAAAATGACCTACTTCCGATCGACACGCTAAAGCACCGTTGTGAAAAGGTGCATGAGGTTGAAAGGGGACTGTTTTGGATTAAAGAGTTTCAGGAAAAATGATTTCGGAGAACCGAGTTCACAGCAAGGCTACGAACTTTCCAGCCATCCATTTCGTTTTTCTGTCTCTGTCTCTCCCTCCCTCAACTCTTTTAACTTAAAACAATGAACTAGGTTTGTTCAATGATGTTATGACCGTGTATAATCGTTCAATTGTTGTTGTTGTTGTTGTTGCTGTTAAATGATAGCTTGTTTGCACCCAAACATGAGGGGCAATATTTAAATAAATTGTCCGTATCCGCCTCCGTCTATGTGTGTGTGTGTGTGTGTGTGTGTGTGTGTGTGTGTGTACATACATCTCTCTCTCTCTCTCTCTCTCTCTCTCTCTCTCTCTCTCTGTGCTGTTCTGAATGTATGTGCCAATGCACGTTGGTTATGGGAGTGTGTGTTGATCGTGCGCTGATACTAATCTCAACATACACACAAATCAACGGATATTCATTTACACAAAACAGATCAGAGATCTCGTACCCACCCCTACACACATCGGGCGTGTACAACAGAAAGGAGGATTCCATGGGAACTGTTATGCAAAGAAAGAAAAAAACAGCAGACCAATGCGCATTATAAGCCAGCGGGCTGGGAAATTCGTAACGTGCGCGTAATATGAGCCAATGATTATAGGTGTGTGTTTGTTTTACCATGGAGACAGCGTGTGGACGTGCACTTACTGAATTTCTCTGGGGCTAACAGAGCTAAAAGAGCGTCAAATGTGTTTGGTTGTTATTCTTATCAACAGATCGCTTTTTTCCCTCCGTGTTTGTTTCTAGTTGTCCGCGACGCTCTCTGCATATGTCTGTTGCTGATTCCATGTCTGTCTGTCTGTGTGTCACACACACACACACACACACACACACACACACACACACACACACACACACACACACACACACACACACACACACACACACACACACACACACACACACACACACACAACTTAACACAATTTCTCTCTGGCTGTCTCGCTCTCATGCTCCCTCTTTCCCTCTCCCCATTCTCTATCTCTGTCTCTCGGTCCATTTCTCTGTCTCTGTGTGACTCTTTTTCTCCCCCTCCTCTGTTCCCAGTAGGCCTTCGGCAACAGATGCCTACGCCTTATTTTAAACATCAGCTGGCCTGAGACCATGTCAAACGCCTGCCTCCAGAACAGAACAAACCAGGTGCCCATCAGTGAGGAGATCAGGAGGAAATGGGGCTGGATAGACCATACCCTTCGAAAGCCTCCTGACGATACCACAGGACAGGCACTTGAATGGAACCCCCAAGGAAAGAGGAGAGTGGGCAGACCTGGAGAAGAAGCACGGAGGACTGACTGATGATGAGATGAAGGCAGCCGGATGGACATGGACCCGGCTGAAGAGGACAGCCCCCAAAACGAGTCCGCTGGAGGAGTGCTGTAGCAGCCCTATGCTCCACAAGGAGTGCTGTCAAGTAAGTCTGTTCCCAGTTCCTCTACCCCATCCTCGTCCCGCCCAGCCCCCCCCCCCCCCCCCCCCCCCCCCCCCCCCCCCCCCCCCCCCCGTCTCTCTCTCTCTCTCTCTCTCTATATATATATATATATATACATATATACATATTTACATATATATCAAAATAAACATCTGAGTCTTAGTGTAAAATATTTTCGATTGTCCAAAACAACAATCCATTATCAATCCCTTCTCTCTCTCTCTCTCTCTCTCTCTCTCTCTCTCTCTCTCTCTCTCTCAACCTCTGTGTTTGTGTGTGTGTGTGTTTGTGTGTGTGTGCGTGTATGTGCGTGCGTGTGTGTAATCCGTTTATTTCATTTACTCCACCACCTCTGACAAAAAATGCACAAAGTGACGAACAGTATTATGAGCACTGTCTGGAGTGTGGAGACAAGGATGGTTGAGGGAGGGACAGATGAAGGTTGTGGAGAAGGGGGGGGGGGGGGGGCATTCCTTTTTTGCAAATCCAAATGAAGCGCAAATTGTTTCTTTTGAAGATGCGTTCTAGGAAGCATTTCCCCGCTTCTGAGTCTGATATTTATCGTGCTTCCAAAACACCGACACATGGGAAAGATAGATCAGATACGCTTAACTGGTCTGACTGCCTGTGGGTTTTTTTGTTGTTTTTTTCCCTCCATGAACTACGGCACGAATTGGATGTGAACATGTCAGTATGCAGTAAAACGCCAGTTTTGTAGCAATGTTTATCATGCTGGCACATCTGACATAACCTATATTCTTTTTCCATATAAACACACACAGATATATATATATATATATATATATATTTGTGCGTGTGTGTGTGTGTGTGTGTGTGTGTGTGTGTGTGTGTGTGTGTGTGTGTGTGAAATAAAGGTTGTACCCATCCTCTACTTTTAACCGTTTTTTTGACAGAGCGCATCTTTTGACATCGTTTTGTTTTGCTTTTCTTCTCTTTTCTGTCTTTGTTTCTTTCTGTCTAATTCACTGCTTCATTTCTCTTTTTCTTCTCTCTGTCTTTCACTGTTTTTACTTTTTCTCTTTTGTGTGTGTGTGTGTGTGTGTGTGTGTGTGTGTGTGTGTGTGTATTTCATCTGTTATCTATGTTTACCTATTTGTCCATCTAACTATCTATCTATCTGGCTGTATATCTATCTGTCTGTCTGTCTGACTTATTGCATGTCTGTTTATCTATCACTGACCTGTCTATCGATCCATCTATCTATCTATCTATCGATCCATCTATCTATCGACCTATCTATCTATGTATTTGTCTGATAAGGAAGGTGGCAGAATGGTTAAGAAGCTTACCTGCCAATTCAGTGCCCGTGAGGGTCATGGCTCGATTCCCACTCTTACTCTTGCCTCTTCTCCAAAGTCTGACTGGAAAATCGAACTGAGCGTCTAGTCATTCGGGTGAGACGATAAACCGAGGTCCCGTGTGCAGCACGCACTTGGCGCACTGAAAAAAGAACCCATGGCAATAAAAGTGTTGTCCTCTGGCAAAATTCTCCAGAAGAAATCCACTCTTATAGGAACACAAATATGATCACACGCATGCGCTCAAGGCCTGACTAGCGCGTTGGGTTACGTTGCTGTCTGGCATCTGCCTTGCAGATGCGTAGCGTATAATGGATTTGTCCGAACTCTTATTTGGTGGTGATGACCTTACTGAATGTCTAATTTTGTTTCCCATTATGCTTTTTAATGTGGATTGGATCATATTAATATACCCTGTGAGAAGAAAAGAACTTTATTTGCAAGGGAAATACTACAAATTAATACACACAAAAAGATTATTCTTGAACACATGCAGATGAATGAACCAAAACGGCAGATAATTTGGTGGGAGAAGGGGGAGCGGGGGACGAAAAGAAGAGAAAAGACATGACTGGAATAAACTGGAATGGAGTCGAAGCCATTGTGCGAAAAAAAAGGGGGTGGATAGGGCATACCATCTTTGAGCCCCTTTGCTAACTGAAGCCAGCGGAAGTGTTCAATCAGCCATTTTGCTACTCGTGTAGAAGCCGCGCGAAGCGGTAACTTCATATAATTTATGTAGCCGAGCGCTCAGCTGGCTACGACGGCTGCTTCACGGCAAGCTTTCAGTTGCGCGGCGTCAGTTAAGTTGACATTCCTGTGTGTGCCTCTACAACAAGTTTGCGCTACGTGTCACTGCATTGCTTTCCTGTAATAACTATCAGTATGGCGTCCAGTTAGCTTCAGCTTTCCTGGCCAATGAGCTATCCATCTATTTTTAGACCAGTGGGTCGAAACAAGAAGAACAACACGCGCGGCGCGCGCATACTCCACAAACAACCCCACCCCCACCTACCCCATCCCCCCCCCCACCCCACGGCATTCCCACGGGGGAGAAAATCTAAGTACAAAAATGTTTCTTTTCGAAGATCCTGTTTTATCAAAGGCAACTTCCTGTTCCCCCTCTGTTTGATGTCTACTGCGCTTCCAGACAGACATGGTTGGAGATGGAGGGTGTGGGTGTTTTTGGAGCTAGGGGGCGCTCTGGATTACAGTTGTCATGACATGCGCAGAACTGCGCATGTATGGTGAGGGGGGAGGGATGCGGGGGGGGGGGGGGCGACGGGGGTGAACTAGAAATATTATACAAGTACTTTCTACTCGCTCATTTTCCAATGCCGACATCTCTGACAGATCCAATTTTCTTTCTCTTCTCATCTGTCATTTTCGGGGTTTCCCCGCTCTCTCTCTCTCTCTCTCTCTCTCTCTCTCTCTCTCTCTCTCTCTCTCTCTCCCTCTTTCTGTATATACATATATATAATTACACACACACACACACACACACACACACACACACACACACACACACACACACAAACACACACACACACACACACACACACACATCCATATATATAACACACCACACAAAAAAAGGTATATGTGTGCATTTATATATAATTACACACACACACACACACACACACACACACACACATACACACATATATACATACATACACCATTTTCTTTACTGGTTTTATTGTCTTTTTTCTCTTTCGTTCCTTCCCTGCCTTGTTTCCATACTACCACTACTACGACTGCTACTACTACTTCTGCTATCATTACTGCAACTATTCTCCCTATTTCTCTCACGCTCTCTGTCTTCCTCTCTTTCTTTCAAGTACACACACACACACACACACACACACACACACACACACACACACAAATGCACAATGAGCGCGCGATTGTGCGTGTTGATATGAGAGAGAGAGAGAGATGAGAGAGAGAGAGGAGAGAAAGAGAGGAGAAAGGAAGATGATGATGATGTTTTATTGAAGAAACACAAATACACAATGAGCGCGCGATTGTGTGTGTTGATATGTGTGTGTGTGTGAGAGAGAGAGAGAGAGAGAGAGAGAGAGATGACAAAGCTTATTGTTCATGCAAAAATATTTACGCTAACGCGAAAAATATTGTTTACAAAATAGTGAGATGGGAGATTTTCGTCCTGCATGGAAGTCCATTGTGTCACAAATTTACCGCGAGTCAAATGTTGTTGAAAAGTGACGGTAAGCTAAACATTTTTTTTTAAAGTAAATAAATGTGAGGCCATTTTAATTAGTCAATCGGTGGCAGCTGACGTCACAAATCTTTGTACAAGAATCCTTTTTTGAAAGTTCGGCAGATCTATTGCAAACATTCATTAATAGTCGACGATCGGACAGAAGTGGCAGGTTCCTAGCTCCACGCGCAAGAACATCTCGTTACCTTAGCTCATTCATTCCTTCAGCTATTCGCGGACACAATCAAAGCATGCAATACACTCACTCATAGGACTGTGACATCCCATCCCCCCCCCCCCCCCCCCCAGTCCCCCGCCCCCCAGCACCACCTGAACTCTACGGTAGGCGAGTGCATGGGCGCAGACTTTTTGTGTGGGACTGTGAGACTGAGCACAGGCAAGCGTTACTTTGTGTGTACATGCTTGTGATTTAATGGATTTCATGTATCTTAATGTTAGTTTACTGATTTTTTTGGCGCAATACGTGTTGTGAGAGGATGCGGGCGCACAAGCGTTCATGTGTGTGTGTGTGTGTGTGCGTGTGTGTATGTGTGAGTGTGTGTGCGCGCATTTTACTTGGAAACACGATTTATTTGATGGATGTTCTAATATCCTGGATGTTTTATTTCTTTACATTGTTGTGCAATACGTTATTGTCTTAACGTGTGCAAGTGTGTGTGTGTGTGTGTGTGTGTGTTCGCGCGCGCGCGCATTTTACATTTATATACGATCTATTTGTTGGACTTTTTTTTTAACATTGTTGTACACTACCTTGTCTTTACATGTGTGTGTATAAGGGGGGGGGGGGGTGAGGGTGAAAGTTAAATATTTATATTTTATTTGCTGGATGTTTTCTATCGGTATACATTGTTGTGCAATACTTTATTGTCTTAATGTGTGCGCATGTGTGTGTGGGGGGGGGGGTTGTTTTAGTCAGCTACTGTGGGTTTTTATCTGACTTGTTTTAGTGTATTGTATGGTACAGATGTTCATTTTTATGTTGGTGTCTACAACGAGCATGTGATTGCACACGTTAATTTCCATGTGGATTAATAAAGTGTTTTTGATTTGAATTGAATTGAATTTGAACCTTCCCCCTGCACCCCCCCACCCCCCCCCCCCAACCCCCCGCGCCCCCCCCCCCTCTCTCTCTCTCTCTCTCTCTCTCTCTCTCTTAAAATAATAAAGTGCTGACTGAGCGGTTTGTCGGTTGTGCCACTGAACTAGTGCGAATGAATGAAGCTGACTGCACAGAGAGAGAGAGAGAGAGAGAGAGATAACCGGTTTTCCCCAAAACTGTTCCAAATCTCTCTCTCTCTCTCTCTCTCTCTCTCTCTCTCTCTCTCTCTCTCTCTCTCTCTCTCTCTCTCAGTAAGGGGCTTAGGCCTAAATCTGAATAAACAATTTCGTATTCGTATTCGTATTTCGTATTCTCCTTTCATCTCTCTCCCTCCCTTCATCTCTCTGTCTTTGCCTCCCTAGTCTCTCGCTCTCCCTTCATCTCTATCTCTTCCTCCCTTCATCTCCCTCTCCCCGTTCATCTCTCCCTCTCCCTTCATCTCTATCTCTCCCTCCCTTCATCTCTCTCTCTCTCTCACTCCCCCTCCCCCCCAACCTCCTCCCCTCAGATATAAATACTCTTTTTCTGATCTCTTTCACCTGAAACAGACCAGTCTTTTGTTTATTCGATCTGTTTCGGGGATTTCTTTTGTGTTTTTGTTTTTCACTCCCATTCACATCACACAGACAGACAGTGTAGTTCTGTGACAATATCTGGAATCTAGAGGCAGGCAGAAGATGGTTCTTCGCAGTTCCGGTTCCAGCACAAACTGTTTCTTTGGAAGATCGGTCTCGAAGTAGCTTTCAGTGTTGTGATCGGTTTGCGTGAGGTGCGTGGGTTCGGGGTGAAGTCATTCGAAACTTGAGTGGATCTGGTGTTTTTGTCAGAGAACTAGTCTTCTTTCCTAACGTCGAAGTATACTTTGGACTTGTTCCCACCTTTGTGTTTTTAAAACTTTGGAACAGCTCCCTCTGTATCTGTCTCTTTTTGTCTTTCCCCCTTCCTCCTTTTCTCTCTCTCTCTCTCTCTCTCTCTCTCTCTCTCTCTCTTTCTCTGTCTATCTGTCTGTCTGTCTGTCTTTCTCCCCCTCCCTCAATCTGTGTCTGCCTCTCTACATAGTTTGGATTGTGTAATAGCCGAGTGGTTAAAGCGTTGGACTTTCAATCTGAGGGTCCCGGGTTCGATTATCGATTAACGGCGCCTGGTGGGTAAAGGGTAGAGATTTTTCCGATCTTCCAGGTCAACACCTGCTTGTGCCTGAATCCCCTTCGTGTGCATACGTAAGCAGAAGATGAAATACGCACATTAAAGATCCTGTAATCCATGTCAGCGTTCGGTGGGTTATGGAAACAAGAACACACCCAGCATGCACCCCCTCCCCACTCCCACCCCCGAAAACGGAGTATGGCTGCTAAAGTGGCGGGGTAAAAACGGTCATACACGCAGAGGCCCACTCGTGTACATATGAGTGAACGTGGGAGTTGCAGCCCACGAACGAAGAAGAAGTTTGTGTAAAATCCTTGAGAACCTCACTCCACCTCCACCCCCCTCTCTCTCTAATTCCTATGTTCACCCCACCCCCCATCCCTCTCTCTGTCTGTCTGTCTGTCTGTCTCCTCATTCCATATCTCCCTACTGTTGTTGATTTTTCTTGCCTCTCAATAGATTAACAGACTACTGGTCGATACACACTGCTGCACGCGTTTACGTGGAATATGCAGCTTCCATTAACTCTTCGAAGACAGACTGTTTATCCAGGCATCCTCATGTATCTTCCAATACAGTGTTTTGCGAACCTTTGAAGCCATGTTTACTCATAGCTGCTAAATTCATACCCGTTCCCGGCAAAAAAAATGTGTTGACGCTACGTTTTGCTTGTGGTTCTGATTGATGTGCCTTCATATATGTAGCTTCAGGTTCCCTTTTCTCGGGGTTAGAATATGTGTATCTACACACACACACACACACACACACACACATATATATATATATATATTTGTGTCTGTGTATGTGCGTGCATATGTTCGTTCTTTAGTTTAGCGTCTTTTCACTATCAGTGATATTAGACGATATGTGTATGTCAGTCTGTGTGCGTCTGTCTGTCTGTCTGTGTATGTGCTTGCATATAATGTGTGTGTCAGTGTGTATGTGTGTGTGTCTGTGCCTGGCTGTGTCTGTGTGTCTGTGTATGTGTGTGCATAATGTGTGTGTCAGTGTGTGTATGTGTGTCTGCATATGTGTGTGTGTGTGTGTGCGCAAGCGCGCGTGTGCGTGTATGTGTGTGTGCGCGCGCACGTGTGTGTGTGTGTGTGTGTGTGTGTATGTGTGTGCGTGTGCATGTGTATATATGTGTGTGTGTGTTCACTGACATCTATTCCGGAACCCCTTAAACTGTTGGGAGGACGAGGGTTACCATGGTCTGTGGACATAAAGGCCAAAAAGAGAGTCATAAAGTTGTCTGGCGTTTCCTGCTAACAGTGTGGGGTATATACCTAGGTGTGTGTGTGTGTGTGTGTGTGTGTGTGTGTGTGTGTGTGTGAGGTGTAACAAGGTGAAACTTTTCGAGCAAAATGTATGATGTCAGCAACAACAAAAAATACCAACGCAATGCCTTTTTTTTTTTTTTTTTAACGCTACATGAAAGTGAAAAACTACTGTAATAAAAGTCTCTTGAACTTTGAATAACCCTCATTTTTCATTTGTTACGAAGGTTTTAAAAGTTAGCCTGCGGCAATTCAAAAGACTATTCCTTTAAACACACACACACACACACACACACACACACACACACACACACACACACAGTCATAGAAACGTGCAAGCGCTCTGCTTTTTCAATGCTTTGACTGTTGTGAACGTGTGGACTTTGAAAATAGCCTATGCCTTTCCCCAAAAAAAATTATCAGTGATACCCTGGCTTGGGCCTGCGTCGATTTGATGTGAGTTTCAACCACAGGCACGCGCGGTTAGCAACATCACTCGAGTCGACAGACATGCCGCGAGGGAATGGAGTAGGTATTGCCAAATGGGGAGGGAGGGGAGGGGGAGGGGGTTCCGATGTCGTGTATATAATATGCAAATAAGAGGTGACAACTGTCACGTGGTGCTTTCGTCCACGGAAGACAAGAGCGTGTCACCGTTTTGTAGTTATTGTTTTGTGTGTTTCGTTGTTGTTTGTTTGTTGCTATTGTTGTTGATGTTTGTTATTGTTTTGTTTTTTTCCTTCTGTTTTATAACTTGTTCAGTTCAAATGTACAATAGGGTAAGCGATCACACTTGCATGCCATATTTAAGATGCTTTTGGAGAAAACGTGTGTTCAATAAAGGCATTTACACATACAGGGGGAGACAAAAGGGGGTGGAGTGGGCAGCCCATACAAAATGCATAGAATTAAAGATTGTTTTTACTGTAAAACCAGGGCATTCATATACGAGTGGGACTCGTGAGATACACACACACACACACACACACACACAGAGAGAGAGAGAGAGAGAGAGAGAGAGAGAGAGGTGACAAAATAAAGAGGGAAAGACAGGAATTTAAAAAAAACAACCACCAAAAACAAAACAATGACAGAAAAAAATAACACACACACACACACTGACAGCGATACAGACGTGGACTGAGAGAGACTATCGGACACAGACAGACAAGAAGTCAGACAGAATGGCTAACAGACAGAAAGCGTGACAGAAATTGAGCCAGAAAGGCAGCAGAGTCACAGAGAATGACAGGGCCCCCATCCTTCACTCACTCCCTCCCTCCCTCCTACGCACTCACTATTTTCACAACCGATTCTTATGCGCTTCATAAGGAATACAAAACAATATCTATCGGTATGTATACGCACAATCTTCGTGGTCTTCTGATGATGTTCATATTTAAGTAACCCGAGGCCATCGACACGATTTCGTAGTCACAAAGAGAGAGAGAGAGAGAGAGAGAGAGAGAGAGAGAGAGAGAGAGAGAGAGAGAGAGATTCAAATGGTTTAATGACATGCTCATATCACAAGTGGAAAACACGCTCCCCCCCCCCCCCCCCCCCCCCGCCCCCTCCCCCACCCCCTTCGAACCCTCCCTCCTACACTTTTACGCTTTTCACAACATTCTGCTGCTTTTCATATATATATATATATATATATATATAGAGAGAGAGAGAGAGAGAGAGAGAGAGAGAGAGAGAATGTTCAAGTACCGTTTTGTCAATTTAACTATCTTCACAATCGATTCACATACAGTTCCATCAACGAATCACAGAGAGAGAGAGAGAAGACAGACAGACAGACGGACAGAAACAGGGAAAGAGACTGATACAGAAACAGGTGGACAGAAAGAGAACAATCGAAAAGACGGGAGAAAAGAAAAAAAGAACAGTGCCTAAATCACAGTAGCCTATAAAGGAACACCCAGTCTATGGCAAAATGATCATGGTCTGTATGAATGAGAAGAACAATTTGTCGTCACAGTCAGCGCAATCACGTCGCCCGCTGGGACTTTCACATCCCTCAAAATTCGCGCTGTCTAACAACAACAACAAAAAAGAAATCAGGTTGCAACCAGCGCCAGACAAGCATGGTTCCCACGCCAAGGACAAGAGGATGCTACGTTGCCGTGCCAAGCCCTTCTGATGCCAAGAAATATTGTTTTTTTAAGGCCAACTTTTTTTCTTTTCTTTTTTTTCTTTTTTTTTTTGTGGTGGTCCTTTGTGTTTAGTCGTCTGTGTGTGATTGCGTGCATACATGCATGCGTGTGTGCGTGTGTGTCTGTCTGTTTGTCTGTCTGTCTGTTTGTCCCTCTATCTGTGTGTCTGTGTATCTGTGTGTCTGCGTGACACAAAAAGAGACAGACAGACAGACAGACAGAGACAGAGACAGGGAGAGACAGAGAGAGAGAGAGAGAGGCGGATGTATCATGTATATTTATTTCCCCTACACTCCCCCCCCCCCCCCCACCCACCCACCCACCCCCACATTCCCCCACGTCTTTTTTGATGAACTGATTGCTTGACTGATTGGTCATCTTATACATAGCGTAATATTTGTAACTGACTAACTATCTTATGCACAACGTCACCTTTGCAACTTACGGCTGCTCTGTTAGTCACAGTCGGACACGGACTGACCATACAAACCTGTGGTCATCAGAAATCGACTGATAATGTGTTGTGCGTGCACATTCGCGTGTGAGAGAGAGCGTGTGTGTTTGCGCGCGCGTAATAGAGAGAAAGGGGTGGTTGGGGTGGGGAGGGAAGACCAAAACAAAGAGAGAGAGAGAGAGAGTGTGTGTTACTTCAGTTTATTTTCCATTTGTTCGTTCTTTCGGGGTTTTTTTTTTTCTCAAGTCATTCATTATTCTTCTTTCGTCTCTAGTGGTCTGTCTGTCTGTCTGTCTGTCTCTGTCTGTCTCTCTCCCTTTTTTATTTTCTTTATATTCTTTTTATTGCTGTTGTTGCTGCCCAGTCTTCCGCGCCACTTCAACGGCGCGACACTCCACGCCGCTCATCCAAAGTCACCGTGTATAGTCACAAGCCAGATTCGTCTGCCGCAGTCCCAGCGCCAGTCAGTCTACAAGAAACTATAAAATGTCAGGTCGCCGGGAGTCCACACACCAATGGAGACCCTGCTGTGTCTTTCGGTTTGTGTTCAGTTTTTCCTGTTTTGATTCAACATACCTACTAAGAATCCCCTCCCCCCACTCGCCCGCACCCACCCTCCCCAACCCCCTCAACCCCCACCCATCTCGGCCGCTAACGGCAGCCAGACTGAGCGAGCGTCGCCTACACAGTGGATGCCGCCGCCACCACGTGCCTCTGACACGGGCAAAATTGGGGCAAAATTGGGGCAATTGTTTTCTGATTTGGCCGATGAATGACAACGCTTTCTTCTTCTTCTTCGTTCGTGGGTTGCAACTCCCACGTTCACTCGTATGTACACGAGTGGGCTTTTACGTGTATAACCGTTTCTACCCCGCCATTTAGGCAGCCATACTCCGTTTTCGGGGGTGTGCATGCTGGGGTATGTTCTTGTTTCTGTAACTCACCAAACGCTTTCTACGGAGGTCCATTTTACTTCTGGGACTGCGTGAAGAGAGTGAACTAACTCTGCGCTTCCTTTTTATAATATACCGCCTATGATTAATTAACCAGGCTCGAGAGATACAGACACCTGTAGCGTTGGTCGGTAACTTTGAGTAACGCAACACTCGCGAAGACTCATCCAGGAATTTGGTGGCCCTCGACCCTGTGGTTCCAATCTTCCCATCATTTTGAGCCCATAGGACGCTTGGGTAGGATCTGAATAGAATGGAATAGAATATAGAATATGTCTTTATTACCAAGGGTACCGGGGTCACAAGGAATATTGTGGGGATAGTACATAAAAAGGTACGAACATAAATCGAAAATCATACAGAGGCACAAATACAGTGGAAATCAGGATACATACATGTGCATATCAATACAAAAACTTGTGCATAGTCACACACGCACACACACACACAAACACACACATATACATGCACACACACACATGCACGCACGCACACACACACACACACACACACACACACACACACACACACACACACGTTTGAACAGAAGCCGCATATTACATGTGGATGGGGCTAATGACTAGATCTTCAGGTAGATGGTTGTTGATTGCACAATTCTATTCATCATACTGGATTTGTTCGAGAGACAAGGCATTGACTGCTTTGGGGAAAAAAGCTACTGGCGAAGCGATTGGTTTTCGTCCTTATACTTCTGTGCCGTCGACCAGAGGGGAGCATCTCCAAAACCCCCAAATCTGACCACGGGGCCGCAAAAAAAAAAAAAAAAATCCTTACCTCCGACGGGGCTCGAACCCTCGATCCTCCTAGTCATCAGTACGTGACGCTAACCACTTGGCCACGACGAATCAGGGTCCGCCCCTTCATTCATTCTTGCTTTCTGTGCTGGCAATTTCCTCGGCCTATTTTCAGAGTTGGCACACACGCCTTTACATTGAATATCGCTATTTCTGCAGATTCGGTAGAATTTTATATGTATGTAAAAAAAAAATTATATCAATAAAAATAATAAAATAAAAACAACTTTGTAAGGTTTTAGTTTTTCTGTCTGTCTGCCAGCCCCCCATGTCTCTGTCTTTGTTATTCTTTCACTCGCTCCCCTCGGTCTCTCCCTCCCCCCTCCTCCCCTTGCAGTCTCCTTCCCTCCCACTCTCACTCCCCTCTCTTTATCCGTGTGTGTGTTAGTATGTGTGTGTGTGTGTTAGTGTGTGTGTGTGTGTGTATGTATGTGTGTGTGTGTGTGTGTGCGTGTACGTGCGTGCATGTGCAATGGACAAAATGTCAGGTAAACAGACAGATACAGAGAGAGATATGAGTAGGGTGTGTCAACAGGTGTGGTCGTGACAGAGGGAGATTGTGAGAGCAAGAGAGAGAGTGAGTGAGAAGGAGAGAGAAACACAGAGAGAGGCACACTGGGAAAGAGAAAGACATTTAGATATATATATAGTACATAGACAAAAAGACAGACTGAGACAGACACAGACAGCTTGCACGAAATGCCAAATTCTGTTTGTAAATGATCCCTTTTACCGCTTACCCTCGCCTTCTTTCCTCTCTCTCCCTCTCCCTCTCTCTCTCTCTGTCTGTCTGTCTCTCTCTCTCTGTCCTTTCTTTCCTTTTCTTCCATATTCCTTCCTTCCTTCCTTCCTTTCTAACTTCCTTCTTCGATTATGTTTTTCTCATCCCCCCCCCCCCCTCCCCGCCCCCCCAGTGGTGCAGACAGACAACCTAAACAAGGTGCATTAATGGCCAGAACAAAAAACAAAAAAAATGCGCTAGAAACGGGGGACAGTAAATGGGTTGAAAAAAAAAATCCGTCTCTCAACTGTTTTTTCTCGGAAGCGCCTCTGGTAAAATAAATCTGCCAAAATGGCCTTTATCTTCACTGCCACTGCAAAAAACTGCCAGCAGCCTGACGCTGAAAAACTAATGTGCAAGAGAGACCAGGCCAGACCACTTTTTTATTTCTTTGAAAGGTAAACAACCCCGACAGACTAAACTTGAGGTAAGAAAGAAAGAAAGAAGGAAAGAAAGAAAGAAAGACCACCACAAGCTAGACTGAATATAAGAATGAAAGACAAATAAATAAATAAATAAATCGGTTCAATTCGTGTCGATTGTAGTCGTGCATACTACTGAAGAACAAGGAGAGGGAGGGCTATCATCGGCCGAAAAACTCTGTATTGTAGTGTACTGTTTTGTATTGTATTACTCTTTTTTGTCACAACAGATTTC
>NC_134878.1:47440251-47457751 GCF_041734735.1 Babylonia areolata
TCCGTGGGTTCTGTTACGTGCGCTAAGTGCATGCTGCACACGGGACCACGGTTTATCGTCTCATCCGAATGACTAACGTCCAGACCACCACTCAAGGTCTAGTGGAGGGGGAGAAAATATCGGCGGCTGAGCCGTGATTCGAGCTACCGCGCTCATATTCTCTCACTTCCTACGCGGATGCCTTACCTCTAGGCCATCACTCCACACACGTCCACACATCAAACTATTCCTGGAAAGCGATGTTGAGAACAATACCTTCTTTCTGACAAGACGTATTTGTGATCGTTCCAATTCGTGATATGCACACAAGCAAAAGTAACAATCAAATCGTAAATAATAAGATAAATGCCTTATTCAAACAATACAATATCTTTTCATTAAAACGAGCCAAACATTCCCAGACGCATACAACGGTCTCGGGCCTTTGTGTGAAATAGTCTGTCAAAAACAAAGGGCTAAAAATAAAAAAAAACCTGAAAAAAAATAATAAAACTGCGCTAAGTCAAGAAAAGTCACATCTTTGTCCCATCATCGGACATGTCTGTCTATTCATTCATGTTCTTAGTTAAGATTTGGGACACATTTCATTATAATTATGTAAAATCTGTATCTCATTCTTTTTCACATTCCCACATACATTGATTTTCTTCGCTTATTTCATTAAAGCGTTTGACGTAATGCACTGCATTGATATAATTGTTTTATTTGATTATTTGCTTACAAAACCATTTTGTACTTATTTTGCTTCCGTTCACTGATCTGTTCCCTCGGCTGACTGAATATTTTATATATCTTTGTTCTCAATTATTCATTTTTTAATTGTTTCAACCGTTTGTTGGAGTTTTAACGACCTATTGGCGCCAACACGCTTAAGGTCAAGTTTGTTCGGTTGGAGTTGTTTAAGTGCAGGTATTTGTTTGGGTGGTTGGGGTTGTATGTGTTTGAAGGTAAGGGGGTTGTTTTGTTTTTGTGAATAGGGTTGTATGTGTTTGGTGGTAGAGGGTTGTTAGTTTGTGTGGTTGGGGTTGTGTGTGTTTGATGGTAGGGGGTTGTTAGTGTGGTTGGTGTGTATGGGGTTGTGTTTGTTGCTGTTGTAATGGGGTTGTATTGGTATGATTTGGGGGTTAATTTGAATTGTTTCAAACCTGTCTGCTCATCTTTATGTCTGTCTGTCCATCGACTCAATCGTTTGCCCATACCCTATTTGGTGGCCATTCACCTGCTCATCTTTTCCAAACATTTGACATGGTTGCAATTAATTCTGATAAATCTATCATTTTTGATTCGTTTGTTTTACGAGTCAAATTTCTGTAACCGAGGTGAGGGAAGGGAGGGGAGGGAGGAGGGTGCGGGAGGGGTGGGCGGGGGCAGGACACATACTACTGAACAGTCAGTTGTTTTATTTCTGAGCAGAGCTCAATGTGAAAATTAATTACTTCTATATATAGGTATTGTCTTTAACGATGAGAAGCACACTACAAAGCCACAACGAGAGGACTGTCAAAAGAGAAATTATTACATTTTACAACCAAAAAAAAAAAAAAAAGACTTCTCTCACTCTCCTGATATAGACAGGCAAATCATATGTACATTTCCATTGGTATGGGAGTATACCATCACATATTACGACACGTGGCTGTTGCTGGATCCGACAAAACATGAAATAAAATATGCACGCGCGCCCACATACACACACACACACACACACACACACACACACAAACACACACATACACACACACACAAACACACACACACACACACAATATATATATATACATATTTTTTTATACACACACACACACACACACACACACACACACACACATATATATATACATATATATATTAGCGTGAATAGTGTGCCACTCGTCACAAAATGGCGGACAGTGGAACCCGAAAGAGTAAAGATCGATCGCCTTGTTTCGTTATGTGTTCAGCTTCCTAATTCAGGAAGTTATTTATATCTACCTGAAAGTAGAAAACAAAGTGACAGGAATCAATCGATCGCCTACAAATTCGATCTACGTTTTTGATTTGTTCAGCTGCTGTAAATCTTTGTAACCGAGTCAATTGGCGGTCGAAAGAATTGCTGATGAACACACCGGCAGTGCGTACGTCTCCGGCAGTATATACTGCTCCTGCATTGCCAATACCATCCACCTTCATCTTCAGCTGGCTATTCTGTGTAACGACGATGAACATATTTTGTATGCTTTGACAGTCCTGGTACGGCCCTGTGCAGTCGGCTGAACCATAAGCAACAACACACAATACACAAGCTATTCTGTGTAGCGGAAAAAAATCAGACGCATTCTGTTGAGTGGTGGCGTAGGGGAAGGGTGGGGGGGTGGGTAATGCTAAATTTACACTCCCTCACAAGCAAAGAAATACGGCAAAGATCCATCTCTGATAACCGCCACAGCCGAGTGGTTAAAGCGCTGGACTTCTGTCCCACCAATGTCTGTCATGTCCGAGGTTTGTATCCTGGCAGTACTTGTTGGGATCATGGTTCAGATTTTCCAGTCTCCAAAGTCAGCATTCCTGCCAGTAACCTCAATCACCTTCCTGTCTATACCCATGCATAATACGAATTACGTACATTAAAAGCTCCCACAATCCATGTCAACGTTCAGTGGCTCTTGAAAAAAAAGAAAACATTAATCACACCAGCACACGCCCACTTCTGTGCAGGGAGCACATCTGCCTAAATGGTGGAGTAATGTATGAATAATAGTCAGTCGTGTCCGACTATGATCATCAGAACAAGAAAGCAGGCAACTGCAGTCCCGACTAGATATCCGCGCTAGAATTTGATTATGGTTGGGAGTGTCTTGCCCAAGTTACAACACCACCACTCTCTCAGCCGAGAGGGCTTTTGGACAGTCGGCGTCGGGATGGTCCCCACAGGCCAACCAGCGGAGTAATGACATATATGAAAAATGGGTGGACGAACGAGCTGCTACCTACTGGTGGCCCAACGCTCAGCTTATATCACGGATTGGCAAAAGTTACAGTTGGGGCAAGGGAGAGCTGCATTATCAATGGTTTTTTCATTGTAACTGGAAATCATTTACAGCTTAGTCTTTTGCGAAGGACTTTGACTCTCAAACTAGGAGGCAAAACTGCACTGGCTCTTAGTGCTGCATGCAGCCTTGGGGGCTAGTTGGCCTTTGGGAACCAGCCCAACGCCGACTGTCCTTAAACCCTCTTGGCTGAGAGAGTGGGGATGTAATCTGGGCAAGACACTCTCCGCCGTTATCAAATTCTAGCCCAGATAGTCAGGACAGCAGTTGCCTCCTCTGCTGTTCTGATGGTCATAGTCGGACACGACTAACTATCAAAAATACATACTGGTGAAGAAAACCTCCTCACCCCCGTCCCTGTCAAACACCGTCTCACAACCATGTTTCCACAGGAAAGCCCCGAGAAGCCAGAGAAGATGTAGGTCGGAGATTACCGGACTGCTGACATTCGCTCTGAATGTCATGTTGCTGTCATGTTGGTATTCAAAGCGAAGATGCGAAGCTTGTCTGTACATATCTATGTTGTTGCAGCCCACTTTTTTCCCGGAGCCAACTGGAGGGGTCCCAAAACGGTTCTGCGCTGTTACCATGAAGAGACAACCCGCGAGGCCACTCTGCCCCAACCCAACTACCCCAGTGGCAAAGAAGAATTAAGTCATTAACTCCTTTTCTTTTGAAGATGCAGTATAGCGGCAAGGGGGGAGGTAGGGGAGGAGGCTAGAAGAGGCTAGAAGCAGAGAGCGCATATATATACACATACATATACATACATACATACATATATATATATATATATATATATATATATATATATATATATATATATATATATATATCACGATTTGCTTCGTACATTTCATCAAAAAATGTCAAGAGGTTGAAAAGGTTAAGAAACAGGCACGGTTTGACATTGAATTAGTTGTTTCTTAGTGAAATAATTTCAGTATAATTATATCGTGAATCACTGTAGTTGCTGTCATTATATGTCTGTTTCGTGTGCGCGCGTGCGTGCGTGCGTGCGTGCGTGCGTGCGTGTGTGTGTGTGTGTGTGTGTGTGTGTGTGTGTGTGTGTGTGTGTGTGTTTCTCCACAGTGAAACATGTATATCCTTAATGCCTTAATCAAAACATGCAGTATGACGTAGGACTCTTTCATGCATGTAAATGTCTGTCCTCGTTTACTTTGACTTATGCAAACGTTATGATATATCTAGTTATGCTATTATTTGTTGTTTTCTGAAACCCTCTATGTTCTAAGAAAAGCCACATAGTTAATTAATTTTTTGAAAGATGTGGAATCTCGAAATCTAGAAGATGGTATAATTTCTGTCCGACTTATTTCATCGTGATTTTCATATCTTTATAAATCAAAAACATATCGTCTAATCAAAAGGGTGTTGTTGTCTTTACGAACAGGTGCAAAGAGTCCTGACAAACAGTGTAAAAACAACGGGAACAATTATCCCTCTGAAACACTAATTTGTGGCAATCAATGTGACACTGTATCTACATCAAAATGTTTCTGCGTAACTTTTTGTCGATATCTTTTGAACTGGCCATGACATACTGATCTTCAACCACGATCAATCGACAGATTCCAATGTTTAGGGCATCCACACCTCCAGCTGTTCTGTCACACGTTTTGTGGAGATCAGTCAACGGATTTCTTTCTTAAGGTGGCAGAATGGTTAAGACGCTAAGCTGCCAATACAGAGAGTCCGTGAGGGTGTGGGTTCGAATTCCGCTCTCGCCCTTTCTCCCAAGTTTGACTGGAAAATCAAACTGAGCGTCTAGTCCTTTCGGATGAGACGATAAACGAGGTCCAGTGTGCAGCACGCAATTGGCGCACTGAAAAAGAACCCATGGCAACGACAGTGTTGTCCTCTGGCAAAAATATGTCAAAAGAAATCCACTCTGATATGTACACAAGTATATAAGCATACACTCAAGGCCTAACAGGCGCGTTGGGTTATGCTGCTGTCAGGCATCTGCCTAGCAGACGTGGTGTAGCGTACATGGATTTGTCCGAACGCAGTGACTCCTCCTTGAGAAACAAAAACTGAAACTGAAACTTTCCTTCCAAAGAGAAGAGTACAAGTAATATGGTGCGGATAAAAGAGCAATCAAGCATTTTACGTGGGACTACGAGTATTCCATGTTCTTTATTGGACGATTCTTCAAAATTAGATACTGTAACTGAGACAGACAGACTTTCGTTAAGTATTGGGCTGCTGTTCTTTGGCACTGACAGAAAGTCAAAAACCGACGAGACGAAAACACAAAAAATGACTACGCACGAGATTTAACCGTTCTGGTGGAAAAGTTTTGATTTGCAATTATCGATCTAAATAAATGAAACTATTTTTTTTTAGAGGGGGATGATGGGTAATGTGGAAAAGGGGGGCATGGTGGGGGGGACGGGTGGGGCTAGCATGACAAACACAAAATAGAGAAAAGTACACTCTTTAGAGATGTAATTTGCAGCACATTAAAGAGAATAGTCATCAAGCACCCCAACAATTTCATTCAACTCTCATTTTGGTTAGTGTCGGTGATAATAATAATTATGTGGAGTAACGTCAATTTCTTGTTTGGTCCTGATTCTTTCATTTGTAGTGCATTCTCACTTTCTCTCAAGGCCTGACTAAGCGCGTTGGGTTACGCTGCTGGTCAGGCATCTGCTTGGCAGATGTAGTGTAGCGTATATGGTTTTGTCCGAACGCAGTGACGCCTCGTTGAGCTACTGAAACTGAAATTGAAACTCTTACTTTCTGCATTTTATATTTTGAAAACTATGAAAAATTGAAAAAGTGGTTATATACGAATTGTTTCTGTTAGTTTCTTTTATTTGTAGCAATGATAATGATCAGTACATAAGGATGCTCTACGATGGCTCCATTGCGTGCGATGCAACCAAAACATCTACACGAATCTTTTTTTTTTTTCAAATTTTAAAGTACATACCATACGGGTGGAAAATTGAATTTGCATATTTCAATTCAAAAAGGTGATTTACAACTAAAGACTAATGAGAAATAGTACTCTTTTAGGACTTTAATATTTGAGCAGTGTGCTTTGGAAACTCTGGGAGTATGCATATGGACAGTCTCTCAACGTCGATCACGCGCCTTTACAAATAAGTCTAAACATAAGTGTAACGCTTTGTGCCTTTTCATTCTTGTGATGTGAGTTCGATGATTAAACTTGTTAGTGGTTTTCAACGTGTTTCAAAATCTTGAATACAGGAAAGTGGGGGAGAGAGAGAGAGAGAGAGAGAGAGACCCTCCTCATAAATGGGCACCACTGAGAAAAGACAAATGCTTCGTCAGAAATTCACAAACAGAATAGTATTACCATTCGTAAAATGGGGGCGTTTTTTGTTCTCGTTGTTGCTGATCTTTGAAAATGGTTTTGTTGTCTAAAGCTCAGATCGTTTTGCCACGTGCATCCAAATTACCATCTCTCTCTCTCTCTCTCTCTCTCTCTCTCTCTCTCTCTCTCTCTCTCTCTCTCTCTCTCTCTCTCTCTCTCTCTCACACACACACACACACACACACACACACACACACAGACAGCCGGAGACACACAGAGATAGAGAGAGACAGAGACAGAGAGAGAGAAAGAGATCCTTCCACCATCAATCAATGTCACTTTCAAAGCTGGAGGAAGGAGTTGAACCAAGAAAAATCGCCACACACATGTTTCGCTCTGGAAAAGAAAGGAAGGCGAACTTCAAAATAATGATGTTTGGCGCTTCCCATCAACTTATGCACGTGCGAATCGAAGAAACAGAGGAACAGCTCTAGAAACTGCAATAAGATAAGGTATGATAAGAAAACACTGAATCAACGCGGAGCTGCCAATTACTGTAGAAGCTAGTGGGGCTGTCAATTACTTTCAAAACTAGTGGGGGTCGCATTTACAATATCAAAAGAAAAAACAACAACATCGTGGTTAATAAATACTATAATTATAAAAAAACAAACAAACAAAAAAAAAAAAAACCCAACTAAATCAGTAAATCCATAGAGAAAATAAAGGTCTATAAATTTCACAACGGGATACAAAAACTGTTTATCTAAAAATTTCAAAAGCTTATTCTTTTCTTTCTCCTTTTTTTCCCAATTATGGTATAATCCTCCTCCTCCTCCTGCTCCTCCTCTTCCGTCTCCTCTTCTTTATCTTTTTAATCTGCATTCGTGGCACATCTTCTTCTGTTGGTTTTTTGTTGTTGTTGTTGTTGTTTTTTAATGAATTAGTAAAGTACTGATTCCATTCAATTGCTGTGAGCATATATGTGGTCACAGTACTCTGTGTGCGTGCGTGCGTGCGTGCGTGTTATTTTTTTTGTTTCTTGTTGTTGTGGTTGTTGTATTTCCTGGGAAGGGTTCTGTTTAGCGGTGTTAAAATATCCAAAAAATATTAAATACGAAAAAGTGACACCGAAATTCATGACAACGAGCGGGGGAGGGGGAAAAGAGAGAAACAACAGTACACAATCAAGAAGTAGGGAGAATAAGAAGAATAAGAACAACAATAACACTGAGAACAAAATGAGAAAGATGAAAGAAAGAAAGAAAGCTAAAAGTAAGAATGAAAAGAAAGAAAGAAAGAAATGAACAGAAAGAACTCACCTCTCAAACATGTTGTAAGAACGTTTTTCCCCCAAAAATATCCTTTCTCCACGCTAGATTTACAGTTCAATCATTCTCTTCTTCTTCTTCTTTTTTTTCTTCTTTTTTTTTTGTAACTGAAAGAAAACCCCAACAAACTCTTCACACACCAAGAGCCAGTACCACCATCTCTCGTCTAGTCTTCACTGAAGAGAAGCCTCTACCCAGAAAATCACAGTCACCTATTTCACGCAAGACCCCCAGCCGAATCTAAGCCTCGCGTAAAAATCCCACTTCAGCCAGTCTTACGCGGAATCATTATTTCTGTCTCACACTGAGAGGTGTGAGGAGGGTGTGTGAATGTACCACCCCTGCCCCTCCCTTCTAAAATTAACGTAACTCTTTCGAGAGAGACAGAAAGAGAGAGAGATGGAGAAAGAGGAGGAGAATATTTGTTGTTATATTGTTGTTTTCTCTGCCAAGGCGAGCGCGCGGAATCAGCGTTTTCGCTGGGCCCTGACTGTTTTCAGTGTTTTGGATACGGAAGGGGCGGAGAGGGAGCGAGAAAGAAGAATAAGACGGAGAGAAGAAATTCGGTTGGTTGGATTGGGTGAGTGGACGGGGGGGGGGGGGGAGCAGGAGGGGGGCGGAAGAGGGGGGAGGAAGGGAGTTGAGTGTGTGTGTGTGTGTGAGGGGGGAGAGGGGTAGGGGGATAATGGTCCCTTCATCGTTCTTGTAAACGTCTTCTGGCGTCTCGTGACGGAAGCTTATGCAATGTGTGTGTGTGTGCGTGTGTGTGTGTGTGTGTGTGAGTGAGAGAGAGAGAGAGAAAGAGAGAGAGAGAGAGAGACTGTATGTGTGTGAGGTAGTGTGTGTGTGTGTGTGCTTGTGCGTGCGTGCGTGCGTGTGTGTGTGTGTGTGAGGGATTGTTTGCGTGTAAGGTAGTGTGTGTGTGTGTGTGTGTGTGTGTGTGTGTGTGTGCGCGTGTGTGTGTGCGTATGTGTGTGTGTGTGTGTGTGTGTGTATGTGCGAGTGCGTGCGTGCGTGTGCGCCCGCGTTGTGTTCTTATGTTGTTTTGCATTCTGTTCTGCTGTATTGTGACGCATTGCTGTTTTACAGCGCTGTATTACAGCGTAATGTTGTTGGGTGTGCGTGTGTGTGTGTGTGTGTGTGTGTTTGTGCGTGCGTGTGGGTGTGTGTCTGTGTGTGTGCGTGTGTGCGTGTGTGTGTGTGTGTGTGTGTGTGTCTTATAGTGTGCGTGCGTGCGTGTGGGGGGTGTCTGTGTGAGTGAGTGTGTGTGTGTGTGTGTGTGTGTGTGTGTGTGTGTGTGTGTGTGTTATAGTGGCGTTTTGTTGTGTCTTCCTTCGCAGCGATGGAAAGCAATCTCTTTTCTGCTTGCATTGTATTTCTTCCTTCCCTCCTTCCTTCTTCCTTCCCCTTTCTCTTTCTCCAATCCTCCTTTCCACTTCCCGAATGTCACCCCACCCTACCCTTTTACTTCGACAAGTGAGCCAGCCCGCATACATATACACACAGACATGCACAGATATACGCGCGTGCGTGCAAGCACACACACACACACACACACACACACACACACATATATATATATATATATATACGCACATACATTTGTAGAGAAACAGAGGCAGACTACAGAGAGATAGAGACAGATACATACACACATACTAAAGCAAGCACGCGCACACATACACAATCCACACACACACACACACACACACACACACACACACACACGCACACACTGGCGTGAGCGCGCATACAGAAAATGAATGAGACAGAGAGAGACACACACAGACAGACAGACAGGCAGAGACGGAGACAGACTGAGGCATAAAAGAGACAAGAGAGACAGAGAGCATGACTTTCTTTTTTCTTTTTTTCTTTTCTTTCTCTCTTTCTTCTTCTTCTTCTTTTCTTTTTCTTTTTTATCGTTTGCATGTAATGTCGGTTCTCCCATTCTGCCACTCTGCAAAACAAATCCCTGTCCTCCTATCCCCCCCCTCCCCCCGAACCTCCACCTTTCTCCCAATCACCCCCACCCCACCCCAATTCCCGCCACAAATAAATAAACTAAGCACATCTCTCAACTCCCCCCCACCCGCCCCACCACCCCGACCCCCTAAAAACACAATACAGGCTTTGTATGAAGGCGGGGAGCGCATGCATAAGTGTGCGTTTACTGTGTGCTTTCGTAGTGCACGTCTTTCTCTTTGTGGTTCTCAGATAAGCCAGTATGCATAATATGCATGCCAACCAGTGAAACTGAAAAAAAACACAAAAAAACCCACACACAAAAAAACCCAGTGTTTACAATGTTACGAAGTGTGTGTTAACGTGCGTACGTGCGGTGTGTGTGGTACGCGATATGTGACAGGAGAAACCGTGATTACTTTCGCTTTTAATGACCCTACCTGTGTGTGTGTGTGTGTGTGTGTGTGTGTGCCTGTGTGCATCTATTGGTGCATATTCTCCCTTGTTGCTAGAGAGAGATAGAGACAGAGACAGAGAGACAGAGACAAAGAGGGAGACACACAGAGAGAGAGAGAGAGAGAGAGAGAGAGAGAGAGAGAGAAAGTGAGAGACAAAACGAAACGAAACGAAACGAAACCGTTTATTCAGAACAGGCCACAGCCCCTTGTGAATGTGAGGTCCAAATACAAATATGAAATTTATAACGAACAAAGGAAGAAAGGAACTACAAGCAAAAAATTGAGTTGACAACTTCTTCAGATAAATCAGTGTCATAATCAATGCATTCAGAAACAATTATCTCATTCTTTAAACTACATCAGCGCGTCTCTTGAAGGCTTTATATAGATATAGAGATAAATTCTTCATTATGTTATTTTGGTTTGTTATCGAGAGAGAGAGAGGGATAGTGAGTATGCGCCAGACACTGCAGTCTCGACTTTCTCTCTTGGTTTCTCTCATAATATGACCACAGCAGCTCTTTTCCAGCGAACTCGGTTCGCTCCCCTTCATTCAGCTGGGCCCCAGGACTAGTCTTCATCCTATCCCACCTGCATCTTCTCCATGTCTTCAGGCCTGACAAGCGCTCTGAGTTAATATGCTGCTGTCAAGCATTTGCTAGCAGCTGTGGAGTGTGTGTGTGTGTGTGTGTGTGTGTGTGTGTGTGTAGCGCGTATGGAGTTGTCCGAACGCAGTATTGCCTCCTTTAGAAACAGAAACTGGGGGGTTCCAATCCAGTCATTGTCAAATGATATTGTTTGGGAGTTTGCGCAATGTGTGGCCGATCCAGCTCTTATGTTGTTGTTGTTGTTGTGTTTTGTTTTTTGTTTGTTTTTTTGTTTGTTCGTTTGTTTTTGTTTTTTTCTCATTTCTTTGCCGGGCCGGAATCTGCTGGTTCTTTCGCACAGGCCAGCATTTTGGTGGTGGTGGTGGTTCTTGTTTTTTGTTTTTGTTTTTTTTGTTTTGGGGGGTTTTTTTGTTTGTTTGTTTGTTTTTTTGGGGGGTTGTTCTTGTTGTTTTTTGGGGGGTTGTTGTTGTTGTTGTCGGCTTTTTTGTTTTTGTTTTTGTGGGTTTTGTTGTTGTTTTTTGTGGGGGGGGGGGGGTTGGGAGGGGAGTGCGGGGGGGGGGGGCCACCTTGGATGCGTGTCATTCACCTGAAGGTCTGGAGTTGGTCAGCTGGTCTCCCAAGTTTCTGATCCAAAGAGAAGGAAGGACTTGACATTTGTGTAGAATGTCCTCATTTTGTTGCGGTTGGAGAGGGGCTGTGGGGTTCTATATAAAGAGCATTGTTATGAATGCGTGCTGCCTTTCCTTGCTGATGCGGCTTTCCTTGTGTCTTCATCTGCGCCTCCTGTCTGTCTGCATCGGCAATGCTAGCAACCGAAGTAGGCACATTTTCCCGTTTCGTTGGTGGACTTGCCATGTAGATGGAATGGGTCTTATTCAGTGTAGATTGTTATTCTGACTTCCTGGTAATCATCCTGAAGCCTGTTCTTCCTGTTTCTTAGAAGCAGCTGTTGTTGGATGGGGGGGGGGGGAAAAAAATATCCTTTCGTTGGTAGTTTTATGTAATTCTAAGTGATCAGAAGTCCTCCTCTGCTACTGGTAACCATGTAACCCAGTACTACCTGCCGCATGTGGGGTTATAAACCCAACATGAAAATCCGATCTGGAGAGGGATGGGCTCCACCAGATTTGACTTTCTCAAGTATTAGTATCAGTATCAGTAGCTCAAGGAGGCGTCACTGCGTTCGGTCAAATCCATATACGCTACACCACATCTGCCAAACAGATGCCTGACCAGCAGCGTAACCCAACGCGCTTAGTCAGGCTTTGAGAAAAAAACTTATTATTTATTTTTTAATATATATATTATTTAATAAATAAATAAATAAAAATAATAAATACATTAAAAAAACTAATAATAATAATAATATTTATAAGGCGCAAAATCTTGATGAAGTCAACTCTAAGCGCACAACAAAAAAAGACAACAATGATGATAAATAAGCAAATAAATGTAAAACACACACACACACACACACACACACACACACACACACACACACATGCATAACAGATATGCAACAACACACCACATCATGAAAGAAAAGATAACATAGATCGTAGACGGAAGGGGAAGGTAAAAAAATAATAATAATAAAATAATAAAAATAAAAAGCAGAAAATAAATGATGGACTGAAAACACTGCAGAAAGGATAAGGAAACCTTTCGCAGAGACCCTGGCTTTGACACACAACCGACAGACCTGGAGAGAATCTGCTGAACAGTTCCGTGCGGCACCCCAACCACTCTTGACAGAGTTGATTGATTGATTGATTGATTGATTGAATTTTTAATGGGTAAAGAATTAGGCGCAGTAAAGGCCTTTTTACAATTCTGCCCATTTAAAGACACAAAACATAAAAATAAACAACGACACAAAACACAGAAATAAAGAAATAAAATTAAATCAAATAATATAATTAAAACGGCGAATAAGAATAGTAACTGGAATAGTCCATTAAAGGTAACAAAGCGATGAAAAGAACAACTGGTACATTATCATGTACGTACGTACACACACACACACACACACACACACACACACACACACACACAATTATAAAACAAGCAAACAAAGACATACGCACACATTCACGCCCACACACTCAATCACACACAAACACACACACGCACTTACTGTAGATTTGCTAGCACGAGAAGATGAAGAAGAAGAAAAAGAACTGGAAACACTGCAGAATGGACAGGAAAACCTTTCGCAAAGACACACAACCGACAGACCTTGGGGAACCTGCTGAACAGTTCTTCTGTGCGGCACCCCAATGACTCTTCGCAGAGAAGAAGAACAAGAACAAGAACAAGAAGTGAGCTGGTTCCCAGACAAGCAGTGCGTCAGCTGCCTCTGATGCCACAAGCAACTGCGCTGAGTATACGGGCATGGTCACCAGGTGTTCCATGTCCACAGTAGTACTAGACCGATGGTTGCAACTCGGCTCTGAGGTTCTGTGTTCTGTTTCTGTTTCTTCTGTGGCTTTTACTTGTTCTTCTTCGGGATGTTCTTTTTGTTGCTTTAATTCTGTTCTTTTTACCACCCCCAACCCCCCACACAGAGATACACACACACACACACACACACACACACACACACACACACACACACACACACACGCACGCACGCACGCACACACAATGATCACACTCTCTCGGGGTCCTGGGCTTCGCTCTTCGTAGAATTCCTGAAGCAAGCGCCACAAGCCTGGCGTAAAATATTAACATAAAAACAGCAGCCTATTTATGTCTTCAAAAACTTGTGGTTATAATTTTGTAAAAATCTTTGCTGGAAAACAGCTTCTTCAGGCTGGGTATAGAGACTGCTGATTTATGTATATATATATATATATATATATATATATATATATACATGCGTGTGTGTGTGCGTCTGTGTGTATGCTATTTTGTATGTCTGTGTATATGCCCGCATGCGCATATGTGGTTGTGTGAATACATGTAGATGTGTATGTGTGTGTGGTGTGTGTGTGTGTGGTGTGTGTGGTGTGTGTAAGTGTGTCCATGCGTGTTTGTGTATGTGCAATCTTGAGCGTGTCTTGTGAGACTGGGAGCGTGTTGTCGGTGAGAAGAGCGATATGGCTGAAGTAGTTATTCGAGTCTGCGTTCCTGTTTTCCCCTGTTTCAGCTTGCATACTTGCTTGCGCACGCGAAAACAACAAACAAAAACATGTATTATACACATGTTCACTGAAAAACAACAACACAAGCTTATGGAAACATGCTTTTGCATATATGCATTTAAGACAGATTTCCACAGAAATGAAGAGATAAGATGAACCAACATGAACGCAAGCTCCCCTTCCCTCGCTCTCCTACCCACCTTACCTCTCTCTCCCTCCTCCCGACACACTGAGCTTTAATAGCAAAGCCTGTGCAAGAAAAAGATTTCTGACATCCGTTTAAAAATTATTTCTTGTGCAGTTTCTAAAATGGTTCCCATGTTCTATTTACTGACCCCCTGTGCAAGGAGTTGGGGGAAACAATAAACATCGCTGTCACTGGCCCTGAGTTTCTGCACACACACACACACACACACACACACACACACACACACACACACACACACACACACGCACACACGCACAAACACACACACACACACACACACACACACAGTGGAGTGATGGCCTAGAGGTAACGCATCCGCCTAGGAAACGAGAGAATCTGAGCGCGCTGGTTCGAATCAGGTTCAGCCACCGATATTTTCTCCCCCTCCACTAGACCTTGAGTGGTGGTCTGGACGCTAGTCATTTGGACGAGACGATAAACCGGTCCCGTGAGCAGCATGCATTTAGCGCACGTAAAAGAACCCACGGCAACGAAAGTGTTGTTCCTGGCAAAATTCTGTAGAAAAATCCACTTCGATAGGAAAAACAAATAAAACTACACGCTGGAAAAAATACAAAAAAAATGGGTGGCGCTGTAGTGTAGCGACGCGCTCTCCCCGGGGAGAGCAGCCCGAATTTCACACAGAGAAATCTGTTGTGATAAAAAGAAATACAAATACAAATACACACGCACACAAAGTAATTCAACAACCAATGTTCCGGTCTTCTCAGCGCCAAACCAAACAAGACCAAGAAAAACAAATGGAACTCGAAAAAAAAGCACTGTACACAGCCAACTTGCAACAGCTCTTTGTAAACTTCAACAGGAGCAAGTATCAGCTTCAAACCTCGTGTTGTTTTGTGTACTTATTTACATGCCAAGGAAAACACGACGGTAAGAATAGGCAACATGCCATAAATCTTCAACTAATAAAAAGATGAAAATGGTTAGCGAAGAGTATTTCCTCAATATGTGGCCAAGCGTATGGGACAGTGTTAGACGAAACGACAAAATTTACACAATAGTGATTGATTCTCTGATTGATATGGATACTTATATAGCGCCTATCCTCGGTCGGAGACCAAGTTCTAAGCGTTTTACAAACACGGGGGGTCATTTGCACAACACGCTGCCTACCTCGGTAGAGCCGACTGACGGCTGCCACTGGACGCTCATCATTCGTTTCCTGTGTCATTCAATCAGATAACAGGCACGCACACATGCACACTCAGACATGTAACTTTTTTTTTTACGTGCATGACCGTTTTGTCTACTTACCCAGCCAAGTAGGCAACCATCCTCCGTTTTCGGGGGTGCGCATGTTGGGTATGTTTTTGTTTCCATAACCCACCGAACGCTGACATTGGTTTCAGGATCTTTAACGTGCGTATTTGATGTTCTGCGTGCGTATACACACGAAGGGGGTTCAGGCACTAACAGGTCTGCACATATGTTGACCTGGGAGATCCGGAAAATATCCACCCTTTACCCACCAGGCGCCGTCACCGAGATTCGAACCCGGGACCCGGGTTGTTTGTTTGCTTAGACAAGTGTACAATAGATGTTCGATGTCTAGACAGTAACTTGAACAAACATTCTACAGAAAACGTTGTTGTTGTTGTTTTCAGACAAGTGTATAATGGATGTTCGATGTCTAGACAGTAACTTGAACAAACATTCTACAGAAAAGGTCAATGATTCTCCGATGCTCTGTGTGTCCCCCTCTCTCTATCCTCCATCAATGTCTTTATATTTGCACGTCTCTCTCTCTCTCTCTCTCTCTCTCTCTCTCTCTCTCTCGTTTAAATTTAGAGATAATGTATTGTCTTTATGATATTATTTTAACATCAATTTAATTTGATGTGACCGTTGATATGTACGTATAGCAGTTTGGTATGGCTGTGATGTGCTTGTATGTTTATGTTCACCCCTTCATGAGGGGCTACGGCCCGTAATGAACAAAGCATTCGCATTCGCATTCTCTCTCTCTCTCTCTCTCTCTCTCTCTCTCTCTCTCTCTCTCCGAGTCTACTCTTTATGGACTGGTATAACTGTGGTATCTGAGCTATAATTCCAGTATTTGTACTTATGTCACACCCCTTCTGTAAGGGGCTTAGACCTTTATTTGAATACAACAGTTCGTTCTCTCTCTCTCTCTCTCTCCCTCTCTCTCTCTCTCTCTCTCTCCTATTTCTCTCTCAGAATTCCCATTCTTTTGTAATAATTCAACAGTCTGCTACCCTGCTTTTTTTCAACTGCGCCAAACCAAACAGAAAAGAAAATAATTAAAACATCAACCAACAGTGTACATCGACAGCATTGAAAAAGGGTCTTCAAAACTGCGAAAAAGCATGTATCCGCTTAGATTAGTGTTGCTTAGTGTTGCCAAGAAAAGCGAGACGGGGGGAAACAGGCTAAAGCCAGTTTTCTGTTGCTAGTAAAAGTTGTTTTGTTTTCATTCTAAAAAAGAATGGCGTGGGTTTTTCCGCATTTCAACACTTGCGCTCTCTCTCTCTCTCTCTCTCTCTCTATATATATATATATATATATATATATATTATCTACTTAGCTAGCTAGGTATGTCACTATGTGTCTATATATCCCTGTCCTTCGATCAATACTGATCAATTTAGAAGCACCGTAATATATCATTCAGTTATCAAACGAGAGCAGTTACTCAATCTATTCTATCTGACGAAAATTATATCTTTTTTTTTTTCTTCCTTCCATTTTTACACAAAACAAGGCTGGACCCCTTTCCCGTACAACATCAAAGCTTTTTTTTTCATGTTGCAGAACTAAAGCTAAAATTCGTGTGAATAGTCATCTCTATGTCATATTTAACGTAGAAAAAAAAAAAAAAAAAAAGTTCGCGATTTTCATTTCCGAACTTAAAATCAACATGAAATTATTCAAATATGGATTCAGTAAGTGCATGCTACTTTCGTTCAGCTGTGCCCAAAGCCCTGCTTCCCATCAACCCACCCCCTGAAAAAAAGTGGATGCGTGTGTATCACGTGGTATATGTATGGCTGCGTATATGTGGTATGTGTGTTTGCGCGCTGTGCGTGCGTGTGTCTGCATCGCTGTATGAATATAACCTTCGAAATGTTTCTTCTTTTTTTTTTAAATGTCTCAATTTTGTTTCAGGTACTAGTGTCAGCAACATATCTTCCTTTTTTTTTTTTGGTGGGGGGGGACCGGGGGGTTAGTTTTTTGCCATATTGAAAATATTTGTACTCATCAATGCGTATATTTGTTTTGTTTGTTTAGTGTAATCTGCACTCCATCATTCTCATCATCATTCATCATCAAATACAACCCTCTTGCTGCGGCGATCAGTGAGAACTGCCAGAATGAACACTGAACATTCTCTCTCTCTCTCTCTCTCTCTCTCTCTCTCTCTGTGTGTGTGTGTGTGTGTGTGTGTGTGTGTGTGTGTGTGTGT
>NC_134878.1:47462751-47470251 GCF_041734735.1 Babylonia areolata
GGGGGGGGGGAAAAAAAAAAAAACAATATGAAGACCAACACAACAACAAGGGACATACCAAATAATAATATCAACATCCAGCCCAACTTCTTGTGCAAGACCATCTTATGCAGCTGGACACACACACACACACACACACACACACACACACAGACAAGCAAGCTGACATTCAAAGTTGGAGAGAACGGGGAGAGACGGAAAAAGACAGACATGCAAACAGATATGCACATTAGAAGACAAGTCACGGAGAAAGGTCCCACAATGTAATCGTATATGTGCTTCATTTCAAATAACAGTGTGTGTGTGTGTGTTCAATTGGTTCATGATGCATGAGAGATTCAGATTCTGATTATTTATTCATGAATAGGCCTAGGCCTAGGGGTTAAGTGAATAACATGACTTAATATCAAACAAAGTGAAAATATCCAACATCAAATAAAATGATAATATCTAACCAACCATGTTTAAGTACACAAATTACATGAACGCTGCAACAAAGTACTGCATCTTAAGATGTTATGATATCCCTACATTTAAATGCCTGGTGCAAAAAACAGTGCCTGTTACATGACGAGAGAGCAAGAGATAGAGATGGAGAGAGACAGTGAAAGAGAAAGAGACAGACAGACAGACAGACAAAAAGACGGACAAACAGAGAACAAAAATAACTTACCTGTGCCTACTGCCCACATCAAACGGTTCACTGGACCATGTGCGAACATTGTCATACACCTTCCCTGTAGACAACACAACAAATGCGAAAATAAATATCACAGATGAAAGACTGTTGGGGGTGTATAACTATAAGCGGTCTTCTTCAACAACACTTCCATTATTCTCCCCAACAGCATACTGTACACACACACACACACACACACACACACACACACACACACACACACACACTTTTTTTTTAGTATCAACACACACACACATTTTTTTTTTTTTTAGTATCAATGTGCAACACACACACACACACACACACACACATTTTTTTTAAGTATAACAACACACACACCACACACACGCATACAAAGCACGCGCGCACGCGCACACACGCAGCAGCACGCACTTTTAAGCACAACAATCACAACACCCACACCACATATATATATATATATATATATATATATATATAATACTATAATATATATAATACCTTTTCCAGCCTGAAGCAGCCTTGTATGGGCCTCTTCCTCGCTTTATCCTGCCTCTCCCGATGAAGCCCAAGTTTTAGGCCAGAGCTTAAGGAGAGAAAATAAACTCCGTGGGAACGTGACTGTTCTTGATGAGAGAGAGAGAGTGGGAGGGGGGGACATGTGTTCTTTGTGGCAATACATTATTTGTGCATATATGGGATTTGTTTGTATTATCTATGTATACGATGATCTTACTCGCGTGTGTGTGTGTGTGTGTGTGTGTGTGTGTGTGTGTGTGTGTGTGTGTGTGCGCGCGCGCGCGCGCGCGCGCGGGCCTGTATGTGTGTGTGTATGTGTCACCGCAGTAATTAAACGCGTTGTGGTCTATAGTTGTGCCCTCTAAAAATATCCTTTCTTTAATAATTATGATAATACACTGTTGATCTTGGTACACTGGCTAATCATTGAAGTGTGTCGTCGGTAAACGCCACACCACACTCAACAGTTGTTGCTTTGTTTTGTTTTGGGGGTTGTTATGTTGCTGTTTTTTTTTAGAGGGGGTGGGGGGGGGGGGTATGTGTGTTTGCGTGTTTTTCCTCACCAAACCGTCAAGTGCCTCTTCCCGATGTGTATAACTACGTCGGCCTCCATGATCTATGTATTTCACTCACTGGTTCGATTGTCTACAAAAGTACATGTTGGCCTACCAATTATAGGCCACTGATTTAGATCCAAATTTTAAGTGCACGCCCTAATTTCTTGCACCACTTTCATTGTCGCGAGTATTACTGTCTGCTGGCAACCACAGCAGCAAAAACCAGCTAGTCTGCTTGAAGTATTGTGTCTAGCAGTCACCCTGGTGATCTTAATGAACGCAAACCGGAAGAGGAAAAAAATCAACAAATCCATCAAAAACTCACCTCGGGATGTAAGAAAACGCCCATCGCCATTTGCATTGAGTGAACTGTTGAAAGTCACGTGATCACAGATCACGTGATCGGTGACGGCATTACTATTTTTAACGCTATTCGCAAGACAGTGACATGATGTCAATGGGGGAAAAATGTAACGGTATGTTATGATATACAATTCAGATATAAATAAATCTAGACAAACAGACAGTACAATATTCTGTCTAAAAAAGTGAACATGACCAAGTAAATATTATACAATATGATTTAAAGAACACTAAACATGAGTAGGATCTTATTACAGATGGTGGTGAGGGCATCAATCACCGCTTCGCCTCCAGCTTGAATCAGTTCGGCGGGAATGTTGTCGACGCCAGCTGACTTCCCTGCTTTCAGTGTCTTCACTGCTGCCTCTACTTCTTCCCGAAGAATTGGCTGGCTGTCGTTGTTGGTTGATGGGGGACAGTTCAGAACTGAAGTGTCACCTTTGGTGTCATGGTTGTACAACTCGGAGCAATATTCAGTCCAGCGCTGTAGGATGTCTTTTTCTTCAATGAGGCATTTCCCTGATTTGTCCTGGATGGTGCTGACTCGTCCTTGCTTGGTTGTTGTCAAGTTTTTGACAGTTGCGTACGCTCTTTTTGAGTTGTTCTTTTGCAGGTTGTCTTCAATCTCTGAGCACTGTTGTTCTATCCAGTTTTCTTTTGCTTTTCTCATGCTGGATTTGACCTTGTTGTTGGCGGTCCTGTATTTGTTTGTTCCTTCAGGGGTGCCTTTCTTGTTCTTCAGTGCTCTTCGTTTATCGCATAGGTCGAGGATGTCAGGGGTGACCCAGGGCTTCTTCACTGGTCGTTTTGTGCCCAGAACTTCTTTGGCAGTCTCAGTCACTGCAGTGTTAAATGCAGTTGTTTCTCTGTCGATGTTCACCTCTTCGTCCTGCAAGATGGTCAGTGCGGCGAATTTTCCTCCAATCATGGCTTTGAAAGATTCTGCAACCTCTGGGTCTTTCAGTTTCTCGAGGTCGAATCTCATTCGTGTGGTACCTTGCTTTGCGATCTTCTTGAGGCGGAGTCGGAAGGTCATCATGACCAGGTTGTGGTCGCTGCCCACGTCTGCCCCTGGGAAGCTTCTGGTCCTGGCGATGTTGATGCAGGACCGAAAGCGTTTCTTCACCAGGATGTAGTCGATCTGGTTGTTGTAGTCTCCGCCAGGGCTTTGCCAGGTCCATCTTCTGGATTTTTTGTGCGCTCCAAGTGTGTTTGCCAATATGAGGTCATTGTATCTGGCAAACTCCAACAATCTGAGACCTCTGTCGTTGGATGCCTCATTGCAGAAAGGACCGCAGTTGCCTTGCCAGTTTGGCTGTGCGTCTGCTCCAACCTTTGCGTTCCAGTCGCCCTGCACCACAAGTATGTCCTTCTGTAATAAGATCCTGCAGACGGGAGAGTGGCCAACCACCTGGACACAATCATTGGTCATCACAATCCCCAAGAAGGGCAATCTACAACAGTGCAAAAACTACCGCACTATCAGCCTAATCAGCCACCCCAGCAAGGTCATGCTAAAGGTCCTTCTCAACCGACTGAAGCCGCAAGCAGAAATGATCATCGCTGAAGAGCAGGCCGGCTTCAGAGCAGGGAGAAGCACAACAGAACAAATCTTCAACCTGCGCTTGCTGTGCGAGAAATATCTCCAGCACCAAAGAGACCTCTACCACGTCTTCATTGACTTCAAGAAGGCGTTCGACAGGGTATGGCACGCTGCCTTATGGGCCACCATGCACAAATTCAACATCAGTGAAGACATCATCCAAGCCATACAGAACCTATACGAAAGAGCAACCAGTGCAGTCCTCTTCAATGGTAGCACGGGTAACTGGTTTAGAACCACGGTCGGAGTCAGACAGGGATGTCTACTCTCTCCCACTCTCTTCAACCTCTTTCTTGAAAGGATCATGACTGACGCCCTGGAAGATCATGTGGGAACTGTCAGCATTGGAGGCAGAGTCATCACCAACCTGCGCTTTGCCGATGACATTGATGGCCTGGCAGGAGAAGAGAAAGAACTCGAAGAACTCGTGCACAAACTTGACAAGACATCATCAGCCTACGGCATGGAGATCAGTGCCGAGAAGACCAAGGTTATGACCAACAACAGCCAAGGCGTAACGTCCAACTTGCACGTAAACGGTGAAAAACTGGAAGAAGTCTCCTCCTTCAAATACTTGGGTGCCATTGTGTCAGACGAGGGTTCGAAACCAGAGGTCCTGTCCAGAATCGCGCAGACTACTGCCGCACTGAGTCGACTGAAGACTATATGGAAGGACAAAAAGATCTCCCTCTCGTCCAAAATCAGACTAATGCGCTCCCTCATCTTCTCAATATTTCTATACGCTTGCGAATCCTGGACCCTCACTGCAGAACTCCAGAGAAGAATCCAGGCCCTGGAAATGAGATGCTTCCGCAAGATCCTGAACATTACATACAAAGACCACATCACAAATGAGGAAGTGAAAAGAAGAGTCCAAAACGCCATTGGCCCATTCAAAGACCTGCTAACCACAGTGAAGGAACGCAAGCTCCGCTGGTATGGACACGTCACACGATCAGACGGCCTAGCCAAGACCATCCTGCAGGGTACCGTACAAGGAAGGAGGAAGAGAGGCAGACAGAGAAAGCGGTGGGAGGACAACATCAAAGAGTGGACGGGCCTACCATTTGCCACAACTCAAAGGGCCGCTGAGGACCGAGGCAGGTGGCGCGAGCTGACCAGGCAGTCATCCATGGTGCCCCAACGACCCACCCACGGGTCAAGGGATAGATGAGATGAGATGAGAGAAACATGAGTACAATTTTTGTCTAAAAAAAATCGCAGAATACCAAAGTCAAGAAAGGTTAAACAAATATAATTTCGACTAAAACAACTTTATGAACAGACGTCAAACTGAAGAACTTAATATTATAATTATGCATTGACAGCTGGGCCTGTATATTTTTTCATAATACTGGACCATGCAAACTTATCAGTGTGACGAACAGAACAGGAAAAAATAAAAGACGAAAAACCAACGAGAGAAAAAAAAAGGAGGAGTATGAACGTCGGAAGAAGTAAACAATGAATTTTTTTTTTTTAAATAATAATGATAAAACAATTGGACAAAAACAAACAAGCAGAGAAACAAAGGCAACAAAACTGAACCCCATGTTCACTTTTACTCTCTCAAAGGAGGCGTCACTGCGTTCGGACAACAGCATAATTATATCCTACGCTGCACCACGCCTGCTATAGGCTAGCTGATGCCTTACCGGCAGCATAACCCCCAACGTGCTTAATAATAATGATAATAATGGATACTTATATTGCACACTATCCAGAAATCTGCTCTAGGTGCTTTACAAAAACGCTTTTGTTAACATAAAACATTATATCTATGTTACATACACACACCAAAATGTGACTACACACACGCACACACACACACACACACACACACACACACACACACACACACACGCTGCATACATACATTTTAACATACATGTGTATCTAACAGCTACCCTAACACATACGCACACATAGGCAGGCACAAACTTACATAAACACACGCACACACAATACACATTCATGTACATGCATGTACGGTTATGTACACAAACATATGTATACACACATAGTCAAGCACAGCTAACGCAAAGGAAGTGGACCTGCCACAATTGAACTTATTGCTGAGGGAAAAGATGAGTTTTGAGACGAGATCTAAAAGATGCTTATAGTCGGGTCTTGAGTGCATGCATATATATTTGTGTGCCTATTATTTTATTATTATTATTATTACCTTTTTTTTGTACGCTTATACTTCATCAAGTTTTTGCGCCTTATACATATTATTATCAGTAGTAGTAGTTCTTTTTTATGTATTTATCTATTATTTATTTACTCTTTTTTTTCTCAAGGCCTGACAAAGCGCGTTGGGTTACGCTGCTGGTCAGGCATCTGCTTGGCAGATGTGGTGTAGCGTATATGGATTTGTCCGAACGCAGTGACGCCTCCTTGAGCTACTGAAACTGAAACTGAAAAACTATATACCAGAGTGGATTTTTTTTTTAACAGAATTTCACCAGAGGACATCACTGTCGTTGCCATGAGTTCTTTTCCAGTGCGCCAATAGCGGGACCTCGGTTTATCGTTTCATCCGAATGGCAATGCGATCAGTCTGATTTTCTTATCAAACTTGGGAAGAAAAGGCAAGTTTGAGATTCGAACCCAGACCCACAAGGACTATGTTTTGAAAGATGAGCACCTTAACCACTCTGCCACCTTGCTCCTTAAAACTCACTCAAGGTGAATGGCAAAACCGTAAAACTCTCTGTCTGTCTGTCTGTCTGTCTGTCTGTCTCTCTCTCTCTCTCTCTCTCTCTCTCTCTCACACACACACACACACACACATACACATACATACACACATACACAAGCTCGCGCGCGCGCGCACGTACGCACGCACACACACACACACACACACACACACACACACACAACAAACCTTCTCATCCCTTTCAGACAACTCAGAAAGCAACCAAAAACTCTGCTGCTACTACTACTACTACTACTACTACACACACACACACACACACACAAGTGCAACGAACGAGATTGCATGAGTACAGTGATATGTGTTCTGCAGAAAAGGAAGTGGGTGAGGGAGGTGGGTGGGGGGGCGGCGGGGAGGGTGTGTGGGGGGGGGGGGGGGGGAATCGGAAAGCTGATCTGTGTACACCAACCACAATCGCAGTTTCTTGATGTCTGCAGCGTTTCCCATGTCCTGCACAAACTTCTGTTTCTCACGGCACCATCTTGTCCATCTTCAGACACGGACTGTCTCTGGCACGTTTCATCTTTTGCAAAATTCTGCCTGCCTTTTAGCTGGGGAAACAAAACAAAGCAACAACAACAAAAAAAAAAGAAATATTGACAGTTTGTGGGACACTGAGATAGCACACAAGAACGCCCAGAGCGGCTGTGAGAAAGGTGAACGGGGAAACGTTTGCCGAACGATTGTTTTGTAATCGAGTGCGGCGCTGTGTGAAGTTAAGTTTTGTGGGGTGAATCGGAAATGTGTGTGTGTGTGCGTGTGTGTGTGTGTGTGTGTGTGTGTGTGTGTGTGTTGAGGGGTGTGTGTGTGGGGGGGGGGGTCGGAGGGGGGGGGGGGGGGGCAGGGCGTGTGAGGGTAATCTGGGAAAATGGGAGGGTAAGTTTTTTTGTGGTTTATTGTGTATCTTGTGTGTGTGTGAGAGAGAGAGAGAGAGAGAGAGAGAGAGTGTGTGTGTTTTACAGAAACTGTTTTCGCCAAGACTGTTGTGTGATTCCATAAATCAGTGTCAGAGTGTGAATACACACACACACACACACACACACGCGCGCGCGCGCGCGCGCACGCACGCACGCACGCACAC
>NC_134878.1:47475251-47560251 GCF_041734735.1 Babylonia areolata
AGGTTGTGCGAGGCCAACAGGACTGCTGCAGCTGTTCAGAAGAGGCAGGCCAGAAAGTCACGGGCAAACAAGCTCCCTGACAATGATATGCCTGTCTTTGTCTGCCCCGACTGTCAGCGAACATTTCGTGCGCAGATTGGACTATTCAGCCATCTGCACATTCACAGATAGATTCATGAGCATCCTCCCCCCCACCCCACCACCACCCTCCCCCCATCCCCCAGCTGGATGACAACGATGGTCATCATCGATCTCGATGGACACACCACCCACGTGTGTCTGTGTCAGTGTGTGTGTGTGTGTGTGTGTGTGTCAGTGTGTGTGTGTGTGTGTGTGTGTGAGAGAGAGAGAGTTTTCCAGTTAAACATCAGTCCAATAAAATTGTATTGCACGAATAGAAAAAAGAGAGAGATGGGGTGTGGGACTGATACTGAAGAGAAAATAATTGGAGGGGAGTGGAGGGGGGGATGGGGAGGGGCAGAGGGCGAGACAAAAAACAAAAAGTAAGAAAGAAAACCATCAAAACCTATCGGAGTAAATGGAATTGTAATGACAACGATGCTGCTCCGCATTGTGTAACTATAAATGCTTAGGTATGTCAAATACTGATTTGCCAGCTGTTTACCTACTTAGTGAGTGGAAAAGATTCACCCGGCCGGTTAAAAAAAAAATCACCATTGAAAGAGGGGAGGGGGAGTGGGGGGGGGGGGGAGGCGCTGCGGCTACATACATGTAGACCTACATAATGCCTGTCAGGTCCAGCGCCGACCCTCTAAACCCAGGATGCTGTATCAACTACAGGGGGTGGTCCAGCGGCGATAAATCCCGGCGTGGAGTCAGGTCTAGCCATAGTAGCGCGCGGAGCGGCGGTCCAGTGGTAATGAACGAGTCACCCTTAGTGGAAACCTGCGAGAGAGTCTGATGATCGCAAGGGATCGAATCACACACTGCACTCACCAGTATCCCCCCACCCCAACCCCAACCCCACCACCCCACTAATCGCCGACGGAGGCTGCCGGCGTGTGCAGCACTGATGCACATAGCGCGCGTCAGTAACGGAAACAAACCCTGACGAAGTTCTGTCGGAAAGTCCACGTTGATAGGAAAACCAAGACAATCGCGGGCAGAGAAAATGAAATAAAAGGGAGAGCGGCCCGTCTGTAGCTCACTGAGAAATTCCGTTGTCACAAAGACACACACACACACACACACACACACACACACAGAGACTGAGTCACACACACACACACACACACACACACACACACGTACGCGCGTGCAGACACACACACACACACACACACACACACGCACACACACACACACACACACACACACACGTACGCGCGTGCAGACAGACAGACAGACACACACACACACACACACACACACACACGCACACACACACAATGACACACACACACATACACACGCACACACACGCACACACACACACACAGGGACAGAGAGACAGGTGCCCGCGGAAGCGACACAGACAGTAATAAACCCAGTGGGAATGTATGACAGACAATGACGCACATTCGGGGTCACACACACACAACTTGCCGCTCTCGGCGTGCAAAAAAGATGGAACGGGCATTTGTCGGAACATGACAGAGACATGGTAGGGCATCATAGGCCTGGAGACACTGCTTGTCAGATGCTATTCCGTCCGCTGTGATCTGTGTGAGAATTCGTGCAATGGTTGTGCGTGGAAATATAGGCTGTCTTATGGGTCTATGGTACTCTCTCTCTCTCTCTCTCTCTCTCTCTCTATGTACTTTGTTATTGTTCGTACTGACGTGATGTATGTCGATGTCACATGCTTGAATAATTAAAATGTGGATTATATATACTTTGTTTCCGGAAGTGTACTGCCCAAACCTTGGAGACAAACGACTGGGGAAAAAAGGCAGAGTACCTCCCTGCCACATGGACTTTTTAACTTGAGCTAATGACTAAGTACTAAAGTGTTGCTTATCCCTTAGTAGTTTATTCTGCTTCAATTATGTTTTTCCTTTCTGTTCCATTTTATGTTTTGCACCACTTTTGTTCTGATTTGTACTTAGTATGTCACTAGAGCTTTACAGCTAATGACATTAAACATTTCAGTGTTCAGTGTTCACTCACACACACACACACACACACACACACATCGTTATAAAAAATGTAAACACAGTTCTGACCTTGTATGTCCATTATGTACAGAATCCATTGAAGATTAAGTACATTTTGCCGTTTTGAAATGTCCCGTTTTGTGTGATCTTCGATAAAAATGTTATCCCAAAGAAATATTTTTACATGTATGCCCATGTTTGTTTCGATTTAATATGCTGATGGCATCTACGGATGACAGAGTTATACATAACTTGGCATTATATTTATGTAACGCTTTTCATCTAAGAGATATGATATGTCATAGTTGACTGCCCTAGTTCTGCAGACATAAACGAAAATTATTGTTATCGCCCCTTGTTCATATGGGGCTATGGACTTAGCGAATAAACCATCTGAATCTGAATCTCTCTCCTTCTCTCTCTCATTTTCACGTGCATTCGATCGTAAATATGACAGTGTGTGCCTACGTGTGTTGTTTCTTCTTCTTCTGCGTTCACTCGTATGCACACGAGTGGGCTTTTACGTGTATGACCGTTTTTACCCCGCCATGTAGGCAGCCATACTCCGTTTTCGGGGGTGTGCATGCTGGGTATGTTCTTGTTTCCATAACCCACCGAACGCTGACATGGATTACAGGATCTTTAACGTGCGTATTTGATCTTCTGCTTGCATATACACACGAAGGGGGTTCAGGCACTAGCAGGTCTGCACATATGTTGACCTGGGAGATCGTAAAAATCTCCACCCTTTACCCACCAGGCGCCGTCACCGTGATTCGAACCCGGGACCCTCAGATTGACAGTCCAACGCTTTAACCACTCGGCTATTGCGCCTGTCATGTATTGTTTCAAATCGTGAATAAACCAGCAAGGCAAATCACACCAAACAAAACAGAGGAAAGTGAAAATGCAGAGCTGTACGTCTTCCGCCTCGAAAATTAATGTGGAAGAAGAGGTGTGGAGCAGGGAAGTGTCAGAGGTGCTTCTTCTCATCATGCAGCGATGAATGATAATACAGAATGATATACATAGTATACATTTACTCTGTGTTGACCTGGTTTTGATAACTGATTAACAAGATCTATCACTTTGTGGAAATTTTCTTTTTGATATGGTCATGACAGGCGCAATAGCCGAGTGGTTAAAGCGCTGGACTTTCAATCTGAGGGTAACGGGTTCGAATCACGGTAACGGCGCCTGGTGGGTAAAGGGTGGACATTTTTCCCATCTCCCACGTCAACATATGTGCAGACCTTCTTGTGCCTGAACCCCCTTCTTGTGTATACGCAAGCAGATCAAATACGCACATGAAAGATCCTGTAATCCATGTCAGTGTTCGGTGGGTTATGGAAACAAGAACATACCCAGCATACGTACCCCCGAAAATGGAGTATGGCTGCCTACACGTAAAAACCCACTCGTGTACATACGAGTGAACGTGTGAGTTGCAGCCCACGAACGAAGAAGAAGAAGATCTGATTATCATAATAGTGGATGGTGCTGTGTCGGATGTTGAAAGTTTAACGCGGTGGTGATGATTTCATTATGAACATGTTTTGCGCGATGTTTGGTCAGTCTTTTGACCCCAAGTATTGTTTTGAAGAAGATTATGTTTGTTAAATGGAGGTGAGAGGGTGGTGTTCTGAGCTCAGCTTTGGGTCTGTTGTCATTGGATGCATATGAGGCTGGATCGTGTCCCTCTTTCATGAAGGCGAGAAGAGAGATGGAAGTGGAAGAGGAGCAAGTTTTTCGCTCTTGTGAATTGTCTTGTTCTTTTTTTTTGTTTGTTTGTGGGCAGCGACCCCCCACGTTCACTCCTATGCACGAGTGGGCCTTTGCGTGTACGACCGTTTTAACCCTGCCATGTAAGCAGCCATTCTCTGTTTTCGGGGGAATGGGGAATGGGGGTAGCATGCCGGGAATGTTCTTGTTTCCATAACCCACCGAACGCTGACATGGATTACAGGATCTTTAACGTCTGTATTTGATCTTCTGCTTGCGTACACACACGAAGGGGGGGTTCAGGCACTAGCAGGTCTGCACATATGTTGACCTAGGAGATCGGAAAAATCCCCACCCTTTACAGGCACCTGGCGTTGTCACAGCCGGGATTCAAACCCGGACCCCTGAGACTGAAAGTCAAAACGCTTTAATAACCACTAGGCTGTTGCACCCGTCATGTGAACTGTCAATCTGGCGAAGCGAATTCGGTAAATTCGTGCTACTTCTGAACATTCATGAAAATTTGCAATTTGGATTGTGAACTTTCAAGGGAAGCAACTTTAGTTAAAAAAAAACCCAAAAGACAAAGAAAAGTGAATTGGGGTTTGAAACAGCAGGCACATTTACCACAATGTAGCAAAATTAGATGGGAGGAAAGCAAAAACGAAGACTAAAAAACCCACACCTAAAAACAACAAACAAAAACAAAGACTATAAACCGAGGAAGAAGGAAAAGATGGGGAAAAAAAGGAACAAAAAGAATAAAAACAAAAAAGGTTGAAAGAACTGAAGAAATAATAAGGAACGCGTTCTGAAATTTGTTTTCGAACTGCTGCCATATAGCGATAAGGAAGGTATTTGAAAAAAATAATTATAACAAAAAACAAAAAAAACACAAAAAAACAAACAAACAAACAAAAAAACTGAAGAGAAAGTGTCGTTTTCTCACGAGACTTAAACAACTTGGCGGGGAGCTGCATGCAGACACCAATCGCGGAGTGTGGCCATGGAATGATAAGAACATAATCACCGACTCCCAGTGCAGGGAAGGTGAATTACCTTTGTTTGGATGTTGTTTTTGTTTGCTTGTTTCTCCCCCTCTCTCTTTCTCTCATTCTCTCTCTATATTTCCACGTTCTGATATTTCTTCTTCTTTTTTTTTTTTAAATTTTGTCTCCAATCTTCACCACTTGCTCTCTCTCTCTCTCTCTCCTGTTTTATCCCCATTTCTTGTGGAACATTCTTTCCAACTCTTCTGTTGTATTTTTTGTGGGTTTTTTTTGGGGGGGTGGGGGTGGGGTGTCTCGGGGGGGGGGGGGGGGTGTTCTTCTTTTCCCATCCTCTCTCCTCTCACTCCTCCCAACCCATTACCCAGTTTTACAACCATTAAAATTTTGTTGTTGCTGTTGTTGTTGTTGCTGCTGCTTTTGATCGTTTCTTACTTTCTTTCTCTCTCTCTCCCTTATTATTTTATTTTTAAGAAGGATTTTTTTTCAAAATTTGTTAATTCAGTTTACCCTCTCGTTTCTCCTTTTAATCAGATCTCTCTCTCTCTCACATACACACACACACACACGCACACACACACACACACACACACACACACGAACACACACACAAAGAAAAAAAAAGAAAAAAACAACTACATTGCCCACATTTTTTTTTCTGAAGTACGTTTCTGTGCAAGGGCAGAATCAGATCATGTCGGTTGTTACTGACATTCAAATAAAATTTAACAGAAAGCAAGCAATGAAGTTACCTAATAAATGAATCACATATAAACAAATAATTACGAGTGCAATTAATGACAACTTCAGCTTACGAAGTAGCAGCAGTTACGTGTTGTTGTTTTCCTCTCTCTCTCTCTCTCTTTTTTTTTTTTTTTTTTTTTTTGTGGAGTAAAACACAATGAGACCTGTTGAACTAATAAATAAATAAATTATAATTTTAAAAGGAAACAAAAAACACCAAAGACAAACAGCGACAATCAGCAATATACAAAGTTCACTGTTTCACACTGAGACACATGAAATACCAAATCGGTTGTCCCAGTCTAATTGTCTGTATTTGAGATGAGCGATGGTGTCAATGATGCAGGTGGAGTTACCCTCCTTAGTGCGGGGTTCAATCATGATGAAAAAACTAGCCGCGTGGTTCCCATATGATCTTAATTTTCATACAAAAACCAAGTTTGCTAGACCTGAACGTTTTATGTTCTTCTGATCCTTCTTCTTCTCGATGGGTAGCCAACATCGACTTGTCAATGAATCTGCTACACAATTTCTTTTCCGGGGGCTCATAGTAAAACGATTCAACATTACTCATGCGCATTAAACTTGATCTTTGATGGGGAAAATGTTTAGAAAGGCGGGAGGGGGTGGAAATGTATCCAAAATACATCTTTAAAGATTATCATTACAGCTTTTTTTTTTTTTTTTTTTTGTCAGATCATGTGAAACAGACATGCATGTGCCGTTAAAGAGTATGTTGGTGACACAGATAAGACGGAAAAACAGAGAGGACACACACACACACACACACACAGAGTCAAGAGAAAATGGGGTCAAATACACAGACATAAAAGGCACCCGCCAAAGAGAAGGAGAAAGAAAACTTTACAGAGCAGACAGAAAGACAAGGGCAGACAATAACCGTTCGACATCAGAGCACCGCGGGGAAATCTGACCGGCCTGTTCTTTTTTTTCCGCGTGAGCATTAAGAACTTTCCTTGGGCGTGTGAAAGACGAGAATCTCTGACCGAGTTCCTTGATGTTCTGTAGGAGGAGGGAGGTGGCAGAATGGTTAAGACACCCACCTGCCAATACAGAGTCCGTGAGGGTCCGGGTTCGAGTCCCGCTTTCTCCTAAGTTTGACTGTAGAATCTTCTTCTTCCTTCGAGGGCTGCAACTACCACGTTCACTAGTATGTACACAAGTAGGCTTTTACGTGTATGACCGTTTTTACCACGCCTTGTAGGCTGCCATACCCCGTTTTCGGGGGGACTGTAGAATCAAACTGAGCGTCTGGCAGTCATTTGGATGAGACAGCGCCTGGCGCACCAAAAAAAATAACCTAGTCCTCTGGCGAAATTCTGTAGAATAAATCCACTCTGATAGGTACACAAACATATACATGCATGCACTCAAGACCTGACCAGTCGTGTTAGGTTATGCTGCTGGTCAGGCATCTGTCTTACGGATGTGGTGTAGCTTATATGGATTTGTCCAAACACAGTGACGTCTCCTTGAGTAACTGAAAATGTAAGAACATAATTATGCCTTATCACATCTGTTCAACTCGAGGTGTGGCTGATTTGAATTCATTTTGATTTCACTTCAAATCTTTTTTACTGTGCTTAATTCTACAGACATTTGTTTACTTGCATGCATGAATTCGTGTGTGAAGACACTTTGCTTTGAACATGTGTTCCGTTGTGTCTATTAGTATACATGAGTGATTTTACTCTGTGTGTGTGTGTGTGTGTGCAATAAAATATGCTCCAGATGCAAGTCTCATGTTTATAAAGCAGTTTCAAAATAATTTCTCGAAAACTGTACAATCGCAAGCAAACAGGTACGTGCATGGGACAGAGAGAGAGAGACAGAGAGTGACACAGAGAGAGAGAAAGAAGGAAGGAAGACAGAAAAAGATAGAGCTGTATTTCTTGGAAAGTGTTATCTTTTCAAAATAATTGGACTGGTTCAATGGCAATATCATACATTTCCACTGGCACAAGGACATGTATATCATAAAAAAATCACTATGTTTGACCTCGCCTTTCACTGACAGACACAACTAAGATTACTACTTAAGAAAATAAATGAACAGGAAAAAGAAAAACTTGAACTTAGAAAAAAAAAAGGGTTTTCTAAGTTGACTGATGGCATATAACAGAGACGCAAATTACCAAAAATTTCACCAAGTAATACTAAATTAAAAACTCAGAAAACATATTTTCAAAGCATCATAACATTGACTGATGACATGACAGAGAAGCAAACTGCCAAAAAAAAAAAACAACTTAATTACTAGTGATTGCACTCTGTGCTTCAGACACATCTACATCCACTCTCATTCTTCAACACTCTACGAAGACCAATAAAGGTGGCAAATCATACTGCCGTTCCTTTGGATAAGCCAGCCAACATCATTATGTCGACAAAACCACAACGCTTAGAGTTTTAAAATGAAAGGATTCCGGCTGCTGTTGGTCAGAAGACAGGGACAGTCAATATCACCACTGAGGACAACGCTTTTGTGTGAACCTGACAGGTGAAAAGTCTTTCAACCCAACATTTCTGATCATATTTAAAAAGCCGCATCCACAAACGGTGCACTCTTGTTTAGAAACAGGTAAACTCATGAACAGAATTTGAATAAGTAAACATATGAAAAAAATTAAATAAGTACATATGTAATTAATTCCTAATAAATATATATATGATTCAAATTCTCAAAGTGAACGATACTGAAAAGATTTGATTATAAATTTACATCCCCAACACCTCTCCCAACCCATTTTGATTTTGAAGTGAAAGAGACAGCTTCTTAAATATATTTCAAACAGAAGGAAGGCCATCCTTGTCTGGAAGGCAGCCAGAAATGGTGTATTGCTTGTAGCAGTAGTGGTATATATATATATATACATATATATATATATATATTTATAATATATATATATATATGTATGTATGTATGCATGTACAGTATAACTCGGATATATGCAACTCGCTTAAAAGAAAACTCGGCTATATGCAAGCGATTTTGGGGGTCCCGGCCGAGAGCCTTCTTTGTTTCACTTGTAAAAACTCGGTTAAAAGCAACTCGCATATATGCAAGTTCGCTTATATGCAAGTACTTTTACGGTCCCACCCGCCCATTTAACTCGCTTAAATGCAAACAATGAAATCTTTATTCTGCACAGCACGATATACGACATTGACGTCATTTTGTGTTGCGTCAAATAATAGTACAGGTCACACCTACCTTCTGAGGGAGTAGTAATTAAAGTGTCGAGCGGAATAATCATAACACAACCCCCACGACAAGATAATATTCCATATGAAACAGTCAGAGACACCTGACAACACCACTGGCGAAATCTCGGCTGCAGACATTGAACCGTTGCTCGCACGACTGTACAGTGAGTATGCGATTTCTGCATTCGATTACGTGGACATTGACATGGACGTTGGCACAACTGAACCTCTTGCAACAGAAAATGTTCCACCATCGGCGTCATCAGGAGCAGGAACAGCGGATTGGGGAGGAACAGAATCAGATGATGACTGTGGAGACACACAGCCTCGTGTCTTGGAAAAAAATGCAAAAGCCGCGATGAAATCCATCAGGCTGTACTTGATGCAAACATCATGCACCGACAGTGTCGCAGAGTCTTTTCGTGTGTTTGCTGGTGAACTTGAAAAGCACATGAAATGCCAAAAGAAACAATCCACGATCACATCCTTTTTTGAAAAAGAACGTCGGAAAACCTACATGTGATGTGATGATGTGAAACCTGATGAGCGACACAATCCAGACAGTGAACAGAAAAGGCCCCAGATGGACATGGAGGGAGACAGCGTACACAGTTACAGTTCTGAAGGACACACTGATGAAGATGATCGCTTTTTTCAGATGTGCTCAAGCAGTTCAGCTCAAGAAAACACCCTTCTGTCAGACGACCTTGAAGAAAACATCGAAGAAGATACTGAAGAGTATCGTCAGGATGACACACTTCTATCCGACAACCTTCAAGAAAATATCGAAGACGACACTGAAGGGTATTGTCAGGATCATAGCTTGTACACAGGAAGCACAGAACGCTCTGAATGAACAAGTTCTGAAAATGAGAATCCATGTGATGTCGAAAGATCTGAACTGTTCCGACAGATCCAACATGAACTCAATGGTGCAAGTTTTGATAAAATACTTTGCACATCTGCCTTGTACAGTGATGTGTCAAAGTATAAAATAACAGGTGATGCACATTTCTTTGAAGCAAGTCAGGTGGATGAAGACGCCTTAACTTGGTTCCCGAAAGATTCACAACCACTGACGCCTCTGAAAATCTATGGGGATGGAAATTGCCTCCCTCGCTGTGCGTCAATGATGGCGTTTGGACATCAGGATAATCACGTCGAACTGAGGACAAGAATCGTCATGGAATTAGCACTGAACCTGGATACATACTTGGACGATGAATTTCTCAAGTCAGGCCATGAATGCGAGGACTACTTGCCAACAATCTATGCTATGTACAGTGGCAATCACTTCAGAGGCAAGCATGTGTCCAAAACGGAACTACGCGGAATGCTGTGCAAGGAGATTGAAGAAATTTCCAAACCAGCGTGGTATATGGGCATATGGGAAATCCACGCCGTTGCAAGTATCATGCAGCGGAAAATTCAGTCCATTTACCCATTGTATGGAGGGGCTACAGTGCGAGAACATCTCCATCGCATGGTTGTGCCTAGACTGTCGACAGATGTGCCAGTGGAAGACATCCCCACCGCTCCAACAGCCATCATGTGGACATCCCTCGGCGGCACACAACAAACTCCGAAAGAATGGAAGATGAACCATTTTGTTGTGTGTGTGCCACAGGATGCCGTGTAGCATTCTTTGATGCGCTTCTGATCACCTTTTTTTTTCGTCATTGTCTTTAAGTCTGCGTAAGAATGATTCGCCGGTAAAAAAAAAAAAAAAGTGCATGATTGAAGAAATGAGAGAGAAAAAAAAAGTTTTCTTGATGATGCCAGCTAAGTAACGTTCCCCTTGTTTGTTTGTTTGTTTGTCCTTTTGGCCACAGTTTGTCCTTTTGGCTGGCCAGTTAAGTTCATCCTAAGTTTGTTGTTGTTATTGTTGTTATTTGTTGTTGTTGTTTTGTTGTTGTTGTTGTTTTGTTTTCTTTACTTTTGTTCTGTTTTGGTTTTTGGTTTTTATTATTATTATTACTGTTATTTGCGGGAATTTTTATTTTCCAGTTGAACATGTGGATGAGTGAAATCTATTCCAACAAGTCTTGGGTTGCTAAATTCAGTAAAAAATTGTGCTTCTGTGGCAATGCAATTCATCAAAAATCATTTCTGTTCATTTAAATAGTGCTGATTCCAGAAACTCATTTTCTCCCCCCACACCTCCACCCCCCTTGTTTTAAGTTTTGTCCTGTTTTCATAATACATTGTGCTTCCAGGTTGGTGCCATGATGTAACAGTATTATTGGAAGATTAATAGTTTTGTGTTGTGTTGCCGTGTGGTACAGTCAGTATCCAACAAATAATTTTCAGTTTATATAAAAGCAATATTTCTGTTCATTTTCTCGTTGGTGCTTGTGTGCGTGCGTGCTCGCACGCATGCACGTGTGTGTGTGTGCGTGTGTGTGTGTGCGTGCGCGCGCGCGCGCGCGTGTGTGTGTGTGTGTGTGTGCATGTGTGAGGGGATGCTTGAATGGATACACTGACACAAACTTTTGCCAACTGGAACATAAACGCATCACAATAGATCCAACGAGTGCAAGGCTTTTTTTTTTTTTTTTTTTTTTAAACATCATGTATGCTGACAAACAACACTGTCGTTTACCCTACAAAATAAAGCACAAAGTTTTTATGGCAACATGCAGTTTAGTGGAAGAGTTAAAAATGAAAAAAAAATTAAATTAAAAAAAACCTCGGGTATATGCAAATTTATTTGCTTATAAGCGAGTTTCGGATATATGCAAGTCTGACGCTCAGATTTGCATATAAGCGAGTTTTCGTATATATGCAACTCGGATATATGCAAGCGATTTTGCCGGTCCCGAGCACTTGCATATATCCGAGTTCCACTGTATGTATGTATGTATAAACGTGAAGAACGTGCATGTATCCTAGCACTGTGTCTGTTCCCTGTTTTCAATCAGCTGGCCACTGACTCAATGCGGGCTCTCTTGGAGGTGGTGCCGGTGGCCTTTTTGCGGGCAGTGCCCTCATTCTCCTTGTCAGCAGCAGACGACGAAGCGTGACGTGAGGCCTGCTGCTGCACATGCCTGGTCACCGTGGAAACCCCGTCCACAAACTTGGTCTTGAAGAGCACGTTGGCGTTGTTGAACATCCCGTCCTTCAGCGACACCACGATGAACTGAGGGGCAAAGAGGGCAGCACATGTCATCAGCGGCAGTCCGTTTCCCGGGAACGGAAACAGCAAGAGGGTAAGCGTATACTGTAAACTACCTTGTGGACGCCTGGTATCTTGAAAATGCCCACTCCCCCATATGGAGTTAAAAAAACTTGTGCAAAGGGCAGAGTATCTTGAAAACGACCACCCACAACTTTGAAAAAAGAATAAGAAAATTATCATGATGTTGATCAAAAACTTGTGCAAAGAGTAAAACACCTAGTAAACGCCCAGCCACAAATTTGAAAAAAGAATAAGAAAATTATCATGATGTCAGTTTGCAATTTGTGATTGTGTTGCTTTACAGAACAGTACACATTTAGATTAACAGATAAAGAATCAAACACCTGCAAGAGATGTCGATGAGTCATTGAAAAACCAAGTGAGATTATGATATCATTCCATAACACAGCGTCTTGTTTCAGAAGATAGCTTTTTACTCTCACTCCCAGTCTCTCTCACACACAAAAATGAGCGCACATGTGCACATAATGAGATGAGATTTTCACAAAGAAACACGTCCACTACACATCTGAACAAATTCCTACTGATTATACCACTTTATCGAGACTTCCCATACACATATATATCAAATTCCCAGCCAGTACTGTATGGTGAGGAACTAATTATGGCAATACGCTCCCAGTAAATGCCCATCCCATTTTATGGGTGAAATTTTTACATAGAGAGGATGGGTGCTTAACATGGTAGCAGTACATGTCAAAGTATGGAAGATGATTAGGATTGGTGATATACCTTTCTTTTCTTGTTTTGTTTTTTTTTGTTTTGTTTTTTTCTTTTTACACACAAGTATGTTATTGGGAAAGATTTTACCATAGGTGATAGCAGGAAGATACTAAATGAGTACGGAAGATTTCTTTCCAGTTGCAGCCAGTCACATTTTATTCGAACCTCTTGCTGCTCTCTCCAACACACACACACACACACACAACATACATATAAAAAAAATAAAATAATGATGAAAAAAAATACCCAGGGCATGAAAAGTGCCACCTTACCTGTGAATGCTTGAAGTGCGAGCGGATCATCTGTCCAATGTTCTGAGTGTGAGAGAGGTCCAGGGCAGCGTCCACTTCGTCCAAGATGTACAGGGGGGCCGGTTTGAACAGCAGCATGGCCAGGATCAGCGACAGAGCCACCAGGGACCTGCACAGAATAATAATAATAATAATAATAATCATGGATACTTGTTCAGCGCTTTCTTCCCTTAAAAGAAGCTCAAAGCGCTTTACAATAAACACTGAACACATACACACATGCGCAATTACTTACAAAACTAAGAAGAAAAAATAATGATTTAACGCAAAAAAAACATAAAACAGATTAAAAAACTACGCATATTACATTAATTACACAGACACACACAGTCTGCATGGCTTATAACTGAATGTCACTGGAAATGTCATCACGCACTGTACAACATCACACCATGTTACCCCACTTCTCACAGCATGACGGTTTTGCATAGCGCGAACACATACCACAAACAATGCAATCAGAACATGGATGTTTTTGTACACATCTAACATAAACCACAAACAATGCAATCAGCACATGGATGTTTTTGCAAACATCTAACATAAACCACAAACAATGCAATCAGAACATGGATGTTTTTGCACACATCTAACATAAACCACAAACAATGCAATCAGAACATGGATGTTTTTGTACACATCTAACATAAACCACAAACAATGCAATCAGAACATGGATGTTTTGCACACATCTAACATAAACCAAAAACAATGCAATCAGAACATGGATGTTTTTGCACACATCTAACATAAACCACAAACAATGCAATCAGAACATGGATGTTTTTGCACACATCTAACATAAACCACAAACAATGCAATCAGAACATGGATGTTTGTGCACCCACCTAACAGTTAACATAAACCACAAACAATGAAATCAGAACGCAAGTTTTGCATACATCTAAAATACACCACAAGCAAAGAAATAAGAACATGTTTTGCATACACCTAACATAATAATTGCATATTGTTATCATATGCCTTGTGTCTATTCTTAAAATGCTATTTTAAGCCTATCCTTTCACTGTAATTTTGTATTGCACATGTAAGGCCGTTATGATGTATGTACGATTTACTATTACCTTTTAAAGGTTTTTGTCATTGTTGTCGTCTACTGTGATTATTGATTGTACACAATGGGTTGCTCTAGCTTGACATCTAAACATTTTATGTCTTTTATGTATACATGTTGAATGTCTGTGATTTTCATGTACGTGTTTTACGTCACAAATTTCTCTTGTCTCGGATGAGACTATAAACCAAGGTCCTGTGTGTAGCACGCACTTAGCACACGTAAAAGAACCCACGACAACAAAAGGGTTGTTCCTGGCAAAAATCTGTAGAAAAATCCACTTCGATAGGAAAAACAAATAAAACTGCATGCAGGAAAAAATTTTTTAAAATGGGTGGCGCTGTTGTGTAGCAACGCGCTCTCCCTGGGGAGAGCAGCCCGAATTTCACACAGAGAAATCTGTTGTGATAAAAAGAAATACAAATACAAAATACAAATAAAAGTATTCTGTATTCTGTACACACCAAAGACAATGAATTCAGAACACGAGTGTTTTGCATACATCTAACATACACCACTAACAATGAAATCAAACACAAGTGTTGGCATACATCTGACAGAAACCAGAAACAGTCAAATAAGACAAAACATGGGTGTTTTGCACTCATCTAACATGGGTGTTTTGCACTCATCTAACAGACACCACGAACAATGAGCAGTTCAGGCTTCTCCCACGTGCCAGTCAGAGGTGGCTACCCACTTTAGGAACGTCCCTATGGACACCTTCTGCTTGAAAGATAAAGCTCTAGTCTGAGAGGTAGCCTTCAAGAGAACTGAACAGTTTTCCTCTTGCTGTTATTGTTGCTGCTGTATATAAATAGATCAGAAACGAGCTTTACCTCTGCCCACCACTGAGCTCACTGAGTGACTCTTTCCACACGTCACCAAAGGCAACCTTGACCTCCAGGCCATCCAGCACGGTCTGACCTTCAGGGGGTGCCAGCTTGGCCTGGGTCCCAGGCAGTAAGGTGGAGAAAATGGAGCCAAAGTCCTGCAATAAAAAAAGGTGTGATTAAGCGTTGCATCATCTTTCCTGTTTAGTCATAGATTGCTGTTCTGTCTGCTGAAGACTGCCGAGCCAGACTTTTTCTGGCCTGCAGAGCCACTCCAGTGTGCTTGTAGCTGGCTTCACAGTCACAGTTTTTGCGTTTGGGCAAATCCATATACGCTACACCACATCTGTTAGGCAGATGCTTGACCAGCAGCACAACCAAACATGCTTAGCTAGACCTTAAGTGCATGCTTATATATTTGTGTACCTATCAGAGTGAATTTCTTCTACAGAATTTTGCAGAGGACAACACCCTCGTTGCCATGGGTTCTTTTTCAGTGCTGCTCTTGGTTTATCGTCTCATCCAAATGACTAGACGCTCAGTTTGATTTTCCAGTCAAACTTGGGAGAAAGGGTGAGAGTGGGATTCAAACCCACACCCTCATGGACTCTGTATTGGTATCCGAGTGCCTTGAACATTGTGCCACCTTCCTCACAGTCACATCTTCCTTGAAACTGAAGGGCAACCATTACTGGGCTCTTTCAACATACGCTGTCGTCAGGAAAAAAAATGTTCATAACGTTTTGCCCCTTTCTCATTGTTGTTTTCAAACATTTTGTGGGGTACGGTATTCTGCTCTAATTTGTATCAGCTTTCTTGAAACAGCAAATTTATCTGCGGGGAAACGTTGACAGTTCTCTCTTGCTCCTCCACACTGCACTGAAATTTTTTCTACTGTCTGTATGAATATCCAATAAAATTATTAATCTGTCAGTAACACTCAGCATATCACTACCAAGTTATTATGACATAAACACAATGATGGTAATTTAATATGATGGATAAAATAATAGCCACAACGGCATAAATATAATCAAACATAATCACTAGAATAAGCTCATTCAAAATTATGTAAATTCTCCTTTTCATAATAAGTTCACAGCTAAAATTCTGATCACACACAAAACCTTACATTGTGACCAATACTACCATACCTTGTTAACTTGTTCCCAGGCTTTTTGGAGAGCTTCATTCTTCTTTTTGTCCAGTTCGTCAATGACCGCCTGAATCTTGGCTTTGTCGTTCAGCACAATCTTACGTTTCTTCATGAGGTCCGAGTACTGTAATGATAAAACGCATTCTGTGAGGATGGTGTGTAACTCAACTCTGTGTGTGTGTGTGAGGGGGAGGGGGGGGGGAGGGGGTGTGCATGCATGTGTGCGTGTGTTGTTGAATGACATGTTCTGATTTATTCAAAAGAATTCTTAAATTATTTCTGCTAAAAAATAATAAAATAAAAAAAAAGAAGAAAAAGCTATATGGTTTAACAATTTGAAGATGATTTTTACTTCCATTCTTCTGATTGAATCATATACGAGTTTTTCTACTTCCTAATATAGACCTAATAATCGCAGGCACACACACACACACACACACACACACCGCATCTCGCCACACACTCACAGTTGGACACACAAACACACTATGCACATCACACTACACTACACCACACCACCACCCACCCTACTCTTCACCACACAGCACACCGCACTCCCACGCCATCAAACCACCTCTCCCCAAATCCTTTCAAGCCTCCCAAACCACATTCCTACCTGTTCTTCAGCAGAGCCCAGCAGGTTCATGGCTCTCATGTTGACGTTCTTGGCCAGCTTGTCCTTGGTCTCCGTCAGCTTCTGGATGCGCCTCTCAGCTTCCTTGGGGTCATTGACGGAAAAGTCGTAGGGAGAGTTGGGCTGCCCGAAGAACTGACGCTCGTCAGCAATCCAGTCATACTTCTCCAGCAGCAGTGTGACCTGCGGGCAGAGGGCAAGGTGGTGTTTTAGTTTTATTCATCTTCTGCACTGGTGGACTGCAACTCCTCCAACGTTAAACCTGATGTACAGGTGGGTTTTTACATGTACGGCCTTTTTTATCACACCATGCACACAACCTGTTTTCAGGGGTGTGGCATGACGGGTATGTATGCGTTTCCATGACGCACTGAATGCCGACATGGATTACAGGATTTTTAACGTGTGTATTTATCTTCTGCATGCATGTATGTATGCAAAGGGGGTTCGGGCACTAGCAGGTCTGCACATACGTTGACAGGGGATCTTGGAAAATTCCCAACCCTTAATGCACTGGCAGAAAGGTCTTATTCATCATTGCCATTCTTCACTAGTTCAGTTCCAATACCACTTGGTATAACAATATATAAATATTGTATTGTATTGTATAACACTTTTGTCACAACAGATTTCTCTGTGTGAAATTTAGGCTGCTCTCCCCAGGAAGAGCGTGTCACACTGACAGCACAACCCTTTTTTTTCTTTTCTTTTTTTCAGCCTGCAATTTTATTTGTTTTCCTATCAAAGTGGATTTTTCTACAAAATTTTGCCAGGGACAACCCTTTTGTTGCCGTGGGTTCTTTTACATGCGCTAAGTGCATGCTGCACACAAGACCTCTGTTTAACGCCTCATCCAAATGACTACCGCCCAGACCACCACCCAAGTCTAGAGGAGGGGGAGAAAATACTGGTGACTGTGGGGATTCGACTCGGTGCACTCAGATTTGCACTCAGATTCTCTCGCTTCCTACGCAGATGCGTCACCACTAGGCCAACACTCCATACACAGAGAAACAAACAGCTGCCGCCACTCACCTGTCTAGCTGCGTCCTGGGAGTCTTTCTGACCCTTGGACACCTTGTGTTGCAGCTCCTGGACCTTCAGTTGTGCAGCGCTGGACTCCTTCTGCAGCGCCCGCTGCTCCGAGGCGGCTGCCGTGATGTCCTTGTTGCGTGCCTTCAGCAGGTCCTTCTGCTTGTTCACCTCCTGCTGGGCCCCCTTCACTTCGTCCTGGGCAACACGGAAATAATCCTCTTTTACATTTTGTCTATAGGGAAAAGAGGGTGCTGCATAAGCATGAAGAAGGGTGGGCAACATGGAAATCCTCTTCTGCATTTTGTCTATTGGAAAAGTGGACGCTGCATGGGGTATGCAGAAGGGAGGTAATATACTATGGGAGGTAATATACTACCAGCGGTCAACAAGCTGCACCTACTTTAGTACTTATGATCTCTATACATGAGCTGGGTAGTAGTTTGCACAACACAGTGCATTTTGTCTATGGGAAAAGAGGATGCTGCATGGGCATGCAGAAGGGAGGTAGGCCTAATATACTAAGAGAGATAATATTACTAAGGGAGGTCACAAGCTGCACCTGCTTTTGATCTCTATGCATGAGCGGGACAGTAGTTTGCACGAGACAGGAATCATACCCACCACACCTAGTCTGCACCGGTGGGTCACTGCATAGTATGTGAAATTAGAATCAATATCAACAGTGTTGCAGTTTTTCGTTGTTTTTAATTCTATTTCGTTGTTTTTAAATTCTATTTCTTTAAAATCATTTATCCTTCGTTGTTTAATTATTGAATTATTAGTGAATCACAGAGAGGGCCCAAAATGTGTAGAGCACCGGGTAAAAACCACGCTATGAGGACCATTGGGTTATGTAATGCCCAGTGGACCCACCTCGAGTGGCTGGCAGGCTAGCAGGCAGGATTCAAAAGGGTGTTGATACAAATGTGTATCTGAAAACTGGATGTTAAAACCACTCAGTCAGTCAGTGTAAAAGTCTACCAGGTGTTAAAACCACCACTGGTTATTTTAACGGACAGTCTACAACCTTCAAAATAGATAAGTAATTTTTCTGTGATTCTGATTAATAATTTGTCATCACGTTATTGTTTAATCTTTGAATTATTAGTAAATTATTGAGAGGGCTCAAAAAAAACAACAACAACAACAAAAAAATCACTTATCTTTGTGAGGACAAAGTGATATTTCTGTGTAATTGACTGATAATTTGTTCTCGCGTTGTTGTTTAATTATTGAATTATTAGTGAATCACAGAGAGGGCCCAAAATGTGTAGAGCACCGGGTAAAAACCACGCTATGATGACCATTGGGTTATGTAATGCCCAGTGGACCCACCTCGAGTGGCTGGCAGGCTAGCAGGCAGGATTCAAAAGGGTGTTGATACAAATGTGTATCTGAAAACTGGATGTTAAAACCACTCAGTCAGTCAGTGTAAAAGTCTACCAGGTGTTAAAACCACCACTGGTTATTTTAACGGACAGTCTACAAGCTTCAAAATAGATAAGTAATTTTTCTGTGATTCTGATTAATAATTTGTCATCACATTATTGTTTAATCTTTGAATTATTAGTAAATTATTGAGAGGGCTCAAAAACAACAACAACAAACAAAACTCACATATCTTTGTGAGGACAAAGTGATATTTCTGTGTAACTGACTGATAATTTGTTCTCGCGTTGTTTAATTATTGAATTATTAGTGAATCACAGAGAGGGCCCAAAATGTGTAGAGCACCGGGTAAAAACCACGCTATGATGACCATTGGGTTATGTAATGCCCAGTGGACCCACCTCGAGTGGCTGGCAGGCTAGCAGGCAGGATTCAAAAGGGTGTTGATACAAATGTGTATCTGAAAACTGGATGTTAAAACCACTCAGTCAGTCAGTGTAAAAGTCTACCAGGTGTTAAAACCACCACTGGTTATTTTAACGGACAGTCTACAAGCTTCAAAACAGATAAGTAATTTTTCTGTGATTCTGATTAATAATTTGTCATCACGTTATTGTTTAATCTTTGAATTATTAGTAAATTCTTGAGAGGGCTCAAAAACAACAACAACAACAAAAAATCACTTATCTTTGTGAGGACAAAGTGATATTTCTGTGTAATTGACTGATAATTTGTTCTCGCGTTGTTGTTTAATTATTGAATTGTTAGTGAATCACAGAGAGGGCCCAAAATGTGTAGAGCACCGGGTAAAAACCACGCTATGATGACCATTGGGTTATGTAATGCCCAGTGGACCCACCTCGAGTGGCTGGCAGGCTAGCAGGCAGGATTCAAAAGGGTGTTGATACAAATGTGTATCTGAAAACTGGATGTTAAAACCACTCAGTCAGTCAGTGTAAAAGTCTACCAGGTGTTAAAACCACCACTGGTTATTTTAACGGACAGTCTACAACCTTCAAAACAGATAAGTAATATTTCTGTGATTCTGATTAATAATTTGTCATCACGTTATTGTTTAATCTTTGAATTATTAGTAAATTATTGAGAGGGCTCAAAAAAAACAACAACACAAAAAAAAATCACTTATCTTTGTGAGGACAAAGTGATATTTCTGTGTAATTGACTGATAATTTGTTCTCGCGTTGTTGTTTAATTACTGAATTATTAGTGAATCACAGAGAGGGCCCAAAATGTGTAGAGCACCGGGTAAAAACCACGCTATGATGACCATTGGGTTATGTAATGCCCAGTGGACCCACCTCGAGTGGCTGGCAGGCTAGCAGGCAGGATTCAAAAGGGTGTTGATACAAATGTGTATCTGAAAACTGGATGTTAAAACCACTCAGTCAGTCAGAGTAAAAGTCTACCAGGTGTTAAAACCACCACTGGTTATTTTAACGGACAGTCTACAAGCTTCAAAACAGATAAGTAATTTTTCTGTGATTCTGATTAATAATTTGTCATCACGTTATTGTTTAATCTTTGAATTATTAGTAAATTATTGAGAGGGCTCAAAAACAACAACAACAACAACAAAAAATCACTTATCTTTGTGAGGACAAAGTGATATTTCTGTGTAACTGACTGATAATTTGTTCTCGCGTTGTTGTTTAATTATTGAATTATTAGTGAATCACAGAGAGGGCCCAAAATGTGTAGAGCACCGGGTAAAAACCACGCTATGATGACCATTGGGTTATGTAATACCCAGTGGACCCACCTCGAGTGGCTGGCAGGCTAGCAGGCAGGATTCAAAAGGGTGTTGATACAAATGCGTATCTGAAAACTGGATGTTAAAACCACTCAGTCAGTCAGTGTAAAAGTCTACCAGGTGTTAAAACCACCACTGGTTATTTTAACGGACAGTCTACAAGCTTCAAAACAGATAAGTAATTTTTCTGTGATTCTGATTAATAATTTGTCATCACGTTATTGTTTAATCTTTGAATTATTAGTAAATTATTGAGAGGGCTCAAAAAAAACAACAACAACAAAAAATCACTTATCTTTGTGAGGACAAAGTGATATTTCTGTGTAATTGACTGATAATTTGTTCTCGCGTTGTTGTTTAATTATTGAATTATTAGTGAATCACAGAGAGGGCCCAAAATGTGTAGAGCACCGGGTAAAAACCACGCTATGATGACCATTGGGTTATGTAATGCCCAGTGGACCCACCTCGAGTGGCTGGCAGGCTAGCAGGCAGGATTCAAAAGGTGTTGATACAAATGCGTATCTGAAAACTGGATGTTAAAACCACTCAGTCAGTCAGTGTAAAAGTCTACCAGGTGTTAAAACCACCACTGGTTATTTTAACGGACAGTCTACAAGCTTCAAAACAGATAAGTAATTTTTCTGTGATTCTGATTAATAATTTGTCATCATGTTATTGTTTAATCTTTGAATTATTAGTAAATTATTGAGAGGGCTCAATTTATTTCAGAATAACCTTCATTTTTCTTCAAAATAGAATCTGCTATGAAACAAAACCCATATGCACCCTTCCACTGGCAAAGAGGAGACAACCCGACAAAAATCCCCAATCCCACGGGTTTCATACAGTACCAATGGGATGAATGGCTGTTGGGTTAAACAGTCACTAACTGTATGCAGTCTGGCCTTAGGGCGACACCAGGCTGACGGACTCCACACAGATGGACATCCATTGCCCTTCCCTGATAAGAGGCTCTGTCAGGGTGACCGAATATTTTCCCTCACCACATGGAACACCCTTCTATGGATACTAAAAAAACCCTGTCTCGCGTGCACCTCGGGGATCAGCTGCATAGCACGAGACATAAATTCAGATCCCCAAAACCCCAAAACAGGCGTGGCAAAAGAGGTGGGAAAAGATTGTGCTTAGGTAGCAGAATGACAAAAGCAGAGCGGCTGTCAAAGAAATGCTTTAGAATCGGCAGTTGGAATTGTTCCAGCGCAAGAATGAGAATCTCAACAATTGAGAAATTGGCATATGATTTTGACATTCTATGTCTCCAAGAGACCAGGACAAGTGCAGACAGACCAATACATTTTGAGAATTTCAGTCTTTCAAAGGAATGAAGGAAGAGGGGCAGCAATCATACTGAACAAAAACCTAAAAAACAAAGTTTCCACCATAAATCTAGAGAAATGGTGTAGCAACTCATGTGAATTAGTGGGGGTGCGTCTTGAAAAACCTGACGGAGTTCACAAAAGCATCGTGCTCATCAATGCCTATGTTCACCCAGGAACCTGCACAACAAAAGAGGATTGGGCCTTTTTAGAGGAAATAGAGAACAAACTTGGAGACTCTGTCATTATCTGTGGAGACCTTAATGCAAGATCGAAGTTATGGGACCAGCGGAACACCAACCCACAAGGACTCGCACTTGAAGGAATGATAGGGGAAATTCTTCTCAGCCCTTTAACAACCACATCCCCAACTCGCCTTGGAACAAGACAAGGGGACAGTGACAGTGTGATCGACATCGCTCTAACATCTCCAAAATTCAGAGCAGAAATGAATGCAGAGACGCTTCCATACCAAGGCAGCGACCACCTCCCGGTAGCTTTCAGTCTACAGAAACTGTCAGATAAACCCTGTATGAAACTGCATGATCCATTTCAGTATGAAACCAAAAAGACAACCGTCATCGAAAAATTAAGACGCAGAAGAAACAAAAGAACGGCACTGAACAGGATGCAAACTATTCAGCCCCCATGGTGGAATACCGACACAGAAAGAGCCTGGATAGAAAAACATGCGGCTGTCAAACTTTGGCAAAAAGAAAAAACAAAACCATCTCCAAAGATATTGAAACAAAAATGAAAGAAAAAACTGAACAGTTTGAAGTCATTGCTCAAGAGGCCAAAAATGACAAGTGGAAACAGTTTTGCGAGGCACTCAGTTATGACACAACATTGACAGAGTTCTGGCAATTTTATCGTCGCATGGAAGGAAAAACGTGCACAATAACCACCCCAGACATGTTAGACACTGACGGAACCAAGCTTAAGACAAATGAAGAAAAAGGATCTGCCTTGCTCAAACGTTTCATACAACAGAGTGATCAAAGAAACTTAGATGAGAAAAAGAAATATATTGAGGAGTTAAACCAAACCCTTATGCAGACTGGACCAGATGATGACTTGACAATGGATGATCTAAACGAGGCAATAGCTAAATGCAAGAAAGAATCGGCTCCTGGCCCAGACAAAGTTCGCTACTCAGACATCAAGGAGCTATCGGAAGAAGACAGAAGCAAACTTTTCAATCTATATCAAAACAGTTTCCACAATGGACAGGTGCCGGAGGACTGGACACACAGCTTCTTAAAACCCATACCAAAACCAGGAAAGGACCATCGTCAGGTAAGCGGCTACCGGATCCTAACCATGCAAAACATTGCTGGAAAGCTCATGGAACGCATGATAGCCAGGAAACTTGCAAGGGATCTTGAACACAGGCACATTCTCCCTTCAAATCAAGGTGGTTACAGAACAGGCAAGTCCACATGGGAAAATGCAGCTGCTTTTGCATATGAGGTGTATGAAGGATTTCAAAGAAAAGAAGAAACACTAGCAGTAGCAATTGACCTTGAAGATGCCTACAATAAAGTCCAGTTTGCGCACCTCATGGAGCTGCTACTAAGTTATGGAGTAAGTTTGACACTGACAAGATGGATAGCAGCAGCGCTTCAGGAAAGAACCGTCGTCCTACGCCTCGGAGATTGGATGTCTGCACCTTCTAAACTATCTATGGGACTGCCACAAGGGTCTCCGCTCTCTCCTGTCCTCTACAATGTCTACACGAAGGGCCTTGCAGACTTAAACAACAATGGAATTGCTCGGGTGCTTACCCTTGCGGATGATGGCCTGGTCTTCAAAACTTCGAAAGATGCTCAGGAGAGAACTAAAGCCGTCCAGAAACAACTAAACAATATTGCTCAATGGTGCAAAGACACAGGATCTTCCATCAATCCAGCGAAAGCCCAAACGTTGCTGTGCACCCTCAACAACAAAACCGCGAGCAAATCACCACCTTCTGTGTCATTCGATGGGATTCAAATTGAGAAAACTGAATGCCTACGCTACCTAGGAATACACTTCGACGGGATGCTGACCTTCAGAAAACATACGGAAAATACTGTTCTCAAATGCAAAAAGGGCCTTTCAGTCTTAAAAGCAATGGCAACCAAAGGAATTGAACAACGCCACCTCTTCCTGCTATACCAATCACTCGTCCTCAGTGTGATCGACTACGGACTTGGGCTAACAACACCGTCTCAAAGCAACCTCCTAAAATTAGAAAGAGTACAAAATGAAGCTATGAGGCTGATCCTTGGAACAACAAAAGACACGCCCACAGAAACCATGCGATACTTGCTTGACCTTCCTTCAGTGCAGGCCAGAAACAAGTTAGAACAGGTCAAGACCTACTTCAAAGCATTAGAAAACCCTCAAAACCCACTGCATGATGCAGTCAAAGAACCAAAAGGCAGCCATCTAGGACGAGGAAGATCATGGATGGGACAAGCAGAAGACACAATCCAGCTAGTATGCCGACTACAAGACCTGAAAGAAACAAAAGAATGGGAGAAAAACCCCAAAAACCTCAACCATCTATTCAACACAGTCATTTCACCCACTCTAGGAAGACATTGTCGGGAATGGCCAGAGGGCAAAACTGATGCGGAAGTGAAGCTACTCATAGAAGAAAACAGTAAAGAAGAGGACATCATCATATACACAGATGGCTCAGTCACCAAAGACCAGTCTGGTTGGGGATTCACTGCGAAACAAAATGGGAAAACAATTTGGGAAGAGAATGCTGCCTACAAAGTCACAACCTCCAGCCTAACGATGGAAGTTGAAGCTGCGACACATGCCCTCCAGTGGCTATCGTCCATCCATACGCCCGGAAACCAACATGCCATGATTCTAACCGACTCAATGAACCTCATACAGAAATTTGAAAACGGAATGGGAAGCCCAGAGTGGCATAAGGCAATGCGCAACTTTCAGATTAAAAAACTCACATGGTCATACTGCCCAGGACATGCAGGTGTTAAGGGAAATGAGCGAGCTGACAGACTTGCTGGTAACGCAACACCAACGAGCGGCCTACATCTAGGAAAATCGGAAATCCTCAGAAAAATCAAAGAATACCAAAAAGAACAGGTACAAGGCCATCACACCATCGATCGCCTCAAAGAAATAAAAGCAGAGAGAGGGAGCGGCCGCAAGTCTAACATGAAAGGTGGTGGTGGTGTGTCCATCGAGATCGATGATGACCATCGTTGTCATCCGGATGGGGGATGGGGGATGGGGGGAGGGTGGTGGTGGGGTGGGGGGAAGGATGCTCATGAATCTATCTGTGAGTGCGCAGATGGCTGAATAGTCCAATCTGCGCACGAAATGTCCGCTGACAGTTGGGGCAGACAAAGACAGGCATATCATTGTCAGGGAGCTTGTTTGCCCGTGACTTTCTGGCCTGCCTCTTCTGAACAGCTGCAGCAGTCCTGTTGGCCTCGCACAACCTGGCGCCTTTGTGCACAGCAGCGCGCCATTTGTCACGGTCCACTGCAGATTCCTCCCAGGAGTCAGGGTTGATATCAAACGCTTTCAGAGAGACTTTCAGAGTATCTCTGAAGCGCTTCTTCTGACCTCCGTGTGATCTCTTCCCTTGTTGCAGCTCGCCATAGAAGAGCCTTTTGGGCAGCCGATGGTCTGGCATGCGCGCCACGTGTCCAGCCCAGCGAAGCTGGGACTGCATCAGGATGGTGAAGATGCTGGGAAGGGTGGCTTTTGCGAGCACCTCTGTGTCAGGGGTCTTGTCTTGCCACTTGATGTTCAGTAGCTTCCTGAGGCATGTTGTGTGGAAGTGGTTCAGCTTCTTGGCATGTCGTTGGTACACTGTCCAAGTTTCGCAGGCGTACAGTAGTGTGGGGAGAACTACTGCTCTGTAGACCTTTAGCTTGGTCTCAAGACTAATGCCTCTTCTGTTCCAGACATTTGCATTGAGTCTACCAAAAGCTGCGCTTGCTCTTGCAATCCTGACGTTCACTTCATCGTCGATTGTCACATTTCGTGACAGTGTGCTGCCAAGGTATGTGAACCGCTCCACCGCACTGAGTCTCTGACCGTTGACTGTGATGTTGGGCTCAACGTAGGGTTTCCCTGGGGCTGGCTGATGGAGAACTTCAGTTTTCCTCGTGCTGATGGTAAGGCCGAAGTTCCTGCTGGCAGTGGCAAACTTGTCGACGCTGAGTTGCATGTCAGCTTCAGATCCAGCGTTGAGGGCACAATCATCAGCAAACAAAAAGTCTCTGATGATGTCTGTCATGACCTTCGTTTTTGCTTGAAGCCTTCTGAGGTTAAACAGCTTGCCATCTGTTCGGTACTTTAGGCCGATTCCAACATCGCCATCTCTGAAGGCATCAGTAAGCATTGCAGAGAACATGAGGCTGAACAGCATTGGAGCCAGGACGCAGCCTTGCTTGACACCATTTGTGACAGCAAAAGGAGCAGATGTTTCACCATTGTCCTGGACTCGAGCCTGCATGCCTTCATGGAATTGGCTGACCAAGGAAATAAATTTCCGAGGGCATCCGTACTTGGCCATGATCTTCCACAGTCCCTCTCTACTCACGGTGTCGAAGGCCTTAGTGAGGTCGATATAGGTGGAGAACAGATCAGCATTTTGCTCCTGACATTTCTCTTGCAGCTGCCTTGCAGCAAACACCATGTCAGTGGTTCCGCGCTCTTTCCGGAATCCACATTGGCTCTCAGGCAAATGACCTTGGTCAAGGTGTGCTGTGAGGCGGTTAAGTAGGATCCTGGCAAGTATCTTGCCTGCGATGGAGAGCAAGGAAATGCCCCGATGGTTATCACAGGCTTGCCGGTTTCCCTTTCGCTTGTACAAGTGAATGATAGATGCATCTTTGAAATCCTGGGGGATCGTCTCTTCTTTCCACATGAGTGAGTACAGCTGATGAAGCTTCTCAGTCAGCACAGTGCCTCCATCCTTGTAGACCTCTGCTGGTATGGAGTCTGAGCCAGGTGCTTTGCCACTGGATAGCAGACGGATTGCTTTCTGGGTCTCAAGAAGTGTTGGCGGATCGTCCAGTGCTTCGTTGGTGGGGACTTGTGGGAGACGGTCTATGGCTTCATCATTTATGGAGGAAGGGCGATTTAAGACACTGTTGAAGTGCTCAGCCCATCGTTCGAGAATGTTCTCCTTCTCGGTGATCAAGGTATTCCCATCTGCACTGAGGAGGGGGGATGATCCTGAGGATGTGGGGCCGTAGACTTCTTTTAAGGCATCATAGAACCTCTTCATATCGTGCCTGTCAGCATATCCCTGGATCTCATCAGCTTTGTCACTCAGCCACTTATCCTGCATCTGGCGTAACTTTTGCTGAACAGTCCTGCGGATGTCATTGTATGCATCCTTTTTTGATGTGGACTTTGGGTTGCTCAGGTGGGCTTGATGCAGACGGCGTTTCTCATCCAGAAGCTGCTTGATTTCATCACAGTTTTCATCAAACCAGTCTTTGTGCTTTCTGGTCATGGGTCCCAGGGTCTCTGAAGCTGTACTATAGATCAGCTCACGCAGGGTCCTCCAGTCAGACTCCACATTCTGGTTGTCCAGAGAGGCGGATTCCAGACGATCTTCCAGCAGCTCCACAAAGGACTGTTTGATGGTGATGCTTTTCAGCTTAGCGATGTTGAGCCGTTTTGGAGCCTTCTGGCCTTGGGGGCGTCTCTTGGGTTGGATTCGAATATTCAGCTTTGAGACTACAAGGCGATGGTCTGTCCAACACTCGGCGCCGCACATGGTCTTTGTTACACGTACATCTTGCCTATCCCTTTTCCTGACGATGACATAATCGATGAGATGCCAATGCTTTGAGCGAGGGTGCATCCATGACGTCCTGTTACGGGTAGGGAGGCAGAAAACTGTGTTGGTTATCAGCAGTTCGTGCTCTGCACAGGTCTGAAGCAAAAGCAATCCATTTGGGTTGCAGTGGCCCACACCGTGCTTTCCAATCACTCCATCCCAGGAGATGTAGTCAGAGCCAACTCTAGCATTGAAGTCCCCAAGAATGATGAGCTTGTCTGCTTTAGGGATGGCAGCAATGACAGAGTGAAGGTCCTCGTAGAACTTCGCCTTCACTTCATCCGGGTTGGTCATGGTTGGGGCGTAGGCACTGACAATGGTGAGGTGCTTCTGGCCAGATGCCAGTGGGAGTTTCATGGTCATAAGCCTATCGTTGACTCCCTTTGGGATTCCAGCTAGCTTGCTGACAAGTGCTGTTTTTACTGCAAAACCAACGCCAGCCTCACGTCGCTCTTCGCTTCCTCGTCCACTCCAGAAGAAGGTGTAACCAGATCCCCGTTCACAGAGCTCGCCTTCGCCTGCAAGCCGAGTCTCACTCAAGGCTGCGATGTCGATGTTGTATCTGGCGAGTTCGGATGCAACTAGTGCTGTTCTCCTTTGGGGTCTGTCCGCGTTATCTCTGTCCAGGAGAGTCCTTATGTTCCAAGCACCAATGGTGAGAGGAACGATCCTTGTTTTTTTCTTTTCTTTCTCTTTGTTTCGACCGCTGATGTAGGGTCCCCGCCAGCCGCGGTATGCTGGCCAGGGTGATATGGAGCAGGCAATTTTTAGGGCACCTTTTCTAGCCCCTTCCTCATGCCAGGGAGGTGAGCAGTGCATTCCTAAAGAGGGCTGCTCAGACGCTCAGACGGCTGCCGAGCTCCATCGCTGCTCCTGTCGACGAAGAACGACCCTATGGCCTGAGCCGCCTGCGTGCAGGTCTGCGGCTGCGACTGCCAGTGTACCCACACCTGTCGTTTCGTCGCTCGCCTGTCGCCACAGGACTTGGGGGTGATGAAATGATGAAGGATGAAAGGTCATTTTGGATGACTGATGACTTGCGCGATGAGTTTGTTTAAAGTGAAGAGGAGTTGCGCAACGTCAACCTCACTCTCTCGTCCGGGTCCACCAATTTCCAGTGGCAAGACTAAGTCGAGACGACTGGAGGATGAGCACGGATGCAGTGGATGACCAAGATATCCTTTCGGTGTCTAATCTTGCTCTCTGCACTCCACAGTGCGTTGCTGTAACCGCCTTCCTCTCCGTTGAACCGATAGGTTTCTTCCGCAGATTCTGCCGGATCCAGACTTCGCATACATGGGTAGACACACCCCGGGGGCCAACTGCGTGTGGCATGCACACAGCACAGTGGAGCTAGATGGCCGTCGGTGGCTCTCCTGAGCCGACGCCCTTTTATGGATCTCCATAAGGGTGTCTAGCCACCCGCCTCACCATTCCCAGAAGGTGTTGTACTGCACTGTATGGTATTGTGCTGTACTGTGCTGTACTGTACTGTGTTGTACTGTACTGTATTGTATTGTGCTGTACTGTGCTGTACTGTACTGTGTTGTACTGCACTGTATGGTATTGTGCTGTACTGTACTGTGTTGTACTGTACTCTGTTGACAGTCAGGTCAGGTCATTAGATCTGCTACTGGTAACCTGTAATCCAGTACAACCTGTTCAGGGTCGGGTTGCCGACGACTAAACCGGCACTCCCACCGCTCCCAACATGAAAGGTAGAGCACGATGCTTTGCAAATCAAACAAATATCGGCATCATTTCCAAACCAACATTGCGCAAATTTCTTCAAAACGGAACAGAGTCTCTGTGGGCCTTTCCAAATACAATAGACTGAGCAACACACTAGACGCCACGTTTTTGGCATCAGAGATCTTTTCCCATCCCTCTTGCGGCCAGTCAGTGGCAGCCTCTGTGCGTGTGTGTTTGTGTGGATGTGTGGGTCTGTGCTTTTGAGTGCGTTTGTGAATGCGCGAGAGTGTAAGTGTACACAAGTGTCAGGAGAGATCTGTGTACGTGTGTGTGTGTGTGTGTGTGTGTGAGGAGGTGGGAGTGCGGGGGGAGGTGGGGTAGAGGATGAGGTATGTGAGTATATGCATGCCTACACTGTGGGAGCAACAGGATATTGGAACATATATATATATATATATATATATATATATATATGTATGTATATATCTTTGTATATATGTGTGTGGGGTTGGGGGTGGGAGATATGGGCGTATGTGTGTGTGCTTGTACAAGTAAGTGTTCATCTCTGTGAGTGTGTGTTTGTGTGTGTGTGTGTGTGCCGTGGAAGCTGCGATACGTAGACTAGAAATGAGTGTGTGGAGGAGGGGGGTAGAGGAGGTGCAAGGTAATGTGTGTGTGTGTGTGTGTGTGTGTTGGAGCTCATGTACGTTTATATGTATTTGACTGTGCTTTCATATCTGTGAAACTGCATGTTTGGTGCATTTCTGTTGTGCATGTGTGGGTGTGTGTGTGAATGTGTGTCTTCATGTTTTACATTTATTCGCTTATTTATCACCATTGTTGTCTTTTTTTTTTTGTCTTTTTTTTTATCATTTTAGTATTACTATTATTATTACTACTACCTTTTTCTATATTATAATTATTATTCATTTATTTATTTATTTATGTAAGCTTATCTATTATTTATTCCCCCGGTTTTTTTTTTGTTGTTTTTTTTGTTTTGTTTTTTTTTTTTTTTGTTTTTTTTTGTTTGTTTGTTTTTTTTCTCAAGGCCTGACTAAGCGCGTTGGGTTACGCTGCTGGTCAGGCATCTGCTTGGCAGATGTGGTGTAGCGTATATGGTTTGTCCGAACGCAGTGACGCCTCCTTGAGCAACTGAAACTGAAACTTATCCTTCGTCCTGGGCAACACGGAAATGCTCTTCTTTTGCATATCTTCTTCTTTTGTCCATAGGAAAAGAGAGGGCGCTGCATCGGCACACAGAAGGGAGGCAATATGCTTACTAAGGGAGGTCACAAGCTGCACCTACTTTTGATCTCTATGCATGGGTATGGTAGTCGTTTCCATGAGACAGGAATCAAACCCCTGCTGGAGTCTGCCCCAGTGGGTAATGGCATAGTATTTGAAATTAGAATTAATATCAACAGTGCTGCAGGGGTTTTTTTTGGTTGTTGTTATTGTTTTTATCCTATTTCTTTAAAATCATTAACCTATATAGACTATACAAAGCTGAGACAAAGATATGTAGCAGAAATGATCATGCAACTTTCACAGATCAAAGAAGTTGTTGATAACACACTTATTAATTCAACCAAAACCTTGGAAAAGAAACAGTGTTACAGTTGATGAAATTTATCTGTGGATTAGGTTTGAAGCCTCTTTTGTTTTGAAACAGAAAAAAAAACGCCATTACTGAGAGAACAGATTCTTTTTTTTCAAATATCGACACCTAAATCAAAACATTCACATGATATTTAAAACTGAGAGAACAGATTCAAATATCAACACCTGAATCAAAACAGTCACATGAGAGAAACGTATGATAAAGGCCTTTGACGCACAAGCCAAAGACAGACAATCGACACACTCATACAAACTCAGTACATACACACAAACACATACTAATACACTCACTACAATGACACAATGCAACACACACACACACAAACACGCAAATAAACACACACATACTAATAATACACACACTGCCTTGACAAAATGCAACCCACACCAAGTACACACACACACACATTTACACACAGACACACACTAACACAAACACTACAACAACACAATGCAACACACACACACACACACACACACACAAATAACCACCACCACCACCACCACCACCGCCAACACAGACAAATACCTTGCTCTGAATGGCAGCCTCCTGAAGCTGACTGAGAGTGTCCTTGGCCCTCTGTATGGCTTCCTCCACAGACTCCAGCTGTGTGCTGTAGTTGCCTGCCTCCTTTCCCAGCTCCTCTAGGTCCAGGCGGATGGAATCCTCTTCCTGAACCCCGAAAAAACAAAAAACAAAAAAAACAAAAAAAAACATGCTGGGCACATTAGCAATGGCATCTGTGCATTGTTGGCTGTTTTTTTTCTCCAAGTCTGATGGCTGTGGCATCCTTGAAATGATTGCAGTTATGCAAGATGTTGGGTCTCACATGCAAATCAGTCTTTTTTTCCTTAAAAAAGAACAAAATAATTTCCAAAATATGTGTGAGTAAACCTTTTTGTGTTGATATATTTATAAAACATACAGCAAAACAAAGTCCATGGTCAAAGGGGCAATGCTAAAAAAAAACCTATATATATACAGGGAACCACTGGAAAAACACAAATACTGATTATTGCTAAGAAAAGTTTGAATTTGGAGTATACACGCAACCAGCATGACTACACACATACAGATCTACTCACATACCTACTCACATGCCTGCCTACCCACAGAGACACATAGACATACAAACACATATAGTTGATATGCATACACCTAATTTCCCTCCTGTAACACCTCGATTATTACACACCACCATCTCTTCAAACTTTTTAGAACAGACTTTTTTCATCTCCTCTAAAACATACATTAACACTTTCCTACACTAATATTAACAAGCATTCTCCCTCTTTCACCCACTACCTCTCTTCTTTCAATCTACCAGTAATAACACTTCTTGTGAAAAGACGTCAAGCTGAAGATCTCACACACACACACACACACACACACACACGCATGCACACACAAAAATATGCATGCACATAGAGACATGCACGCACACAGACACATACACAGACTGACGCACATACACATGGACACACAAACAGTTCCACACATACCTGGACCATATCCCGAGCCTTCTTGCTGGAAGCTTCCATCCTCTTCTTGGTGGCAGTGATCTCCTTCTCTGCCTCCTTCAGCTCCCGCTCACGCACAGCGCTGGCGTTCTTCATCTTCTCCTCCAGATCCTTGGCCTTCTTGGCCGCTTTCTCCTGCACCGTCTTGGCCTCTGCCAGGATGGTCTTTTGGTCATCTGCCACAAACATTTATGATATAGCTGTTAATGCGTGTACATACGAAACAATTAGGCAACAGTCTTACTGTAGTACTGTACATGTTGCTTCACTTCTGTTTGACTTCTCACAGAATGTCTGCCGTTGCTGTTGTGTTTCTGTTGCCATGAACATTGTCCTCCTAAGTCTAGCACCCTTCAAAACCATTATCCCACCACCACAAAATCTCATCTTGCGCGAGCCTTACTTTTTAGTTCATATCAAATCAGTTTCTGTGGTTTCATACACAGAGCAGACGACAAAGTGTTATTTATAATACTTAACACACATAATATTATGCATTATACATGTACATGTCTGGTAAAATGTACCTTTTTTGTCTGCTACATTAAATGCTGAATGTATGTGAACTAAATGAAACAAAGCACAAAATTTATGTCCATATCTTGTATGTTCTGACTAGTCTTTAATTTTCACTTGCCATGGCAAGAAATTATTTTCCTAAATCAATCATTAAACATGTACTTGATGAAACTTTGCAACTTTGTTACCAGTCTCGAAACCTGTTGTAAAGGGAGCACCACCAGTGGCTTGAAAGCTGTATGAATCGTTTCATGGTACTCGTAGTCCTTTTTTTTCTCTAAGTGTTCACGTTTTTTTCCAAACAGAAGTGTGGAAGAGTTGAATGCACAGCATGCAATATGATTTATCCTGTGTAAGACAGTTTGTTCAACACACAACATATTTTTATGTTCCCAACTGAAATCTGACATGGAATTTTATCAACCCTTTTGCTGCCGCATGCAACTTTAGTCGGCATCGAGAGGTCATGTTAAAAGGACCATTTTTCACATCATAACAAAGCTTGGCAGCCAGTTTCCCACACAACAGAACAATGACTAACCTTTGCCCCTTGACTAAGTTTGAAGCGAACAATCAACAACCGAAGCCTGTGACTGAGAGCATCGAGTCTTAAATATCAGAGCGTCTTTCCAGATAGAAACTTGGCAGCGAGAATCGAATACTGAAAGCTGTGGTATACTTCATTATACCTAAACTAGGCAAACCAGTTTCACTTTTATGTCTTGATTTTAATAACAGCGGTAGCCTAAATCAAATCAAATTATGATGCTTAGAGCCTCACCTACCACTAAGGCCAAGCGGTAACCTAGTGGCACTGTGGCACAGCAAGGAAACAAGTGTCCCATTTACAGACCAGGAGTATGACTCTCTTTGACTGGTAGCCTGGGTGCTAGTCTTTTGGGTTAGAGTGAGTTACTTAGACACTAAACCGAAGCCCTGAGAGCTGCATGTACTTAGAACACATAAAAGAACCCACAGCAACAAAAGGACTGTCCCTGGCAAAAATTCTGTAGAAAAATCAACTTTGATTAATAAAACAAATACACTTTCAGACAGGAAAAAAGAAAGTAAAAAAAAAAAAATAAAATAAAGGTGACACTGCACTGTAGCGATACGCTCTCCCCTAGGGAGGCGCAGACCTAATTACACACAGAGAAACCCTAGGGGGGGAAGCAGACTGAAATTTCACACACGGAGAAGCAGACCAAATTTCATAGAGAAATCCTAGGGGCAAGCAGACCAAATTTCACACAGAGAAATCCCAGGGGGAAGCAGACCGAATTTCACAAAGGGGGAAGCAGACCGAATTTCACACAGGGGGAAGCAGACCGAATTTCACACAGAGAAACTCTTGGAGGGGAAACAGACCGAATTTCACAAAGAGAAACCATAGGGAGAAGCAGACCTAATTTCACACAGGGGGAAGCAGAAATTAATTTCACACAGGGGGAAGCAGACCTAATTTCACACAGGGGAAGCAGACCGAATTTCACACAGAGAAACTCTTGGAGGGGAAGCAGACCGAATTTCACACAGAGAAACCCTAGGGAGAAGCAGACCTAATTTCACACAGGGGGAAGCAGACTGAATTTCACACAGAGAAACCCTAGGGAGAAGCAGACCTAATTTCACACAGGGGGAAGCAGACTGAATTTCAAACAGAGAAACCCTAAGGGGAAACAGACCCAATTTCACACAGGGGAAGAAGACCCAATTTCACACAGGAGGAAGCAGACCCAATTTCAAACAAGAGAAACCCTAAGGGGAAGCAGACCCAATTTTACACAAGGGGAAGAAGACAGAATTTCACTCAACAGAAGAGTGACAAACTATGCGTGGATGTAAGTACATTGCACAGGAGGCATCCTTACCAATGGACTTTTGCAGGGAGTTGATCTCCTCCAGCTGCTGGTGGTGGGAGCTCTGCTCCAGGCGAGTCTTCAACAGCTCTGCCTCCTGGCACTTCAGGTCGTACTGCTGCTTCACCTGCTCATACCTGTGGCACAACAGGTGAGGCATTAGTACTGTCACTGTTGCCTCCTTCTTTGTGGGTTGCGACTCAAACAGTTTCCACAAGTGATCTTTTACACACTTGACTGTTTTTACCCCTGCCATGTCAGTCATACTCCATTTCCATGGAAGGGGGCGTGCATGCTGGGTATCTTCTAGTTTCCATAACCAACCAAATGCTGACATGGATTATGGGATCTTTAACATGCATATTTGATTTCCTGAATGTGCATACACAAAAGGGATTCAGGCACTAGCAGGTCTGCACATCTGTTGACCTGAGACTGGAAGAACGGGGAAAATCTCCACCCTTTACCCACCAGGTGCCATGACCAGGATTCAAACACGGGACCCTCAGATTGAGAGTTCAACCACTCGGCTGTTTCACCCATCATCACTGTTGCCATCCTTTTTTTTAAACTTTGAATCTCTCTATTCATGCTTTAACTTTCAGTTTATGAAGAAAAGACCAGGTGTACAATAAAAGAACATAATTCAGGAGCAAGGACTACATGTGTTGTTCTTTTTTCTTTTCAGGTTCATGTGCATGGAATCGTTTGTGATTTTAATTAATCCTCCACAAGATATTGAATGACTGTCTGGGTGCTAGTCTTTCTGATGAGACCTTTAACCGAGGTCTTGTGTGCAGAAGGTGCTTTGGCACATGTGAAATAACCCATGGCAATAAATGTTGACCCCAGCAAAATTCTCTAGAAAAATGGACTGTAATGGTAAAACATATACATTTCCAGACAGAAAGATAAAATAGACAAAAACATGGATGGCACTGGGTCATGGCAATGTGCTCTCCAAGGGGACAGCAAGAACTCAATGCAGAGAAATACAGTACAAAAAAAGAATACACATATATATAGAAACAACAGTGAGGATGCGCAACTTTGTATTTCAGCACTACATTCTTATCAAGAAAAATAGCCAGTACCTTTTAACAAATTATTCCAACACAGAACGAAAGCAGCTCAGCTTCAACGACCACTTACTTGTCAGAAGCCTTGCGCAGAGCTGCTAATTCACCCTCAATGGCAGCAAGCTGCTGTTGTTTGGAATTCAAGGTTTCTTCTGCCGCCTTCAGTTCACTCAACTTTTCCAGAATGGAAGAGGTCTGAGCACGTGCCCCTGTTTGCAGACACAATTCATGTTAGCTTCTTGGTTCATGGCTACAACGGAATATTGTCAGCACTAAAAGTGAAGCATCAGTAATCTTTCTTTTCTTTTTTAAAGCAGTGGAGAGGGTGGTTTCCTTCAAGAATATCATCTAGCCGTCTCTGTACTTCCCTTCAGAAAAAAAAAACCCTCCCTTTCTCATCCCTGCCTTCCTCTCAGTAAGACATCAATTACAGCATAAATTCTGTTTTCCATTCAGAACACCCTCTTCCTTTTCTTTTTTTTTAACTTTCTCTCTTTGATTCTTTTTCCTTTGATTCTGTTTTGACACTGCATTCTTCTCTCCCTCCCCTTCTCCTAAAATCTCACAGGCAAGACTTCTATATAACATGTCAGACCATGGACATTTTATCTGTATTCTACAGCATCAGAGAAAGAAAAGATACTGTTGCTTCCAAGAACAATAAAAAAAAAAAAAAAAACTACCCATAAACACCTGACCTTTGATTTCAGAATCTAGCAAACAATATGAACAAATAAAAAAAAAAATTTTTAAAGAAAAAAAGAAAAGAAAAGAAAAACAAAAACAAAAACAAACAAACAATATAAACAAATACTGTGAAGCCAGCTTCAAATATGAACACGTGTGGTTCGTCCGTCGGGATCGACGAGGACCATCTAGTCATCCTGGGGGTGGGTGGGTTGGGCTCTGTGGGTGCGCAGATGACTGGTCAGGCCAGTCCGCGCCCGGAAGGTTCTGACGCAGTGTGGACAGGGGATGGTGGCGGCTGTCGGGGACTTGCTGGCACTGCTTTTCCTGGCCTGTCTGCGTTGCTCTGCTGCAGCGATTCTGTTGGCCTCACAGGATTTGGCACCTTTGTGGACAGCTGAACGCCACTTTGGTCTGTCCATTGCATTCAGCTCCCGTGTGTCGTGGCTGATGTTGAAGGCCTTCAGAGAAGCTTTCAGAGCGTCTCTGAAGCGCTTCTTTTGGCCTCCATGGGAGCGCTTGCCATGTTGGAGTTCGCCGTACAGCAGTTTCTTGGGGAGCTGGTGGTCTGGCATGCGAACTACATGGCCTGCATCAAGATGGTGTAGATGCTGGGCAAGTTTGCACGAGTGAGCACCTCTGTGTCAGGGATCTTCTCTTGCCACTTTATGCCGAGAAATTTTCTGAGGCTGGTGGTGTGGAAGTGGTTCAGCTTTTTGGCGTGATGTTTGTAGACCGTCCATGATTCACATCCAAAGAGCAGTGTGGTGAGAACTACGGCCTTGTATACTTTGAGCTTCGTCTCCAGGGTGATGCCTCTCCTGTTCTAAACGTTCTTATGGAGTCTGCCGAAGGCAGCGCTGGCTTTGGCGAGTCTGGCATTCACGTCGTCGTCAATGACAACTGACAACTGTGCGAGAGAGTGTACTGCCCAGGTCGTTGCCCGTTGATGAAGATGTTTGGTTCAACGTAAGGCTTTCCTGGAGCTGGCTGGTGCATCACCTCAGTTTTCTTTGTGCTGATTGTGAGGCCAAAGTTGTCACAGGCAGCAGAGAACTTGTCGACGCTGTGTTGCATGTCAGCTTCGGAGGCAGCATTGAGAGTGCAGTCATCAGCAGACAGGAAGTCGTTGACGGTGTCTGTCCTCACCTTGGTTTCTACTTGAAGCCTCCTGAGGTTGAAGAGTGAGCCATCTGTGCGGTACCTGATGTCAATGCATACGTCAGCGTCTCTGAAATATGGCTGAAAACATGAGACTGAACAGGGTGGGGGCAAGAACACACCCTTGCTTGACTCCGTTGGAGGCAGGGAATGGTTCTGAAGTCTCTCCGTTGTCTTGGACTCGGGCCAGCATCCCATCGTGTAGTTGCCGTATGATGGTGATGAACTTTCTGGGACACCCGTACTTCGCCATGATTCTCCAAAGGCCATCTCTGCTAACAGTATCGAAGGCCTTGGTCAGATCGACATATGTGGAGTAAAGGTCGGCGTTCTGTTCCTGACACTTCTCCTGGAGCTGCCTGGCAGCAAACACCATGTCGATAGTCCCGCGTTCTTTCCGGAAGCCACACTGGCTCTCTGGTAGGAGACCTTGCTCAAGGTGCTTCCAAGAACAATAAAAACACTACCCATAAACACCTGACCTTTGATTTCAGAATCTAACAAACAATATGAACAAATAAAAAAAAAAATTTTAAAAAGAAAAGAAAAAAACAAAAAAAAACCAAACAATATAAACAAATACTGTGAAGCCAGCTTCAAATACAAACAACTACACAGTCACTAAGTTCTTCACCGATCACAACTGCCTTACCTCCTGTCAACGTTCCAGCAGGGTCAAACGAGTTGCCGTCCAAGGTAACCGTGCGTTTCTGCACCTTCTCATCATATGTCACCATCTTAGCTTTGTCCATGTCTGTGCACACAAAGGCCGACCCAAACACGAACTTCATGGCTGCTTCAAGGTCAGCCTGGTATCCAATCAGAGACAAGGCTGTCTGCACATTGTTTTTCCCCACCTGCAAATCAATTTTGTATCCCTGGGTAGTTGGTTATGTACCGATCATGCAGTCAGGACAGGACTGCGCTAACATTTGTGCGCACACACACACACACTCACAAACACATGCTCACCTGCCTCTTTGCACCTACATCTTACCCTCCCATGTGCACATTCCTTCCACAAGTAACCTCCTCCCCCGACCCCTCCTTCCGGAAAACTTGTCCCATTCTGAACCCACGCATACAAACTTCCAAGCACATATGCCCCCCCAACAATAGGACACCTCCAATAACTTTCAAAACACAGTCGACAATTCAAAGCTTGGTCTTTGACTGAGGATAGGTACTAAATAAGCACTTGCATCAATCACTCAATCAACAATTAGCAAAACTCCTGCCAAGCAAAGTGACTTACAAGCTGCTGTGCCCTTTTGATGGCAGCATCGTCGATGGCCCTGGCGGAGATCTTGTTGAGAGGGATGATGGTGTAGCGGCGCTTCAGCTCTCCCTTCTGCAGCAGCTTCTTTCCCGTCACCTCCGTGTCCACCACCACGTTGTACAGCTGGACATACAGGTTCAAATCTATTGAAAATATCAATAATAATAATAATAATTAGTATTTATATAACACTAAATCTTTTACAGACACAAATCAAAGCACTTTCACACTAGTCAGTCACATGCATGTATAACTCTAAACTGGGGAAAAACTGAAAACAAGAAAGAGGCGGGGAAGGGAGGCTATCTTGAGAAGAGGTGGGTTTTAAGGCCACACTTGAAAGAGCTGAGTTTGGAGACCTGATAAAGCAAAGGAGGGAGCTCATTCCAAATGCAAGGTCCAGAGACAGAGTGACTGCCAACAGTGGAGTATTTGAATCTGGGCATGCATAAACAGAGTGGATCCAAAGCCGATTGTAGAGAGCAGTCTGGCTGCATAACCGGCTCAGTAAAAACTATCATACAGATAGGTGCTGAAGTGGATTGGAAACATACTCCTGAAAACACAGCATGGCTGCCTAAATGGCACAATAAAAATTATCAAACAGATGGGGGCTGTATGGGGTTAGAAATATACTCCTGAAAACACAACATGGCTGCTGCCTAAATGGGTGCCATGGCCAAATGGTTAGAGGGCTGGGTTCTCGCCCAAGTTTCCTGAGCTCCATCCCCGCTTTTGACGCACCTGGTGGGTTAAGGGTGATCTTTTCAAATTTCCAGATCAACCTATGTGCAGACCTGTTAATACATGAACCTTTTGTGTGTATACACATGCAGAAGACCAAACATACACTTTACAGACCTATAATCCATGTTGGCGTTTCGGCAGGTTATGGAAACTTGAACATACCCAGCATGCACATCCACTGAAAATGGGGTATGGCAGCCTACATCACAGGGCAAAAAAAGAACAAATGGTCATACAAGTAAAATGGTCACATGTCTCTCTCTCTGTGTGTACATGTGTGCGTGTGTGGGTAGGTGTGCGTGACTGAAGCCTGACTGAATGAAACAGGAAACAATTGATAAGTGCCCTATGGAAGCTGTCAGTTGGCTCTACCCTGGCAGGCAGTAATTTGTAACTTTTTCTTTCATGTAAAGCACCCTGAGCTCCAAGAAAGGACACGACACAAATGTACATTATTAACATTTATTTTTTATTGATATCATTTATATAATCCTGATCTTCCTCAGTAACAAGTTGCTTTCATTGTCATCAGAACGCACGCAATAGCCAAGTGGTTAAAGCGTTGGACCACTTGGCGTTAACCACTTGGCTATTGTGCCCACCATTCATTCAACCCACCTTTCCCCCTGCAGTGACCTCCAAGGCGGTGGCATTCTTGGCGTCTGTGACCTGCACCAGTTTGCACACCAAGCCGTGCACCCTTCGGCGATCAAAGTTCTTCTCTGGGTCAGAGTACTCAAACTGCAGCTGGGGGAACCTGGAGCAATCATGGCCGTTACCCATGACATTCAGATCACACTTCTACAATACATCTTTACTCATCCTTTTGGAAATTAAACTGTGCATCCACAGGCTCCTCACTCACCCTGTACACAACATCTCAGCCCACAGCAAAGCCCAACTCACACATACAACATGATAAAGGTTGGACAAAGGATTAAAAAAAAAAAAAAAAGCAACATATAAAGCTAAATACATACAAGTAGTACAACACAGCGGGTACATTTCACACACACACCCCTTACCCACCACACACACACCCCTTACCCACCACACACACACATACCACCCACCCACCCATCCCACACTTTGTAAAAGAACATGAATATCAAGAAACACAATGAATTCTAGTTCAAATCAACCAGCAAGAAAGAAGAAAATCCTCAGAATCTTTCAAGGAATGAGATAACACAAACTGCTTCATTAGGACCAAATTTTCAAGCCTATCAGTATGTTTACATGAGTTTCTACATGACATAACTGTGTCAAAGTATCATGTGCATGCTCGTATGTTACCAAAAAAAATAAATAAATAAATAAATAAAAATCTTGGAAATATAAGGAAACAAAACATAGCTGACATAATACATTTAAAAAAAAAACAACAACCTGAAAACCAAGACCATTTACTTTGACTCCATTGTGTCTCGCTTGTCCTGAAGGCTGCGCACTTCCTTCTGTAGCTGTTTCTGCTGAGCCTGCAGCTCTTCGTCACGGTCCTCGTTGTAGCCAAGCTTGGCCATTTCGTTCTGTGCCACAGAAAGTATGGTGCACAGTGAACAACAAGTGTCCATTCACTGTGCATAGTAAACGGCAAGTGTCCATTTACTGTGCATAGTAAACGGCAAATGTCCATTTACTGTGCATAGTAAACAGCAACAGTCCATTCACTGTGCATAGTAAACAACAAGTGTCCATTCACTGAGCATAGTAAACGGCTAATTTCCATTCACTGTGCATAGTAAACAGCAAGTTTCCATTCACTGTGCATAGTAAACAGCAAGTTTCCATTCACTGTGCATAGTAAACAGCAAATGTCCATTCTCTGTGCATGGTAAACAGCAAGTTTCCATTCACTGTGCATAGTAAACAGCAAGTTTCCATTCACTGTGCATAGTAAACCGCAAGTTTCCATTCACTGTGCATAGTAAACAGCAAGTTTCCATTGACTGAGCACAGTAAATGGCAAGTTTCCATTCACTGTGCATAGTAAACAGCAAGTTTCCATTCACTGTGCACAGTAAATGGCAAATGTCCATTCACTGTGCATAGTAAACAGCAAATGTCCATTTACTATGCACAGTAAACAGAAGGGGTCCGTTCACTGTGCATAGTAAACAGCAAGTTTCCATTCACTGTGCATAGTAAACAGCAAGTTTCCATTCACTGTGCATAGTAAACGGCAAGTTTCCATTCACTGTGCATAGTAAACAGCAAGTTTCCATTCACTGTGCATAGTAAACAGCAAGTTTCCATTCACTGTGCATAGTAAACGGCTAATTTCCATTCACTGTGCATAGTAAACAGCAAGTTTCCATTCACTGTGCATAGTAAACAGCAAGTTTCCATTCACTGTGCATAGTAAACAGCAAGTTTCCATTCACTGTGCATAGTAAACAGCAAGTTTCCATTCACTGTGCACAGTAAACAGCAAGTGTCCATTCACACAGCATAGTGAACAGCAAGTTTCCATTCACTGTGCATCGTTAATGGCAAGTTTCCATTCACTGTGCATATTAAATGGCAAGTTTCTATTCACTGTGCATAATAAATGAGACCAAATTAAAAATAATAATAATAAAAAAAGGGGGTAACATCACCTTCAGCATTGAACTTTGTTGTTGAATACAGCTAGGCCTTTCATCCACACTACTCAATTTGACACCAAATTATATCTATATATATCTATATATATGTATATATATATATCTATATGTGTACATATCTATATCTATATGAAATAGGGGGTAAAATTGCCTTCACGGTTTTCAATGTTTAGAATTTGCTGTCAACTGAGGTCTGACATATTCTTTGGGAGGAAACATCACTCTATCCGCAAGAGCCAGATGCAAAACAAAAGCATACATAAGTTTCTTCGTGGTGCATGTTACTGACCTCCATTTTTTTGAGGTTTTGCACCAAGGCATTGTAGGTGCTCTGGTCCTTCTTGTAGTCCTGATCCGTCTTCCTCACCTCTCCCTGCTTTTTCTTGATCTCCTGTTCTGCATGCTTCAGTCTGAAAAGCACATGTCAAACCCACAGTCAGGCTGCTGTTTTGTGTGGACACAGCAAAGTTTAACTCATTTATGAATATCAAACAGCATGCTTCAGTCTGAACAACACATGTGAAACCCAAAAACAGGCTGCTGTTTTGTGTGGACACAGCAAAGCTTAACTCATGTATGAATATCAAACAGCATGCTTCAGTCTGAACAACATGTGTCCACTTATCATATGCCCAGTTAGCTCAGCCAGCTCCACTGCTGGGCCACACTTGTTCATCTGAACCAAGTCCAAGCCAAGGAAGAAGAAGAAGAAGAATCTCCTTTTTGGAAATTAACTTTAACTCACTCCGGATGAATAGTTTTCTCCCTTGCTTTCCCCTGCAGACAACCCATTTGTTAGGATTAGGAAAAAAATCACAAAAAATTCAAAACACAAAGTAACTGAATGAAACTCCCTGTACTTGACCCACTGACCCCTCTTCTAACAACATGTGTACGCCCACCCCCCTCCCTCTCTTCACAGCTCTCAGAAGTTCTCCCTCTCTTCACAGCCCTCAGAAGCTGAGTCACTGTCAGTACCTTCTTGCTGGTAGCTTTCTTCACTGCAGATACTTTATTCAACGTCTTCATTATCCTCGTCGATGTCGAAACCTTCAGTTTCAAGCATTTCAATCACTTCAGCAGCGGTAAACAGCCGCTGTTGTGATCTAGTTTGCTCCAAAAATGTCCACTTGCATCGCCTGCGTCATCCATCGTCCGAAGTGAGTTAATGACATTTTTCATAATACTAAGAACATATAGAAAGAACACAAAAACACACTAAAAACCATACACTGTTTTGGTTATGTTTTCTATCAGTACAAGTATAAGATAAAAAGCACACTCAAGTCATTTCTAAATAGATGCAGGTGATGGTATTCCAATTATTATCAGAATCCACATGCTAAATAATTGTGAAAAGCAAAAATGTACAACACAATGTAAATACATGTTTGTTGAGATCTGCTGCTTTTGTTAACTAAAACAAGCAACCCTAAAAAAACAAAAACAAATGGAGTCAGGGGTTTTTGAGGGCAGATCTTCTTAATAACACCAGTTGGCAGAGAATTCAGTTAGTCTCAACTTTAGCAATGGTATATACTTTCCTATTCCCTATCTATGGGTTAGTAGTGAGGATTCACAAATTCAGTAGCTGCTCAGAATTACCTCCAAAATTTACTTGACAAACACTGAGGCTGATGTCTTCCATTCACCAAGCATGTGCCCATGAGCATGTGACCACAGAGAGCTTAACTAATCATGACTCATCAGATCTTTTAAATGGGCTTTCTCATCCATCTGAAAACAGATTGATAATTGTAATGTACTATATTGTATTGTTCTTTTTTGTCACAACAGATTTCTCTGTGTGAAATTCGGGCTGGTCTTCCCAGGGAGAGCGCGTCACTACACCAATTTTTTTGTATTTTTTCATGCATGCATTTTTTTTTTAATTTGTCTTCCTATCATAACCATTCACACAGTAAATGCTCTGACCTCATCTGAGCCTGCTTGGTGTTGGTCTCTGCAGTGCTGATTTCGTTCTTTGCAGCTGAAACAAAATTAATACTTCAAATGACTCCAATTTATGCCAGACCATGAGGTGGTTATGAACAGTTCAGAGGAACATGCAAAAGAACACTGTGAACAAAAGAATAATGCAAACACATCCACACTGAGTTCATTAAAACTTTTTGTAATCCTGTACAATTTTAGTGGTGACACAGTCATGGAGTATGCTGTTTTAGATATGGGGTTTGTATCGTGATGTGAGGTGGTGTGGGGTGTGCTATGGCATGAGAAGGACTGCTGCAGACAAGATGCATTTGTTTCACAATCAACTTTCACAATCACAATCACTTTTTGGGGGGAGTGGAGTGGGGGTGGGGTGTTCTTGGTAATTAAGTCAATAACAATTATGTTTTAAATTCCAGTGTGAGAGAATGATCCATTTACATTCCTTACTCTTGCAATATTTCATGAATGACAAATACTTTCTCCTATAAGAGTGCAATGCTGAAATAGTATCTGTGTACAGCCGTAACCAAGCGAGATGGCCCATACACCCCCCCCCACCCCCCCAACATAATCCTTTATCATTATATTTTCAACATCATTGTGACATCCTTCTATTAATGATTTATGCTCTCATTACACAGCTGTATATCATTTATGTTCAAATCATGACTAAAAGCACACATGTCAACATATTCATCAATACCAATTTATTGGTACTCATGTTATTGGTACTTATGATATTGGTACTTATTGGTACAATATCAATTATTGGTACTTCTGTGTAAATTTACGGACATTATTTACTTTTTTTAAGAAAAAATAAATAAAACAAAGGTTCATGTAATGTGAAAGGAAAGACCTTGGCATATGGTGAGAAAGAAGGCATCACACACAGAAATCTACTGCCAAAAACACACACACAAAAACAGTAACACAATACAGTACAACCAAACTCCATCACCACAAACTGCCAACAACTCACCCAACAGCTGCTCATTAAGCGTGGCAGCCTCTCCATCGTCGTTGGCCGACAGACCCGAGCTGACGGCCTGGAAGTGTTTCTGTGCGGCAGCGTAATCACCGGCGTCTTTCTCGCTGGCCGCCTTCACCTCCTGCATGCGCTGGGCCATCTTGTCCAGGTCCTTCTGGCGAGCTGCCACTGTCTTCTTGTTCTGGGCACACAGAGAGGTGGGGAGACTGGTGTGAGGAAACAGCTACTCACAGACACATTTAGGAGACTCATGATGAAACAGCTACTCAGACACATTTACGGGACTGTTGTGATGAAACAACAACTCACAGACACATTTAGCGGACTGCTGTGATGACACAACTACTCACACAGACACATTTAGGAGGCTCATGATGAAACAGCTACTCACAGACACATTTAGGAGACGCGTGATGAAACAGCTACTCAGACACATTTAGGAGACTGTCATGATGAAACAACTACTCACAGACACATTTAAGAGACGTGTGATGAAACAGCTACTCACAGACACATTTAGGAGACTGTCGTGATGAGACAGCTACTCACAGACACATTTAGGAGACTGTCGTGATGAAACAGCTACTCACAGACACATTTAGGAGACTGTCGTGATGAAACAGCTACTCACAGACACATTTAGGAGACTGTTGTGATGAAACAGCTACTCACAGACACATTTAGGGGACTGTCGTGATGAAACAGCTACTCACAGACACATTTAGGAGACTGTCATGATGAAACAACTACTCACAGACACATTTAGGGGACTGTCGTGATGAAACAACTACTCACAGACACATTTAAGAGAGGGTGATGAAACAGCTACTCACAGACACATTTAGGAGACTGTCATGATGAAACAGCTACTCACAGACACATTTAGGAGACTGTCATGATGAAACAGCTACTCACAGACACATTTAGGAGACTGTCGTGATGAAACAGCTACTCACAGACACATTTAGGAGACTGTTGTGATGAAACAGCTACTCACAGACACATTTAGGAGACTGTCGTGATGAAACAGCTACTCACAGACACATTTAGGAGACTGTCATGATGAAACAACTACTCACAGACACATTTAGGGGACTGTCGTGATGAAACAGCTACTCACAGACACATTTAGGGGGCTGTTGTGATGAAACAGCTACTCACAGACACATTTAGGAGACTGTCATGATGAAACAGCTACTCACAGATACATTTAGGGGACTGTTGTGATGAAACAACAACTCACAGACACATTTAGGGGACTGTTGTGATGAAACAACAACTCACAGACACATTTAGGGGACTGTTGTGATGAAACAACAACTCACAGACACATTTAGGGGACTGTTTTGATGAAACAGCTACTCACAGACACATTTAGGAGACTGTCGTGATGAAACAGCTACTCACAGACACATTTAGGAGACTGTCGTGATGAAACAGCTACTCACAGACACATTTTGGAGACTGTCATGATGAAACAACTACTCACAGACACATTTAGGGGACTGTCGTGATGAAACAGCTACTCACAGACACATTTTGGAGACGCGTGATGAAACAGCTACTCACAGACACATTTAGGGGACTGTCATGAGGAAACAGCTACTCACAGACACATTTAGGGGACTGTTGTGATGAAACAGCTACTCACAGACACATTCAGGAGATGCGTGATGAAACAGCTACTCACAGACACATTTAGGAGACTGTCTTGATAAAACAACTACACAGATGCACATAGATTTTTTTTTGATGAAAGAACTACACAGACATATTCAGGAGACTGTCATGATGAAAGAACTATACAAAGACACAGGAGACGGTCGTGATAAAACAACTACTCACAGACAGATCTAGGGCACTGTCTTGGTGAAAGAACCACACAGACATGCTTAGGAGATTTTTTTGAAGAAAGAACACAAAGACACATTTTAGGAGACTTTCGTGGTGAGAGAACTACATAAAGACAGATTTAGTAGATTGTCTTGATGAGAGAATAATACATAGACACATTTAAGAGACTGCTGTGATTAAAAAAAAAAAAAAAAAATTTTTTAAAGCTACACACGATGACAGAACTACACAAACACATATTTGGGAGATTGTCTTGATGAAAGATCTACACAAAGAGAATCTAGGAGACTGGCATGATGAAAGAACTACACACACACATTTAGAAAACTGTTGTGACAAAAGAACTACTCACAGACTCATTTAGGGGACTGTCGTGACAAAAGAACTATCTCTATATAAAGACATATTTAGGAGACTCGTGTTGAAAAAACTGCACACAGACATAATTAGGAGACTGGTGATGAAAGAAAAATACACATACACATTTAAGTGACAGTGATGAAAGAATTACATAGTCACTTTAGGAGATTGTCCTGAAGAGAGAACTACACAGACACATTTTAGGTGACATTAGTGATGACAGAATTACATAGTCACTTTTAGGAGATTGTCCTGATGAAAGAACTACACAGACACATTTAGGAGACTGTCATGATAAAAGAACTACACACAGACATATCTAGGAGATTGTCTTGAGGAAAGAACTACACACTGACATATCTAGATTGTCTTGAGGAAAGAACTACACAAAGACATATTTAGGAGATTGTCTTGAGGAAAGAACTACACATGGACACATTTAGGAAACTGGCGTGTTGACAGTACTAGTACTAATACACAAAGACATACTCCCCTAAACCAACATGCAGATGCTACAGTGCAATTCAGTATTAGTATGAAGCATAATAGAATGGATTGCTATATGTGCAAAGGGCAGGGAAAATAATAAAATCAGTTCAAATCTTTGCACATAAGGAAATCCATCTTATACTTAAATTAAATATTATTCTCTATATGGTAAAAAAAAAACAAAAAAAAAACAAAGCAAACGGACATACAAAAACAAAACATACAGCTGTCTGCTAAGGTAACTAGTGAGCCATTTTTTTTGTGTTTTTTTTTTTTAATGAAGAACAGAATGTATTATCAGAATATACCATTTCTATTTGTGTGTATATATACGCTTATATGTGTACATTCATGCATGCAAGTGCACAGATGTATACACATCAAATGCTCACAGAAGCATGTAGTGTGTAGAAGTGTGTAGTCTTTTCTTTTTAGCCTGTCCATTGATGTGAACTGGTCCATACATGAGTGCACGCACACAAACTTGGTGCCATCTATCTAAACATGTGAGCACTTGCTAACAAAGCTGGTACCGTCTATCTTAACATGTGAGCACTTGCAAATTTGTGAGTGTGTGAAAGCATAACAGTATGAAAGTTTGTATGTAAGTAAGCATGTGCATATGTCCACATCAAAGACGGTCCTGGACTGGCAATCACTCACTCACTCCTTGTCATGTGGGTCTGAAGGGCTCAGAACTTACGTCTTCTTGGTTCTTGATCAGCTCCTTCTTCTTCTTCTCCTCGGCCTTCAGGCCCTCACTGCAGTTGTCCAGGGCGCTCTGGGCTGTGGCATCTTTCTTCTGCACCTCAGCCAGTGTGGCCTCCAGTTTCTCCATCACCCCGCCAGACTCCTGGGTACATAACACACGTTTTGATGTGGTCGTGTTTGATGATGGTGTGGATACTTATATATAGTGCCTATCCTCGGTCAGAGACCAAGCTCTGAGCGCTTTACAAACAGGGGTTCACTTGCACAACAGGCTGCCTACCTGGGTAGAGCCAACTGACAGCTGCCATTGGGCACTCATTCGTTTCCTGTGTCATTCAATCAGATTACCAACACACACACTAACACACTCAGACATGTGACATTTTACGCGTATGACCGTTTTGTTTCTTATTTACCCCACTATGTATGCAGTCACACTCCATTTTCAGGGGTGAGCATGCTGGGTATGTTCTTGTTTCCATTACCCACCAAACACTGACATGGATTACAGGATCTTTAACGTGTGTATTTGATCTTCTGTGTGCGTATACACACGAAGGGGATTCAGGCACAAGCAGGTCTGCACATATGTTGACCAAAGAGATCAGAAAATCTCCACCCTTTACCCACCAGGCGCCGTTACCGAGATTCAAACTCAGGACCCTCAGACTGAAAGTCCAACACTTTAACCACTTGACTGTTGCGTCTGTCATTTGTGCTGGTGTAGGTTCTCCGATTCTGGGTACTTGCAGACAAGTTTCCTTACTCGGAATCTAACGTTAGAATTTGTATATTTTATTTTCATGGTGAGTTGCTTTTCTTTTTTTCTGTTTCTTTTTTCTGTCTCTATGACTTACAGTATTTTGTCATATGTCCATTAGTGTTATTATGGAATCCCCACCCCCAGCTCCCCCAAAAAAGTGCTGTTGGAAACAGCAATAATGTGTGTAATGAAGCAGGGACAAGACATTGTTGATGGAAGCATGCATTCTTTTTGTTCATATAAGTTATTAAAAAGTTGCTTCTGCTGATTCTGAGGAAATGATACCCAAGCAATGTGAAAGTATCAGACATAGTTAAAGCAGGTAATTAAATGAAAAGAGGAAGCATACTTTGTTTCAGAAAGATACTTAGACAAAAATAAGATCTCAAGAGACACATGGATGAAAAGAGATAAAGACCTGCACAAAAAGTAAAAATCAGTAACAGAAATAAACTCCAACTTATATATATGTAAAAGCAACACAAATTATTTGTTGGTTTGGTGTAGTAAATGCGTTTGAAAATGAAAGAATGGTCAAGCGTCTATTTCCACCTCATCTGCAAAGGAAAAATTCAAACCTCATCTCTCTTTTTGGTGAGCTCTGCTATCTTCTCATCCAGTTCACCAATCTTGCCCTTTATCTGGAACAAAATAAAATGAACAAATAAATATATAAATAAATGAATGAATAAATAAATAGATACATGCATAGATCACATTTATAATAAAACTCCAAACAAGATGCTTCAGATTTTGACTCATGCTTTTGCTTTTCAGATACTACCTCATACCTGCATCCCCCCAGCCGTTTTCTGTTTGCTTGTTTGCTGTTGTTTTTACATCCAGAGGATGGGACTACGGCTGAATTCATGACTCGAGACACAATGTGATAATTACTGTCAACATTACAGTACAACATACTTGATTGGAAAACACTGCTTAAATTTGCATTTCCGGTCAATTTTCAGTTTTGCCTCAACAGTGAACATTTATCTCATGTCTGTCTTCCAGGGGAAAAATGGACAATATAATAAAACATGATAGCTATCAGAACAAGCCAGTATCATATCTTCTGCTGACAAAAAAAAAAAAAAAAAAAAATGCAAGTGCTAATCTACCTCTTCCATCCTCTCCTGTGTAGTCTTGATTATCTCTTGCATCTCCACCAGTTCTTCTGCAGATCGTTTCTTTTTTTCCTGCAGTGATAGCACGAATTAAAAACAGTGAATAATAAACACAAATCAGATCTCCCTCCATTTCTTTAAAATCTGTTAGAACTAGAAGCACTCAATTTATGCAGTAAGTATGGACAGAAACTTAATGGTGATCACTGATGTTAAAGGCTAATGCTCTGGTTACCAATGTGAGAGTCTGTGGATACTGAGCAATGATGAGTAATTCTTTCACAGGTGGGAAAAGCTATGGACTTGAGATCTACTGTGGCACCACCAGACAAACAGACCAGCATCAGACTTCACCTGTGTAGTATGGGAAGGACTGTCACACCCATACTGGCCTGCCCAGCCACAGCTGTATCCATCACCATCCAGGGCACAACCCCTTATTTTCTCAGAGAACGGACGGGTGCCTATCAATCTATATGTCCATCAAAGCACTTCTTTCATCACATCTTGTATCTAATTTAGCAACTTTTATTCAAAGAACTGACTGCAATGAACTTTAACTCTCTCCATACAAACGGCGAAAGAGACGACATTAACAGCGTTTCACCCCAATTACCATCATCAAAATATTGCAAGCGGAAGGCTCTTATACTGAAGACGTGAATGTTATCAAAGATTACCACAATTCTGACGATGGAAGCTAAAGGTTGGGTCATTCAGACACCCACTGGACATCCGAGGGGTCTGTGTAGAGGAGAAGAGAGGACTGGCCGTACTGAGTGAGTTAAGGTTTCTCCCCCTCTTTTCTAGCACAGGTGAGGCCATGCAATTTGAAATAACAAACGATTCTTTTTATAAACTACTGAATATGGCAGTTGCAGCCAACAGATGACAACAACGAAAGCCGAGCAAGCAAGCTGATCCATCACATCAAGTGACTATGATGTTTTGCTCAGTGAGTTTATGAATCATATCAACTTTTTAACAACTTGAAGGAGAGTAAGCAGTAAACCTGAGTGAGCTTAGTGGGTCGGCCTACAGTCCACTATGAATAAAAATCAAGGACATCACAAATGCAATAAATGCATTAAGCTCATTGTGTGTAGTTTAAATGGTTCACAAGTCAAAGAACTTCTGTATCTGTAATAGAAAAAGAACGAACAACATTTTCCCACAGAAAGCTTTTTTAAAAAATTTTTTATTCACCTTAAGCAGAGGTTGTATGCCCTCATATTTAATTGTTCAATAAGTGCTTCACACATGAAAATCTGAACTCATTTGGTTGAGAATGATCCCTTGGAAAGCATTTTTATAACCTGTGATAAAACATTCTAGTTTTAAAAAGCACAGAAAGACAAACTTTGCTCTTTTTGTTTAAAAAATATTAGATCTGCTACTTTTAAATCACTAGCTAAGAGCAAAATAAATTGCACTCTTTTCAAATTGAAACCTCATTCTCCACACAAACTACACAAAAATTAACTAAATAAAATCAGTTAGCTTACAACCTTTCACATTATCTTGATTTTAAGTTTCTGAATTCATAAGGTTAGAATTAAGCTAAAGGTAATTTTTCACAGATAACAAAATGAAACCAATACTCTTTACCTCAGCACACACAAACTGGTAAGCAACGTAGAGCTTGCTAAGGTGCTCCAGCTCTCTGAGAATCTTCTGGTATTCCAGGTAGGATGACCGCTCATCCCGAAGCTTAGTCAAGGTTGGTGTGATGTCTTCTTTTAACACCTTGAAAAATACACAAAACACACAAACTAAATTATTCAGCAGTCACTGAGTCAGGCATTGTATTACATACATGCACAAACAATCATGCACAGTCTCACACACACACACACACACACACACATACACACACAGCACTCACACACATACACAGGAAGGAACATGCACAGTTCCACTTTCCATAAAAAAGAGAACAGAAAACTGACCGTGTCGATCTCCCTGAGTTTGGCATCCTTCTTTTCAATGGTCTTCTGTGCAGCTTCACGTTTGGTTTCATACAGCCTTGTGCCTGCTGCCTCCTCAATCATGGACAGAATCTGCACACCGCACAATCCTTACCACATCAATACACATTGATTCACACTGTTCAAGGCTTGGAAGCATAGGTAATGCTGATATGATAAAACTTTACTGATATTGCACCTTTCATCAAAATAAATAATGCTAAAGGCATATCAAAAGAGTAAAATATAACAAAAAAGTTTTTACACAAAAATCATAATCACAATTAACATTTCTATTACAAGTCTCCTCTCACTCCCACTCCAATGCATACAACATACAGTCACCTCAACCACACAGTGAACATCCATATACATTATATCATCTACATGATCATAACACCTAACACCCATGCATGTACAGTCAGACAAATACATGCATACATATGCATATACACAGAGCCCCACAGTGGAAATATGCATGCCGAAAAATGAATTTAAAAACTGAAAAAGAAAGATACTGGTAAAACTACGTTTACACGGGATGCAACTAACTTGCAACCAATTTGCGACTAACTCTTTGAAACCGGTGGAGACTGGTGGAGACTGGTTGCCCCCGGTTGTGGCCCGTCGCTGCCGGTCTCAGAAACCAACGGATTTTCCCGATTTTTGGTTGCATGTTTGGTCGCAAGCTTCATTTTATTTCCACTCCAAGACTGATAATTTTTTGAGGGCCTTGCAACTAAACTGCGAAAAAACAGTCGCCACCGGTTGCCACAGCTTGCAGCTCGTCTCAGCCGGTTTCCAACAGGAAATTGATGACGCAAGCGGCACGCGTGTCACGGATTTTTCTGTCTGGCTTGGCAGACGCTCGCAGCGTGGTTTCTCGTGTGTGTTGCCTAGTTAGTTGCACATAAGTCGCCGCCGGTTGCATCCTGCGGAGACCGTCCAGTCGCATGTACCAGCCTTGCAACCAAAATTTGAATTTGGTTGCAAGTTAGTTGCATCCCGTGTAAACGTAGCATAAGAATATGGTAATAATAACGAAAAAACAAACACTAAATGCACATAATCTCTGAAATTATATACTAACAAACTGGAATTCACCGACACTGTGACAGTAATCAGCAAATCCTTCCATCCAAAACAGAAAGAAAATTAATCGAAATTCCAGCCTAAAATATTTTCCTCCTTTTTGAGCAGGAAGATTTAAAAGATGAAATCAAAACGTGACAAAAATGACAACTGAATGCATCGAATGAATGGACAAAAAGAACAATTGAAAGGAACCTCTGGCGGCTTCATGTTGAGCACTTTGGTGATGCGGCCCTGCATGATGAGGAAGTGGGGGTTGTTGACGTTGAGCTGCACTGAACGGAACAAGTCCTGTACCCGGTTGTTATTGGCGTTGCTGCCGTTGATCAGATACTTATTGCGGCCACCAATAACAACCTGCAACAAATCAGGAACTGTGTTTTAATGAGTCACTAAATATCAAACATAATTATTTGAATTTAAGCCAATTCAGGGCAAGAACAAACTTCAGTGAAAGGGTGCATCTGACTGAGTTATATATGGCTCATTTCTTCATCATTTTACTCTACTAATAACCATGGATCAGGATATGTTCCCTGTCATTAACACAAGTTTATTCTCAGTCAAAGTAGTCCTGATGAAGAAAAATAAAGAAACAAAAAGAAATTTGTTCAGCAAAGCAAATGTCAGCTGAACCTGAACTGGATACACTCTCTTGAGTTAAAAGTTTCATTCAAGTGACATAAAAATTTAAATATATATTAAAAAGTAGTATATTTCAATTAATAACACCATCTTCAGTCGTTTTAAAGTATCAATTAATTGGGGGGTTTTAAATAAAAGAAGAAAACAACACTCAATGGAGTCTTAACCAATAAGTTTAACTTTTTTCAGGAGATGAATTTGCTTGTGTTCACAAATATTTGTTAAGGAGAACTGAAAAAAAAAAAAAATCAAAATTTTGGCAGCAAAATTTGATTGCCTGACATATAAAGCAGGTTTTATGTCGTCCATGACCCAATGACCCATACTTATATAGGGTTTCAGAGTCAACTCTAATGAAGTCATGTTGTTTGAAAACTAATTGTTTTTTAACTAAGTATTTAAAAATAAAATTCCCATGTCCTTACCTGTCTTGTGACAACAATTTCATCATACTGTTCGTATCCCAGAGGACTCTGCTTCTTATCCAGATTGTCAAACGTGATGCTGACAGTTGCTTTGGTGACACCAGCTTGCCCATTCTTGTACACCAGCTCTTGCAGGTTTGTTGCTCGTACCTGAAGTCACACCTCTAGGTCATACTCTAACTTTGCTTCCTTACACTTGCAGTTAGAACTTAGATACATTGAATCCCCACAGAAACGTATAAAAATAAAAATAAAAGATTTTTAAAAAACATATGCGTAATGATAATGTATCAAAAATGATATAATATTTTAATAGAATACTAATACAGTAATAGAAATTAGTATACAATTAATACTTAGCCTAAATCATTTGTGTATGTGGGAAAAGTCTCAAAATGCCAATTCTGTTCTATTCTTTAAAAATATTATTGTTAATCCATCTTGCTATGACAATATATATGTACACTTGCTTTTGAAGTATGCCATTGTCATTGTGTGCAGTGTGCAGTGTGTGTGTGTGTGTGTGTGTGTGAGCGCGTGCGCATAAGTGAGTGCATACACATGTGTATGAGTGTACATCCTCTGTGTGTGTGCAAGTGTGTGTGTGTGTGTGTGTGTGTGCATAAGTGAGTGCATGAGTGTGCGCATACACGTGTGTATGAGTGTACATCCTCTGTGTGTGTGTGTGTGTGTGTGTGTGTGTGTGTGTACCTGTGTGTCTGTGTCCACATTGTGCATAATGAATACTGTTTGTCACTTTGTGTACCAAGGGGCGGTGTGTGGGGTCACATCAAAATGTGTATTCAAGTGTGTGTGTGTGTGTGTGTGTGTGTGTGCGTGTGTGCGCTCTCGCTCGCTCTCTCTCGGCATGTGTGCAGATCTAACGATGTGTGTGATCGTTTGTAGGCGAGTGGTGATGTGAATGTGCGTTGCTGTGCAAGCGCTAAATATGTAATTTACCAACTATTTGACTCGTGACAGTCCGAAAAATGAATCCAGTACAAACCCATATGCTAAACAGTCAGTCTAATAACAGGATAATGTGAATTATGTCCCTGCCAATGCGAAAGAACGAGAAAAAATACTTTACGTGGGTCAAATTTGTGATGCCAAGCAGAAAACAAATTGCATCCAAGATGTTGGACTTGCCGCTGCCGTTCAGTCCTGTGATTGCGTTGAACAAAGGATCGAATCCATTTACCTCCGTTCTCTGAGCGTACGATTTAAAACCATCAATCACGATAGATTTTATAAACATGTTTGCGATAAACAAACCACACTGCTATATCGAGAAATAATTGATATTTGATGAAAATTGGGATTCGAAGTTAAATGTGGCGCTCAAAGACATCAACTTCCGTCTTGACTTGCGCAGTTTAAAAATGACGTCGCATAAGTCACCGTCTCCAAAGCCTATCATCGTCCCTGTTTAAAACTGGAGATCATGTTATTCAGGATTTATCGCTACTATTCAAAGCTGTTTAGAATTGGCGTTTCTGAACTGAGGCCTGAACACTGTTTTTTGGTTCGTGCACTGGATATTTTCCCCATTATGTACAGCTGTGTGCCCCGTTACTTTTTGTTTCCTTTATTACAAAAAAAAAAAAAAAAGACAAACGCGGCATGGTTCTGTACTTGTAACATATAATCATGAACTAATTCCATGCTAAAAAAAATTAATAGGCCATCATAATCACATCATCATCATAATTACCACGATCTCCTCATCATCATGGAATTTTAATGTCAGTGTGCCTCCAGAGCTTTACAAAAGAAACAGTTCACACTGTTCATATACTTGTACACACACACACACACACACACACACACACACACACACACACACACACACACACAACACAACACACTCACGCGCGCGCGCACACACACACACACATACACACGCTCGCGAGCAACAAAGTCAAGGGTGATCATTTACGACAGTAATTTGTAACATTGGCATGAATAGTTCGGCAATATTAACATTTTGACCCGTGCACTCTTCGGTGTCGAAGTCAGAAACCAAATCTACCGAAATTGGTATACCGGCTGGTGACAAAGTTGTGCACCATCTCTGGTTCGACATTCCTATATTATAATTAACATTTTTACCCGTCTGCAGTACAAACCATACGTGAGAAAGTCCAAAATGGGTGAAAATGTTAATTATATATATAAGTTTGTCGACTATAGTTGACGATTTTAAAACGAACTTGTGGAGATTAGAAAGGTGTCTAAAAAGGGATGCTTTTTGGGGCATTCCATGCACCTAGCAAGGGGCTTGGAAAGAATGGGGGATACGCAAAGTGAAAGAAAAAATGTGACCCATGGGTCAGTTCGAACTTACCCGTCTGTGGTACAAAACATACATGAAAACGATTAAGACGGGAGTGTGTATATTTACACATGTTTGAGTCAGTACTCGTAATGAAACTTGCCTCGATTCTAAACGCCGGTATGTCCGAGTTCGTGGGGCATTCCATGCATCAAGCAATGGGCTTGAAATAGAAAAATTCGTAACGAAATCAGGACTGCTTGTCGCTGTCATATCTCCAGGAGCGGACATGCACGAACGGGACGTATAAGGCAGTTCGATCGAAAGCGGTCAGTGAACGCGATCGCCAGGTTATCTAAAGTGAAGACGGAATGAACTGTACCATGCTTCGCGAGAGGATGAAAACAGAGTGGGGGACGAGACAATATGTTGTGATCCTAACATGAACATGACTGAAAATAATAAAACAGCTTACATGAAACACTCACGTGTGTGCGACGTCAAAAGAGTGACGGCAGTCTCCTGTGGTGGGTCCGTTTTTTTCGGCCTGTTTCGTTGTACGTCCTTGCTGTATCGGTTCCCGGACAGCACTGACCGGGTACACGTGGAAACCGCACACCATTCCCTGTATTGCAGTGCTCAAATGCGTTGCAAAGAGGACTTCACATTAAAAAATGAGCGGGACTGATGGAACTGACCTTCCTTAACAACGTGCTGTGCAGAAAAGTCACATACCGAAATAGGAAAGTGCATTTTAACGGCCGAGTCAGTGTCCGTGCTGAACTTAACCGTTTCAATTGGACAGCTGGATGTCCCTTTCTCGTCAGTGATGCTTGCGCCGGCTGTGAATGTTCAAGTCAGCGATTTCACGTGTGTGTGTGTGTGTGTGTTGAGAACTTCATTCCGTGATTGTCCGTGGTGTGTGTTAGACAACTTGTTTCCTCGACAGCACGCGTCACATAGGCCTACGTGTGTGCTGTGTCCTGTGTTGCATGTCAGTGTGCTCCTGGCCTTCCGTGGAGAACTGAGGGCGAGACATAAAATATTTAGCTCCACAGATGGCCATTCTTTCCGTACGCACACAGTTGTTCATGTTACGTTCGGAACCCATCAGTTGTCTAGTCCTCCACTCTTGTTTTCATCCTCCCGCTGAAATACGGTGCAGTTCATTCCGTCTTCACTTCAAGTACAAGATTGTCAATGCACAGTAACCTCTTTCCTACGTCCCCTTCGTGCACATCCACTTCGGCAGACAGGACAGGTCGTGCATGTACAATCACAACATTCCTTCAACATGTGTCTGGCAGTGTACAGTGACAGGTTCATTCCGTGTTTGCCTGTGTGTCCGTACAGTTGCCGGGGCTCAGGCTGACTTCATTCCGTGACTTATGATGTTGTGCGAGCCAGTGTACTCTCACAAATTCATTCCGTGATAATGTGTGTAGGGTTGACAACTTCATGGTTCCGGGATTGTGTGTGTAGGCACTGACAACTGACTTCATTTCGTGGCGCACCAAACCACGATATGAAGTAAGGTGTCAGTGCCTACACACAGAATCCCGGAACCATGAAGTTGTCAACCCTACACACATTATCACGGAATGAACTTGTGAGTGTACACTGGCTCGCACAACATCATAAGTCACGGAATGAAGTCAGCCTGAGCCCCCGCGGCAACTATACGGACACACTGGCAAACACGGAATGAACCTGTCACTGTACACTGCCAGATACATGTTGAAAGAATGTTGTGATTGTACATGCACGACCTGTCCTGTCTGCCGAAGTGGATGTGCACGAAGGGGACGTAGGAAAGAGGTTACTGTGCACTGACAATCTTATACTTGAAGTGAAGACGACGGAATGAACTGCACCGTGTTTCAGCGGGAGGATGAAAACAAGAGTGGAGGACTAGACAACTGATGGGTTCCGAACGTAACATGAACAACTGTGTGCGTACGGAAAGAATGGCCATCTGTGGAGCTAAATATTTTATGTCTCGCCCTCAGTTCTCCACGGAAGGCCAGGAGCACACTGACATGCAACACAGGACACAGCACACACGTATGTGACGCGTGCTGTCGAGGAAACAAGCTAACACACACCACGGACAATCACGGAATGAAGTTCTCAACACACACACACACACACACACACACACACACACCCACACACACACACACACACCGGCACACACACACACACACACACACACACATGTGAAATCGCTGACTTGAACATTCACAGCCGGCGCAAGCATCACTGACGAGAAAGGGACGTGCAGCTGTCCAATTGAAACGGTTAAGTTCAGCACGGACACTGACTCGGCCGTTAAAATGCACTTTCCTATTTCGGTATGTGACTTTTCTGCACAGCACATTGTTAAGGAAGGTCAGTTCCACCAGTCCCGCTCATTTTTTAATGTGAAGTCCTCTGTGCAACGCATTTGAGCACTGCAATACAGGGAATGGTGTGCGGTTTCCACGTGTACCTGGTCAGTGCTGTCGGAACCGAGCAAGGACGTACAACGAAACAGGCCGAAAAGAACGGACCCACCACAGGAGACTGCCGTCACTCTTTTGACGTCGCACACACGTGACGGTATTTCATGTAAGCTGTTTTATTATTTTCAGTCATGTTCATGTTAGGATCACAACCTATTGTCTCGTCCCCCACTCTGTTTTCATCCTCTCGCGAAGCATGGTACAGTTCATTCCGTCTTCACTTTAAATAACCTGGCGATCGCGTACACTGACCGCTTTCGATCGAACTGCCTTATACGTCTCGTTCGCGCATGTCCGCTCCTGGAGATATGACAGCGACAAGCTTCCCGATTTCTTTACGAATTTTTCTATTTCAAGCCCATTGCTTGATGCATGGAATGCCCCACAAACTCGGACATACCGGCGTTTAGAATCGAGACAAGTTTCATTACGAGTACTGACCCAAACTTGTGTATATATACACACTCCCGTCTTAATCGTTTTCATGTATGTTTTGTAACACAGACGGGTAAGTTCGAACTGACCCATGGGTCACATTTTTTCTTTCACTTTGCGTATCCCCCATTCTTTCCAAGCCCCTTGCTAGGTGCATGGAATGCCCCAAAAAGCATCCCTTTTTAGACACCTTTCTAATCTCCACAATTTCGTTTTAAAATCGTCTACTATAGTCGACAAACTTATATATATAATTAACATTTTCACCCCTTTTGGACTTTCTCACGTATGTTTTGTACTGCAGACGGGTAAAAATGTTAATTATAATATAAGAATGTCGAACCAGTGATGGTGCACAATGTCACAAGCCGGTATACCCATTCGGGTGGATTTGATTTCTCACTTCAACATCGAAGAGTGCACGGGTAAAAATGTTAATATTGCCAATAGTTCTTCCTCTTGCCAACTCGAGAGTGTTCGTCCAACCACAACAATCAAGATGGGTGCCAGACCGAGTGTTTTCACCGAGCAGGAACTGGATGATTATCAGGTAAGTGTTGACATTTACCCATTTACAAGTATTCATAAATGATAACACAGAAAGAATTCTTCACCTAAATGTAAACTCATGATCGGGTTAGAGAAAGATTATCATAGCAGGCCAGTATGTTCGTGTGTCGATCATTTTGGTGTTCCGTGTTTGTCGAATCCTGTTACTTTAAATACATATTTAATCGTACGACGCATGAGATTACGAAACCACACCGTGAACAGACTCAGAGAGAAATCAGGCCTCTTGCCAGCAGTCACGCTGTACTTTAGTGACTTGAAAACACATACAAGTAGTACTTTAATGCTTGTACTTGTACGTTTGTACAAAACAATATAGCACTTCGGAAGTGCCGTGCTAATTTGCCAGTTACCATTAACTCACTCAGTACAGCGAGTCCTCTCTTCTCCTCTACACAGACCCCTCGAGATGTCCAGTGGGTGTCTGAATGACCACACCTTTAGCTTCCGTCGTCAGAACTGTGGTATTCTTTGTCAACATTCACCTCTTCAGTATAAGAGCCTTCCGCTTGCAATATTTTGATGATGGTAATTGGGATGAAACGCTGTTAACGTCGTCTCTTTCGCCGTTCGTATGGAGAGAGTTAAAATGTATTAACTGTGTTACTACTGCAACAACCACAACTACAAATAGAATAAGTATTGCAGATGACTGTGAGACGTAAACAATACATTATATGAATCCAATGATAATATAATAGTTAATACATTTATCATGCAAACAGCTATCATACAGTTTTCATCACACACACACACACACTCTCTCTCTCTCTCTCTCACACACACACACACACACATGCACGCACTCATACACGCGTGCGCGCGCGCGCGCACACACACACACACACACACACACACACACACACACACACACACACACACACACACACACTTCTTCTTCTGCGTTCACTCGTATGCACACGAGTGGGCTTTTACGTGTATGACCGTTTTTACCCCGCCATGTAGGCAGCCATACTTCGTTTTCGGGGGTGTGCATGCTGGGTATGTTCTTGTTTCCATAACCCACCGAACGCTGACATGGATTACAGGATCTTTAACGTGCGTATTTGATCTTCTGCTTGCATATACACACGAAGGGGGTTCAGGCACTAGCAGGTCTGCGTATATGTTGACCTGGGAGATTGTAATATACTAATAATCTCTACCCTTTACCCACCAGGCGCCATCACCGTGATTCGAACCCGGGACCCTCCGATTGACAGTCCCAACGCTTTAACCACTTGGCTATTGAGCCCGTCACACACACACACACACAATCAAGAAAATATTCAGCAAGCAAAGAAGCAATAAAATGTCCACTCTTCTTGCACTTACACAACAATCATTAATTAATTTTCTCCGTGATAATGATATTGTGACAACTCTCTTGTAGTTGATGCTGACTGATTGTTGTTGGATTTTTGCACATTTATACCTATCAAACTTTGCCATAGATGTGGAGTGTATGGATGGCCATTTAAAAGAAATTAACTTTATAAGAAATATAGAATATGTATCAGTTGGCTATTGCTCTTCTGCTTGAGTATGTGCACCAGACTCGCATTGTATTTGAACATTATACCAATGGACTTAAACTAGTGAAAGCCTGTTATTCAACCCTCTTGGCCATTTAGTATTGCTCACTAGAGGAAACGACTACAACAAAATGTAATCTTAGTAAATTCCTGAATGTACTTTGTCATTTATGTTCTATGGGGAGAATGGCACGCAATGGATACTGTAGTGTGTCCTCAGTTATTGTTTTGTGCTAGCACAATGGCACACAATCCAAGGGACATAAATCGTAATGCCCATACCTATATTTAATTATGTAACAAGAGTTATCAGCCTGGTAGTACCATGGCTGGCATCGTATCACTGACAATCTAAAAGAACCCATGCAGACATTACAACATCACAGGTACCTTCACTGGTAAAACTGTAACAGCACCAAATGTAAGTCAACAATCATCATTTATCATGTGAAGAGTATCATTGTCAAACTTGCCTAATGTCAACGTTATACTGAACTCAATAATTATTGTCATTGATGTTGTTGTTGAATAATTACCATGCATAACACTTGTTCTGTGGGAAAGGGAGGGTATGAGAGAAGATGTGCTGTATATCAGTGATGCTGGATGATTTTGATAAAAAAAATTAAAAAAAAGAACAAGAAGAAGAATCACCAGTTGATATAGCAGCTAATTATTTTCAGTAGTACTTCATTAAAAGGGTAGTGCTGTTTATGTTTAGCCTTCTTCCTAAGCTACTCAAGGTTATCTGTGTATGTGACCTCTTGCATCTGCATTGGTGTATCATGTACGGGTTTATGGTTAATTTTTTTCGTTCATGCTTCTGTCTTTTCAGACGCTGACATACCTGACCAAGAAAGAAATTCTCCAGTAAGGTTTCTTTCTTCTTTTTTTTTATTTGTACTTTGTTGTCAGTTTCTTATTCAAGTGATGAGTACATTCAAATGTATATATGTGGACAAGAGTGTTCATGCATCTTGATTAACTTAATGTGTTAATGTATCTTAATTAACTTAGTATGTTCATGTATCTTAATTAAGTATCTTAATAAATGATACTGTTGCTATGTTTTTGTTTTTGAATGAAGATATTGTCAAGTATAATATTGCACTACTCTGGATCATTTACCACAAATGAAAGTTATAAGATTTACTTTGTGAAAAGAATTTGATTAAAAAAAAAAATTACAAGTATACAAAAGATTGTAAAGATAATTGGTTTTCTTTCTGTATGTTTTTTAAGTGTGATATTTTGCTGTGGACTGTTGAAAGGAAATGGCATGCATTTACTTCATTGTTAACGAGAATGGCCTCAACCTGCATTATGAAAATACTCTTTGCTGCTTTTTCTGTCCACAGTGTACATAAGCGCTTTTGCTCCCTTGACTCCGGCAATGAGGAATACAGCAAAAAGCAGAAGAATCCTAAGCTGGATCATAACAAAGTGATGGAACTTCCAGAGCTCAAGGTATGCCTTGGTAGATGGTTGGTTTATTTTTGTTGACTCACTTGTGTAAACAAAGTGAGTCTATGTTTTAACCCGGTGTTCGGTTGTCTGTGTGTGTGTCTGTGTGTCGATGGTAAACTTTTAACATTGACATTTTCTCTGCAAATACTTTGTCAGCTGACACCAAATTAGGCATAAAAATAGGAAAAATTCAGTTCTTTCCAGTCATCTTGTTTAAAACAATATTGCACCTCTGGGATGGGCACAAAAAAATAAAAAATGAAGCCTAATTATATGCAAACTGCATTTACTGTTATATTTATATTTTTTGTATTCTCTAAACTTGGCACTTTGATCTGATATTCTGACCCAACAAGAAGAGCAGTCATTATTATCATTTTTTGTTCAAGCAGGAACTTCTTTTGCTAAGCATGGAAGTTTTAATTATTTTGCAAACGTTTTGGTGCAGATAGTAAAAAAGGGAAATTACTGTGTAATTAATGCTAGGGGACTTAATTTGCTTTAAACTGATCTTTCTCATCTTAAACATTACATTTTGAAATTATGCTCAATACATAAAAAGCTTGGATTTTTTTCAAGTGTATCACAAGTGAGTCTTGAAGGCCTTGCCTCTCTTGTTAGTAAATGTTTTTGTAATTCTGTGTGTGTGTATGCCAACGTGTGTGTGCGCCAATGTGTGTGTGTGTGTGCCAATGTGTGTACTGTGTGTGTGTGTGCCAGTGTGTGTGTGTGTGTGTTGTGTAAATGCAAGATTTGAAATTCACCAATATAGTGTGATACTTTTTTGTGTGGAAACTGAAATTTGTTGCTTTTGCTCCAAGATTCACACATTATTGAAGGACACTTTCTGTTACTTTTATCACTGAAAACAGTTGTAAAGTTCTTTATTTGTAAACCTTTGTGAGTTTTTTCATTATTATGATTATCCTAGAGACCTCTTATTTTAGGAAAAAAAGTTTCATTTACCTTTCATAGGATCCTATTTCTGTTGTATCTTCCAACTACCACTGCAGATCATTTAAATCATTTTTTTAGTTAATAAGTTTCATCATTGTTTGCTTTTCATTTTCATTGTATTTTGATCATGAGAAAATACAGACAATTTCTTTTTACTGCCCACTGATTAAAAATTGAACACTTCCCAAAGTTCCTTGAGGTCCCCCATCTTCTTATTTGGTTGGAGAAACATAATTGAATGATGGGTCAATGAGAAGCAACAGCGCCTTGTCAGCTGTTTCCAGCAGAGCAGGAGTGTTAGCCATCAGACCTTTTTTTGGGGTGTGGATGTACACATGTGTTTGTTGTGTTCTCTCTCTGTGTGTGTGTGTGTGTGTGTGTGCTGACAGAAGAGAATATTGTTTTATTCATCACTTTTTTTTCTTCTGAACGATATTCCCCGATATTCTCTGATAACAGAGGGTTGATGAATCGAAAGAAAACAAAGACAACTGGAATAAACTGTATTGATAATGATATTATGTTGTTACTGTTGCTGTTTCGTTTGTTATACATGTCCAGTGAAAGAAAATGTTTATTTACTTATTTACTCTTTTTGATGGGACACAAACATTTCTAGATTGTAATATGAGAAGGTGTGTATATATGTGTGTATGTGACATTCTTTGTGTCAACCTCAGGTATTTGCAGTATATTATGTTTATTTATGTTTTGTTTTGTTTTTTTGTTTTTTTTACCATTCTCATTATCAATTGTTGGAAAATCAAATGGGATTGGACTGAAATGACTGATAGTGCAATGCTTGATTGTGTTCCAGGTCAATCCGTTCAAAGACCAGATTATGAAGGTTTTCTCCTCGGCAAAGGATGGAATGACATTTGAGGACTTTTTGGACATGATGTCCGTTTTCAGTGACAGTGCTCCAAAGCCTGTCAAGGTTGAATACGCCTTCAGGATCTATGGTGAGTGTGAGTGAGTGTGTTGTAAACGTAAGGAGGAGGATTCAAAACTGTTTTTGTTTTTCAGAATAGTTAGGTACTTGTTTGTTTTTATATCAAATACATTACGCATGTGGATGGACTTGCAATCAAGCAAGGAAGAATGGTATTTGGAAAGTTTTCATGGAGGCATTACTGCAAATCCATTTTTGCTACACCACATCTTCTAGGCATATGCCTGACAGCAGCATAACCCATATTGTAAGTCAGACCTTTAGTGCATGCATATATTTGGGTATACATTTGCTTCTTCTACAGAAGACAACACTTTAGTTGCCATGGTTTCTTTTCCAGTCCGCCAAGTGTGTGCTGTGCATAGGACTTCGGTTTATCATCTCATAAAAATGACAAGATGCTCAGTTTGATTTTCCAGTCAGACTTTGGAGAAAGGGTGAGACTAGGATTCAAACCCAGACCCTCTCAGACACTGAATTGGTAGATAAGCATCTTAGCCATTCTGCCACATTTCTCCATGGCGGTAGGAAAGCTGTTCACCACACTGATAAGAGATTGGAAAGGTTCTGTCCATTTGTAATCGAGGCAAAGACCTGAGATTTTCTAGGGTTTTGGGCACTCAAAATATACATTGATGGCTGAGCTACATCTGGACTGAGGCAGGGAATGGGTTTAACGTAAGTTGTCAAGTTGCCTGTGGCTGAATAGTTGTTTTAGTTCAGCCACAGTGGTTGTGGATATTGCAGCACCAGTTCATTTATGATGTCTTTCTGTGCTTTGAAATCCCAGAGTATTTGAAAGACCAGCATTGTTTGACATTTAGATGTTGATGATAAAAATATATCTAGCTTTCTGTGCTTTGAAATTTCAAAGAATTACAATGTAACAGATTTCCTTAAGTATTTAGGTTTGAACTGTGACTGGTTTTATGACAGCTGTTTGTGCTTTGAAATTGCACAGCATGTCAGTAATAAAAGCAGACTTTGTTTTTGCACACATACTTGGATGGGGACGTTTCAACAATGGTGTTCCATGCTCGGAAGTTTCACGGTGGCTCAGTGAAAGTGTGTCTGTTTGATGTGCAGATTTTGACAGTGACGACATGATCTCCAGCGCAGACCTGAAGCAGGTGATCAACCGACTGACTGGGGAGGAGAATGCACTGAACGAGGAACAGATGCAGCAGCTGATTGACAATGTAATCAATGAATATGATTGTGGATATAGTTATTGAGAGGCTTTTTGTTTTCTCTGACAGTGTCTTTTGACCTTTATTTTGCCATGTCTTTCTTTTCTTTTCTTCTTTCAGTTTTTTTCCCCCCCGTTAACACAGATTTGCAGTCTTTTTGCGGACAAAAAATGTGAGTGTCGATGATTTCAATTAAGAGGGATAATTTTGATCGCCATGTTTACCTCTGCATGAGTGTATGTACTGAAGTTGATTTTTCTTAGAAATAGTTTTCTTGCTTAAGAACCAAATTGATTCTTTAAGGATTCCACGGTGGTACCTTTCCACATTTGTTGATTTTTTTTTATAAGCTTACCTTTTGCTTTTTATCCCTAATGTGTTTGTACCAAAAAAAAATTCTTAAAAAAGAATCGGAAGAAAAATTATTTTTCTGTCTGATCTTGAAGAACAGTAGTTTATGAAACATTTGTTTCAGAGTGAAACCAGTCAGCTTGAATTTCATCAGCTATAATGATTGTATTTGTGTGTGTGTGTGTGTGTGTGTGTGTGTGTTTGCTCTCAGATCTTGGAAGAAGCAGATCTGGATGACGACGATTCTCTGTCCTTTGCGGAATTTGAGCATGTCATCTCCAAGGCACCTGATTTTGTCAGGTACATGCATTTTTGGGATTCTACACTTTACTTTGCATCTTCACATACACACAGACACACACACACGCTCACTTTACTTTGCATTTTCACACACACACACACACACACACTCTCTCTCTCTCTCTCTCTCTCTCTCTCTCTCACTCACTCACTCATTCACTCACTCACACATTGAGGTGAATAATTGCATAGACACACAATTGTGCATGAACACACCCACGCACATTGTCATCCTCTGTCTCCCTCCCTTTTTAATATGAAAGTAAAAAGTAAATCTTAATCAGTATGTAACTATAATTCACTAAACACCTTAAACATGAACAAGAATATTTCCATTATGTGTGTATGTGTGTGTGTATCTACATATATATTTAAATGCTCATACATCCGCTTGCATGTCAGTATGTTTGCAGCTTCTTTGACACAGTTGAGTTGAAATAGAATTAATTTGATTTACGACAAAGATCAGTTGAAATAAAGTTCGTCTGATTTGTCTGGATACAAAAAGTAGAGTTGTCATACCACTTTAGGCTTCTCGCATGCTGAGATAAAAGTAGTATAATCCAGTTTCCGTACACCTATGTACACAGTTAATGTTTATTTGTTTAAGAAGGATTTTTTAAATATGAATCTGCACAAACTCTGAAGGGACAGTGGGTTGCACTCTTTCCCCTCCTTTGTCGTACAGCTCTTTCCGAATCCGGCTGTGAAGGATGCAGATGGTGGGCAGCTGACCAAAGCAAGTGGACCATGGCTGGACCTGTGGACTTGGTTTTGATATAGTGACGGTGTTGATGATTTCCCCCTTTGATTTGGTTATGACGTGAACCTTCCTGCTTCATATTGTTACCCTCTTTCTGTGTTGTTGTACTTTGTCCCGTAATGTTGTGATTCACTGATGGCATGATCAAGGGATTTCAAGAAAGCAGGAAGGAGGGGGAAAAAATGAAGAAGATAAGAAAGCAAAGAAGTCACATTGACAGTGTCAAGGATTCAGGAATTCCAGATGTTTTGTTCATTCCATGTTTCTCAAAAATCTAATAATAAGTGAACTGTGACTAGAATATGTTTGTGACTTTTTGAAAGAAACAGCGGCCTTTGAGCTGGATTTTCATTTCAATTATAGTGGCTTCCCCCCCCCCTCTCAAAATAAGATATGGGACTTCATTGTTTTATTCGGGTACTACGTTTAATTCTACCCCACAAATAGTAGAAACCATCAACATTGGGGCTTAAGACATAAACAGTGGCAGGTGACTGATAAGTAATTGTTGTTGTTTGTATCTATTCTTCTATGTAATTTGTTATGGTTTTCTGTTACGATGTCAGATTTTCTTAATTTCATTTTCAATCAGGAAGAAGATGATTTTGTGATTATGCTCTTTTGTGCTAAATCATGGGCAAATGTGATTAGATCTTTAGGAGAAAAAAAATGATGTGATTGGAAATTAACTGCATAAGCGAAACACTGTGATATACCGGGTATGTTTGCTAAAAATTATGTTTTGAACAATATTTTATTGTGTTTAGTCTCAGTGAACTTTTGACCTGAAAAGTGAATGATCACTGACCAATAGAAACCTGTTTTGGGGAGTTAGGGCTGTGGAAGGTAATCTGTTTTCAAGCTTTTGCTTTTGAGATATCTATCTGAGTAAGTACTTCAGTATAGATAATCAGATGAAATATACCATTAGATAAGATATTATTAAGTATTTTAAATAAGTGATACCCTAAGAAGTATCTTTTTAGACAGTTTATTTCCAAGACAAGACATGTTGTGTTAGCCACTGATGTTACATACAAAATGTGTCTTATTCATCTATGCATAATACAAACAGGATTTCATTATTGATGTTTTGAGGCATTTGTACATTTCCATTTTTTGTGATTCTTTGTGTGAATATATGCATACTTTAATCCATAATGATGGTTTTGCACACGCAGGCGTGTTTTGTATACACACACACACACACACACACACACACACACATCTAAACATGCAGCATGCTAACATGCACAAGCATACATAAATCATGCATGCATGCATACACAAATTCAGCATGTATGCACACACACACACACACACAAACACACTCATACACACACTCCATTTAAAAACCCAAGACTTGCCCTATGTTGGTATTTTTATCACATACAATGTTTGTGTTTTTAAGAGTTATTGTATTGCATACAGCTTCTTTCCCCACAAGTCCACCCTCCCATTTTTCCTACAGCATGTGTGTGTACTTTGAATAAAGCCGACAGTTAATATCAGTCCACCAAATAGCAAAGCACAGCAGTCACAGTTTTAGGAAAGGTGTTGAAGAATAGTTAAAAAAAAACAAAAAACAGGTCCTCTTCAGGCAGTACTGCTCAGCTTCAAAATGCTTCTAGGTAAGATTTTGATTCGAAAACAGTTTGTGAACATAGGAAGTCAAATTTGTTTAATTGCTGCTAAGAAGCCTCCATTTTTTCCTGCTTTAGATAACGTTAAATCATACTGGATGTAAATGATGTGAGCAGGAGGTAGATAGGGGGCAGGGTAGTTCAATAATGCAATGATTATTGACAGCAAGAATGTTTCCATACTCATGTGTCCTTTGAATAAGTTACACAGACTATTAACCCATTCAGCCCTAAGGGGTTTACAGCCTGAGCAGGTTTTCCTTCCATACTGATGGGAAAAAATGCAGGAAATATACAGAAATCAAATGGGATTTTATCCCCCTCCAAACGTACATGTGTTGACACAGCCGGAAATGCTGTAGAAGTCAGTTCCCTATGCTTGCAGCTTATGGATATATGTAGGAACATGGAAACCAATTTATTGAAACAAAATTTGATGCAGAATGTTGCTCCAGTGCATGGCTGAATGAGTTAAAATGCATAAAATGTGTGTGAAGCACAGTGAAGAATCATAAAAATTGGGTTTAGTCACGCATACTGTAACCATGACCAACTGGTGCAGATTCCGACAGGGGTCTGATTCCTGTACCCCTGCCAGCAGGGAACCCTTTCAGCGGTCAGGAACTGCATAGCGACTTTAAACACTGAACGTAGAGCACAATAACAGTAATGTGAACAGACTGCAGGCGCAGGTTGGTGACTCGAGTGTGTAAAAAACCAGCTCAGGAAATGCTTCTCACCAAATGGAATCATAATCTGCCTTGACTTCACGTTGCGTATGCAGGGGATTTCCCTGTCACAAACTTTCACAGCATCTGTTTTGTCTCAGGGGTCATTTTTCAATGTGGTTTCTTTACTTTGAATGGTGGTGTGTGTTCCATTTGTTGACAAGGCGGGTTCCAGTTTACAGTTTGACTAAATTCAGCTAAAAGAATATATCTGTGTAATGATAAATTTCCTTGTTATATATTTCTGATTTTGTTGGAATGCTTACATAATCCATATGAATAGAAACAAATCAGCTAGTCCAGTGGTTGGAAAATGATAGGTTGTGTGCAAAGCAAGTTTTCTTCTGAAAGCAACTTTTCTTCTCTGCTGTACAGCAGTGTGTTGTATGACTATAGTACACTTCTGCTGAGCAGCTGTGTGTCATGCGCCCAGTTCTGTACCTGTAGCATTATAAGGGTTAAACAGAATCTTCTTTCTCTTTTTCTCTCTCTCCTTTATTGACTGTAGATTAGTTCTGAGCATTAAAGTAACTTTTCTTAAGAGCTGTTCTGAATGCAGTTTCTTTAGCAAAATAGGGACGTGCTTACATTTTTGCACTGAACACTCCTGCTGGTTTGAAGAAATTGGTTTTGCTGGTAAAAGTTGGGCATTTCTTGTTCATGGAATAATTTTTCAAAACTGTTCTTCGAGGAGCCGAGTTGCTGTAAAATGGCAGCTGTGAAAAGAACTTGTGCATTATAGGTGTCAGTCTCAGTGTTGTTGCCAGTGGGTTTTTTGCTTTTTGTTATGGTCACCAGGAGTGCAGAATGCTTGTAAACAACAGTTCTAAGACTGATGAAGCACCTGTGACTGTCCCTGATACTGGCCCACTCAAAGTTAGAAGCTTTTGTACATTTGAGGGGACACAGTTGGCATGATCTTATTCCATTATTTATTTACTCTCCTTCTTTGCATATCACGATAATTGTTTTGATCATCTTGTACGTTTTCCTATTGCAGTTTTCCAATTGTTCGGTCATTTCTTTTTCCTTCTCTCTTCCCTTACCCCCACCCCTCCTCTCCAACACATGGGGGAGACATCAATTGCAATATAGCAGCATTATGGTTTTAATATGCAATGAGGATTGTTTACATCAGACTGCTGGTTAAAGCTGAACCCATTTGTTAAAACAGGATACATGCCGCTTTATTTTTCTTTTTTCTTTTTTGGAAACATACCAGAATATCAAGGCTTTGAGATTCACAATTTTAGATTTTCATGGTGGAATAAATCATGCCTTTGCTGGGGTTGTTTTTTGGGGGGGTTCGTTGTTGGTTTTTTGTTGTTGTTTTTTGGGTTTTTTTGTACACTTTTAAGTTTTTCCGTACAGTATGGAAGAAAAAAAATCTTTTTTTTTTTTTGCATTAAATACAGGCAAACCTTTGACTTGGCAGGAATGTGTGAGTGTAAAATTATTTGTCAGACTTGAGATGATGCTTTGTTAATGGGTGGCTTGGTATTCATACTTGTGAGTACTATTATTATTGTCATTATCCATCTGTGGCTTGATGACACAAAAAAACAGTGAAGAGATCATAACTATTTGTATACTGACACAGAACATAAATAACGAAAAACAGATATCCTGATTTTTGTTAAAGAGAATGAGCATAGTTTTTTGGGGGGGTTTGGGGGTTGTTCTTTTTTTCATAGTTTTTATTGTTCTCTCGCAATTTGTTACCCTTCTACTGCTGTATTGCAAATGATTATTATTAAAGTTTACAATGTTTTCATATGACGGGTTTGTGATTTATTTTTGTTGATTGACTGATAACTGATTTCATGGATTGCGGACATGGAAGACGTTAGTTACAGATTGTGGATATATAAGGAATTAGTTATAGAGTGTGTGTGTGGTGTGTGTGTGTGTGTATGTGTGTCTGTGTGTGTGTGTGAAAGAGTTGGCTTGAGAGGCATAAGAGCCTGAGTGGTTAAAGCGCTGGACTTATGTCCTGCAGGACAGTGTTGTCCAAGGTTCGAATCCCAACAGCGCCTGGTGAGTCAAAGGTGCAGATTTTCCCAGCCTTTCAGGTCAGTGCACTGCAATTACGTTCTGTTGAAATTTTGCATAGTATGCAATTTGTGTCAGTTTGATTCAAAGGCGAACAAGAATCCTGTTAAATCAAACAATGGTAAGACTGAAGTGTCACTGTTCAGCACAACCATAAGCGTTTGTTGTGATCAACGTTGTTGTCATTATTGAGTTTGTTGTGTCAGGTGGCCCCACATGGTGGTCAGAATAATTTAGTTCCCAGACACAGATAGGGTGCATACAGCCGATAAGACAGGTCAGATTTGAGTGAAAACGTAGCGCCTTATAGGCAGAAAATTACGGTATGTGACCTTCAACTCCCTTTATACACACTTTGAAGATTGCATAACCCATGTCACCGTTCAGTGGGTTATGGGAGTATGGCTGCCTGGTATCTTCAACATCAAAATGGCATATATACAGACCTACACATGGAAGCCTACTTGTAGATACAAATGAACATGGGAGTTGTTGCATCTCTCGAATGCAGAAGTCTGGTGCTTCAAGAAAGTTGCATTGCTCTCATCATGAATCAGAATGCGTGTAGATCTGTAAATGGACCGAGCAAGTATGCATGCTGGAACAGCGGTGCCAGCATTTCAGTCAGAATTTCATGGATTATTAGTGAGAAGAGAGAGCAGCAGCGAAAATCTGTCGAACATTTATGACGGTTTCTTACAGATAGTTCATTCCCAGGTATTGAATGGCATGTTCTTTGAGAAAAGGCTATAGTCACACAAAAAGTGGAGGGGTGTCGAAACTGGGGTCACCATGAAAGCAGGGCATGAAAGGCCACAGACTTTGAAGACTGTTTTGTTTATATTGATGATAATGAAGGAGGAGGATGACGATGACCACCTTGCTATGGAGGTCTTTTTTAGTACCAGCACCTCCACTCACACCCCAAATTGTGCAAAATGAGCAGGAGGGGAGCATCACTGATTTGATCTGCTACTCTCTCACTAACTCTTCACATTCGCATGCTCTCTTTCTCTCTCTCCCTCTCTCTCTCTCCTCTCTCTCATGCGCGCGCGCACACACACACACACACACACACACACATGCAAAGACTCATTTATTATTACTCTTTGATCATTTCTTTATTTGTGCACTTTTCTTATTGTTTTGCAACATTGTCTGTAATCTTCAGCCATCCACCCCTCTCCCTCCACCAGCCAATCTGATTCATGCACACAAAACAAACATAGATCAAAATGTAATCTTCTGTGAGAGTCACTAATTGATTTTCTGGCACGTAAACAGGCTGAAAGAAATGCAAGAAATCAAAGACAGGGAAAACATCAGAGATCATGGGAAAATCAGGAAAGTGAAATGGAAGATGATTGCACATGCAAAAAAAATAATAATGTATAATGCACAGACACATGAAATAAACAACACCACTGATTTTTTTTTTTTTAAATTATAAAGTGGATGAGAAAGCCTTACAAAAAAGAAACACTGCAATTCTACCAAATATTACACCGCTGTCATTTTTATTAAGCAGATGAGAATGTTTACACAAAAAGAAACAAAGAGTCTTGCTGAACAGTTGATATATTATTACACTTGTGATTCTTGCACTGATAATCATTTTCAGGGAAAGTTGTTTTGTTTTTTTCCCTTCCCATAATCCTGCACAGATAACTAACTACTTTGTACACAGTTACATTTGTTCAGTTTTTTTATTGTTGTATACTACAATGTCCCTTATTGAAATTTTGCTTCCTTCTGTTTATTCTTGCACAAACGAAATGCGAAATTCACTCCATGAAAAATGCATATTTCAAATAAGTTACAAGAATAGTACAAGACTAATACTGCTTTGGCTGAGATGAAGCACAGTTGACACTGAAGTGCAGCCACTGATTATCGCTTTTCAAAGTGAACATCACGCATTTCCCGGTCGCGCACATTGGAGCGAGGTGCAAAGCGACGAATGATGGGCTCTCGTCGAGCCTCATGATCCAGGTTTGGTAGGTTGATGCCGTCTGTGTACTTAGTAGACATGATGATACTGCCACAGAACAGTAACATAATGTGAGGAATAACTCAATGGCTGTAGCTTTAACACCCTTTCCCTCCCTTTGACTCAATCTGTCCTGTAAAAAAAAAATCTATCCTGTAAAATAAAACAAAACTGCTATAAACCTATGGGACAGCATAGTCTTCATATTCTGTCACTGTTTTACTTTCTCTATTTTACTATGTTGTTTTTAAAGCAAAGATTATTAATTAAAATGGCAACAACAGAAATCTAAACACACCTCTGTTATAATGAATGTAGTCCTTTGACATGTAGCTTAGTGTATGCCACTAAAAGGATATGTTACACAATTTCCTATTTCATAACTTTGAACTTTATTTCTTTCCATGACACAGCAGCAAACTTCCACTAATGCTCAATACTTGATACTTTACAGTTCATGTTCTGTGCAGAGATCAAAAGTTAAAATTCAAATTCAAAAGTCTGTTCCATGAAAGCTTTTTTTCTTTACAAATACCTTAAGACATCTACAAAAAAAAACAAAAAAACACAACCTTTTGTTATATTCTTTCTGCCCTCACTTCAAGAATTATTCCAGTGAACAAGGACTGAAGTTTGCATTGTATATTTCTGCGGTCGTTTCCTTTATTCTGGCTTTGAAAACAACTCCCGCAAAACAACAACAAACAAACAGTCTTAAGGTGGAACTTCAGACTTACTGTCTCAGTAAACGGAACTAAATTAAATAATTTGCTGAAATTCACATCAGTTACGTGGGTGAGATGATATTGGCTTCTGTACACATTCATCAACGGAAAACCAAAAGAGAGCTGAAAACATCAATGATTACTTTCTGCTGATCATTTCAGCTGCATCTGCTGTGCATAGCTACTACAGATACAGAAGCTTTCAAATACTATCATACAATGTTTAATAATTCGCAAGCTTTTGCCACTTATAAAAGAAAAAGACAAGCTGTTTCAACATTATAAAAATGGGGGAAGAGACTCTTTTATTTGTTTTGCTAAATATGTTGGCAGTATCACGGAATCATGATAAAAATATTTACAAAGAATATATTAACAAATATTGGGGGTGAAGGAGGTGGGAAGTGAGGGGGGTGGTATGGGTGCCAATATACTTTTTTTTTCTTATTCTTCTTTTCCCCCCCTTGCAATGAAGGTTATATTAGACTAGAAAACACATATACCAAATTCCAGAAAAGATCATCACCATCATGGAAAAACAACAACAAAAAAAACCCACAGCAAAAATCACACCAAGTAATCAGTTTCCATCAAAAATTAGTGACGCATTGTACAGCAGTATACAAAGTGTAACCATAAACATTGACTAGATCACATCACATAAGTTATATCATTCATTTTTGTAGGGGAATTTTCTTTTGCATACCCCTCTCCCCCACCACACACGCACACTCACACAAACTTGTAACCACCCACTTCCATACACCCCCTCCCTCCCCTCCCTCACAAAAACACTCTCGGGGAATAGGGAAAGGTGCTGATAAACTGGTATTCAATTTCTGCATAATCAGTTTGAATCAGGACAGGGGTCATCACACACACAAAAAAAGTTAAACATTTCAAATATCAATTGCCAGTACTTGTTTTGCTGAAGACAAGAGTGTTTGGGGAACAAAAGAAAAGTAAGAAGTAATGACCATCCACAACAACATTAAAAAAAAAAATTTAAAAAAACCCTCCATGAACTTAGAACAATAACCAAGTTCTGTGCGCATGAGTAGTGCATGAAACACCCTGCTAATGACCAAGCTAGCCCAACCATTAGCTGTTTAAGTAGCACTCACCTTTATAAGTCGGTCATACTTTCGATCCACTGGTAAGCCACGCTTATCTTAAAAGTGCAAAAACGTCACACATCAAGTCACATCAAACAGTGTTATGTCACACAAAGAAAACACTTCAAACACACTCATCACGAAGTAGCACAAAAAAAAAGAAGGTAAAACCAACTAGAAAGCTTCACCCTTTCCCTATTCCCCCACAAATCCCTGCACAATACCCTTCATTCTAAAGCTTCATCAAACTGTATTGTAACTGCTCACCATGAACTGCTGTTCAGCTTCAACAATAACTGTGACAAAGGGAAATAATTGGTTTGAATTGCCTTAGTTCTGGTATTCTCATCTGACCACCTTGAACACAAACTGGCAACTCTTATAATAATATATGTAATGATTGAATAATCATTTTTACACAATAAATTATTAACTCAAAAATTTTTTTTTAAAGAATCAGTCACTTAGACATTTATTATTGTATAAAATTATGAATCATGATAATGAAATAAGTAAAATGGCTATAATACACCAAATGTCCTTGTATCCTCAAATGGCAGCTATACATATTCTATGTTAAACTAAAAGGATAAGGTTATTTTGTGCTATATTACATTATAATATGTACTATCAAAAACAAAACATCTGTTATAAAAACTATGGTTTTATAATGTATGTAGGTTTCTGTGTGTGTCTGTGTGAGGAGAAGACAGAATTCATGTTTCTTTCTGTGTGTGTGTGTATGTGTGTGTGTGCTCACTCTAGTTATGATTATATTCATTAATATTCAAATTTAGTTATGATGATACAGTCCACATCCTATAAACATTTACTTCTATAGTTCATTTTAATGTATTGTCTTTTTTACAAAAAAATTTTTTTTTACATAATGATACTTAGTTATCATCAAACTAAAATACGGGTGAGAAAGTAAAAATAATATTACATTTATGATAAATGAATATAAATGATGTAATATATGAGTTAGAACTTAGACACAAATATAAAAATGTTTAGTTCTTCTTTGAATAAAAGTACTGATGGTAATCAAAAGATACACCTGTTAATACTGTACTGGAAAAAATACAAGTAAAAGTATTTTACAATGATAAACTGGATGTTGTAAGTAATGACTGTTTGATATCGATACAGCTGTCTCTACTTAAGTCGACTCCATGGAGACACAGGAAAAAGAATGCATTTTCAAGCCAATAATTTTGTATATTTCATGAACAATGGAAATCATGTTTCCTGTCAATATCACCAATGGTTTTTCCATTTTCTTTCAATTTGAAAACAACTGTGCCATGTGTGATACATTAGAACTGTGACATGTGCACTGGACAATGTTGGGAAAAAAATACGGAGAGGTCTAAGTCTCTACGAAGTCTTACAGCCTACTGATTTTGTAACATACACCTTTGTAGTTACATTTCCCTTTCATTTGTGAATGAATAGTCTCCTTTGTTGAGCAGCAGTCTGAACAGTAAATCTGATGTTTGAATAATCACAACTCTTTTTTGCTTCTCTTACATTCTGCTTTTTACTGCAAGTTTGTTGTTGTATAAAGTTGACTTCAATGAGTATCTAAATCAAACACGAAAGCTGTGTGTGCATGCATGTGTGTGTGTGTGTGTGTGTGTGAACTGGTGTTTGGAATTGCTACATTTGTTGGAGTTTCGTGTATTCCAGATCAAAGTGACAAGGGAATATTTATTCCTCCTTCACCAGCATTACTGTGGCGATCATTCGCAGTTTCAGCACAGGCATGATATTAGTGTTGACTTATTGGGTTAGGGGGAGCACACTTGGGCACGGAACTTTGGTTGATGTATGCAAGGTTGATTTAAAAAAAGAAATTCAATTGAAGAAAAAAAAAGGCTACTAGCCAGGGCCGAAGATTTTGAGTTGATTTACCTGATCAGACAACTCCAGCAAAGTCGACTTAAGCGGAGATAACTTAAGTATAATTCCAGCCATATAGTATATGTTTGGGAAAATCCCAAGTTGTAAACACTGAGCTGAAAGGGTTTTCAGCTCAGTGATTTTAAAGCATCAAAAAATGAATACAAATGTTTAAAGAAAGAAAACTGAAAGGATAAATTTTCACCAAAAAAGGGAGGGAACCTGGTGACTTTGCATGCAAATTCAGAATAAGAAACAATCCAATATATAGCTGTGAAGCAAAATTGACATGAAATATATTTGATCCTCACATGCACTATTTCAAAACTGCGGTGACAGCAACCTTTATAATTAAGAAATTATGTGAATAAAACTGAAAAGAAAGTAAAACAAACTTTGAAGAACTCCTACAGATGCCTTCAGTTTCTTTCTTGTGGGTCCTTCACAAAGGAAATAATTACAATGTTTGGTTTCAGCTTAAGTATGTGGTTTCCATTTCATTAGAGCCTTTCTCGATCAGTTGTCAGCATGGATCACAGCTCTGTCACAGGACCATAAAACCAGCCCTTGCCTTACTTTAAACAAATATTGTACATCTTAAATCGAGTTCCTTACGAGAACGTTATCACCCCCTCGGAGTTGTTCAACTTCAGTTCTTCGCTTCTTTCACTGGAACTCAACAACATTTTGTTATCTTTCCATGATCATTCTTTTATTTACTTGAGCAGGTTCAAATGACTGTGTAACAGAACTGCTTATTGGTAAGAGTTATTACTGCAGGAAATGGTTTTCTTCTTCCGCTTCAAATACTTTTTTCCTCTAAAGTTTCAACAACAAAAAATTTATTCAAATATTTCAGTTCATGTTTCTGTGAGCATGCTTAACTTTCTGTGCAGACTAAAAAATAAATGGACAACAAATTGCACACTACAGCGCAAAGCACAAACATTTTTTTCAAACAAACTAAATTTTGCAAATGGATGAAAGCAAGTCAAAAGAGAAGCATGCGAGGGCAACAAAATAACAAAACTTGTGGACAGATGCGTAAGACCTTCTGACATACTTTTCATTGAGTCAAAGTCTGCATCTATCTCCATTATCTTTGGCCTCCTTAATGTGCTGATCATTCTGTGTGTTGTTAGTGAAGCATAGTTAAAAATCATAAATTAGTCACAAGGTTTAATTAAAGGGTGCACTGTATCACCATAAAAAGATTTTTAAAAATCATCTGGAAGGCATTGTTGAGATTATTCATCAACTTGCAGAAATACAATGTAAGCTTTCTTTCAACAAGACAAAACTGAAAAATATGTATTTACATGTACATCTGTGTGTGTGTGTGTGTGTGTGTGTGTGTGTGTGTGTGTGTGTGTGTGTGTGTGTGTGTCTGTGTGTGTGTTTGTGTGTCTGTGTGTGTCTGTGTGTGTCCATGTGTGTGGTAATGATCATGATCATAATTTATACATACATTTGTGTATGTACAGCAGGGCCTGTCGTAATGTTTGTGGGTGTTTGTTTGCATGTGTGTTGTATTAAAACATTGATGTATATCGTCATAAACTGTAAACCTAGTAGAGTATAACTGCACTGAGTTAAACATACATTTCTTTATAATACAAATATATCTGGGTAATAATTTTAACATGTTTTTAAAACAAGTCCAATTCACATAAAACACAGTGTATCATTTTTAACACATGTGGAATTACTCCTTATAAAAATTGTGGTGTCTGCTTAATGAACATTAGTTCCAAGGAACAAGAGAAATCTACTTACGTTAACCAAAGTTTGTGTTCAGAAAATGCAATGAAATGGAAAAGTGTTGGTCAGAATGCGAATCTTGCTTTTGAAAAAAACATCATTGTAATACCCATACAACATTGCACAATTAACAATATTTTGGAAACTTATGGAACTTTTTTTCAGAAATTATTCAATAACAATTTCTAAATCACAAAAAAGTGTGTTAATATGCATAGAAAAGGCAGTATTACAGTTAACGTCAATGAACCTAATCAAAACAAAAAAAGTAGAAGAAAACTTGTATTGCTTTGTACAGTAAACTGCTGGGAACAAAACACAGAAAAGCAACAAAAGTCACAAAGCACACTGTTAAAAAGAGCAAAATAGATATATTCAGTACACTTCAGAAGTGGAAGTGCCAGCAGAAGAAACAGCAAACTTACAAGACATCCTTGGTGCGGAACTGGTCTTCAGCTGACACCGGCAGCTTGAAGTAATCAACACTCTTCAGTGTTCCAGACTTGTCTTTGTAGTGTTCCCGGTGCTTCTGAGCCAGCTGTTGAGAATTTGTAAGTTCAATTAAAAAAAATGAATAGCTTCAGATACAAGACACGAACATACAGGGCACTTATCATTTTAGTGCAGTAGCTGTTGTAAATGAATCACCAGTTCATGACAAACAGATGTAAGATACTAGCATGTGAACATATACGGGCACCAGCATATGTACAGTCTGTTATACCATGTGTCTGGCTGTATGTGTACATTGTTTGTGGATTTTTTTTTTTTTTTTTATGGATGGGAAATCAAGAATTTACTTTCATTTGGATGGTATATAAAATGGCACACAGTGAACTGACTTCCTGTTTCACAGGTACTGTCTATACATTAAACAGATTTGGTGTCATTCTTGCATGAAATGAAATACATACTGGCACACACACACACACACACACACACACACACACACACACACACACACACACACACACCATAAACAATATGTCTCACTTTAAAAAAAAATTCTATCACACATAAACTAAAATAAACAAGCCAACAGAATAAAAACAAACTGCAGCAACCTTTTCGTTAGCTGTTTGTTTTCAGTTAGCTTTTGTTTTTATTTTGTTTGCTTGGCTGGATTCTTTGTTTGTTATTGTTGGTTTTTGGGGTGGTTTTTTGGGTGTTTTTTTTTAATCACATCCTTTCCAACTGGAAATCAATTCTTACATCATCGAAACGTCTCAACTGCTCAGTACGGTCATGGTCCACATTTGACAGCTGGTATTTTGGAGCCAGCAACCAACGATCACGGTTCCGGCAGCGGTTGCTGATGACAAGGTCTGGGTCATGAGTGTAGTAGGTAGGGAAGGAGCCACCAGGACTGTAGTTGGAGGCTGAACTGTTCAGTACAGAGCTGCGGTAGTCCTGGAAATACTTGGAGGTGGCATTGCCGAAGGTCTCCCCATAATCGTACTTGGTTGTTGGACAGTAACCACGGTATCTGCAATGGTGAGTCAGTTTAGTCACAGTATTGTAGTGTAGTGTGACAGACATGTAAATGTCTAGATGTTCTCTGTGTGTGTGTGTGTGTGTGTGTGTGTGTGTGTGTGTGTGTGTGTGTGTAAATGCAAACTGTCAACATAAAATTTTAAAAAAATTATTCGATGATATGACAGGATATACCACTGAATACAATATGATACGCTAGGCTTGAAACCATGCACTAAAATGCATCATTAATGTTCACTGTGAACAAAATTTTATGACAGGACCTTGAAAGAACTGGTGCTCCATCTTTCCACACAAACAAGTTAACTTCATTACCAGATCTGTCACACCAGTATAGAGCTCACAAATGCAGAAAGTGCCAGCCACTGTGGCTGAAGCTCCAGACCTGGTATCCTTCAGTCAAGATGCACTAAGAACCAGTCATTCTTGCCTACTACTGTCTGAGAGTCACAGTCCTACACAAAAACTGTAAATGAATTCCAATTGCAGTGGGGAAATCCTTGATCATACAGCTGTGACTTAGCTGTTGGCCCAAACGTATGCTTATGTCAGTCAAGAAAAAGGTGCCAATACACTTGACTTGACTTGTACAATGTTTGAGGCCCTGTTAAAAGGCCTGTTCATCGTTCTGTGGATATTAACTATATCCTTTACAGCATGCGTGGCTGGCGTATGGGGGCGGCAATAGTTAAAGTTAAAAACCCACCTAATAACAATGTGGTGAGTACAAAGTGGGCATATCTTCCCAGTGGCAATCAAGTCAATTTTTAAAAGAGCTGGTGTAAGGTACAGTTACAATGCTGTTGGGCAAACTGTTCCAGAGGGAAACAACCCTGTTTGAGAAAAAAATGTCCTCTAATTCACTCCATATCTTTTTGGATAGATCTTAACAAGCAAACAAATCGCAACAGAATGTATGTATGCCATTTGGAGCTTAAATTGTGATCACATGGACCAGTATGGCAGCCAAATTTTGTGTCCTGACAACATGAAAATTCTGTACATCATGACATCGCCCTGCTTACACCAATCAATTATTTTCATAAAATGTTGTCTGTCACATCTAAATTTTAACTTGCGTCCACTCACATTATAATCCTTTATCATAATTTTCAATACTGTTTGAATATCACATTAGCAATGTGCGCACAGCAAGATTCTGGTGGTACACCATGGCTACAATAACAACTGTGTAGCAATCATGAATATAAATAACACTTGGATTCGAAGTTATACGCACCCTGGCATAAACCGTGGCGGGATATACGTTGCATTATTGGTGGTGATGAGAGTACCAGCAGCGCGTGACATGTTGTTAACGTCTGCTTTGTCCTCTTGCCGATGATAATGCAATCACACACTAATAATCACAACACAGTGGCCACCCAGGTTGAAGCAGAAACCCGTTGGTAAGGAAGCCAGCCTCGACTTCATTTCCTCGGCAGTGCGCGCATTAATTACGACGCAAAGAAAAGTAGTTCTATTAATAGCTCTTCAATTTTACGCACCAGCTGCATTTTGAGGCTTGATTAAAGCATATTACTTTATAAATTTCTATAATAGTTCAGAATATTCAACAAGACCAAACTAACTTGAAGTTTTATCCTATGGGCAGTAATATACCGTCCCGTGGAAACGGAACTACAAAGCCTATTTACAAATACTTCACTTTCTCATTTTGATTTAACGGCAACTGTTTTGACTGTGTGGGGGTGAGGGGGCAGAGAGATAGTGTTTTGAAGGATGACGGCAAAGATGACTTATGGCAGAATATATCAGTTTCTACATGGTACAAGAACACTATTTTCTCTGGAAGAGAAATTGTTGTCAGGCTTGCGAACACAAGTGCATTTACACCACAGAAAACACACAAAGTTTGACCATGTTCCCACATAAAAAAAAAAAGAACACTCATTCATTGCACACACATGTCCAACATAACACTTATAGTAAACCGTCTGTTGCATTATAAAGCGCTCTGAGCAAAATCATTTGATTAGGCTCACAAACAAACTTCTTGTTTTTCGCATTACTACTACCACTACTACTGCTGGTACTACTATTACTACTATAGACATTATGGGCGGTTGGAAAAAAAAAACAACAACAAAAAACACATGAGCGGCATCCCAGTCGTGATCTCATGTTTTACTTCACTTGTAATCATGCTATCTCTAAGAACCCCCTTTTTTTTAAAGTCAACCCCTCAGACCCCCACCCAACCCCCCTCATCCCCAACCGCAAAAATACACGATGAATGTTTCATTATTTATTTGTTTGAGAAAGGCTTGCTTTCTGCGCGCGTTTTGCATTCGCGAGAACAAGACAGAGAGAGAGAGTCACGTCCCTTATCCAAACATCATGGCGATCGACTTCCTCAGCTTCGCGTACGCTGCCACTGTTGCAGCAGGGAGCATCACTGGCTATGTCAAAGCAAGTTGTACCTTTATTTTGCCATCTGAATATCTTACTACACCCTTCTCATTTCTGTGGAGCTTTTGTATTTGCCTGTCCTTGCATTTCAGTCTTGACAGCAGGGCAAAAGTGGGCGGGGAGAGAGAGTGCGTGGATGTTGGTCGATGCTGCTTAGCAGACGAACTTCGAACTTCATCATCATGATGTCATCACTTTTTTGAAAAGCTGATGATGTTTACAAAGTGTGCAAACTGTGATATGCGATGGTGAAAGAATTTTGGCTTCTCTCCTATAATAAGATTGTTTTCTTTCACTCTGATAACGAGCGCACATCCTTATCCCCGTCCCCTACAGGGATAGGGTGGTGTGTGTGTGTGTGTGAATTCTGGAAGCATGTGTACACATTGCAGATGTATTTATCTGAATGACTAATTACAGGACAAGTAGTACCACTCATCAGTATAAGTGCTGGTGTGTCAAGCTTTTTTCTCACTCTTTTAAGTAATATATATTATGTGAAATTCAAATTGCTGTTACAGAGCATGTTATTTGATCTAATTTGATAGTATTATCTGATCAGTATATATTGTCATATTAGTATTATGATTT